>NW_006159876.1:2665942-2668810 GCF_000334495.1 Tupaia belangeri chinensis | reverse complement strand
GTCTGGGGAGGGCCCGCCCCCTATAGCAAAAACCTCTCAAAAAAAAAAAAAAAAATCTGCCAGGAGAGGAGCATCTGGAATGTAAGGCCTGGAGCGATGAGGACCTTGCACGAAGGCACTGACAAGGACTTTTCAGTGACAGCACGTGCCCGTGTGCTCAGCGAGGGCGGGAGAAAGCATGTCCCCTCGGGCCTCGTCACGCACGACCCCTTCCCCCGCCTCCAGCTCCTCAGGGTCGTGGGTGCCTGTGCACCCTGCCTGTTTACAACCAGTCTGAGCACTCGAACCTGTGGCCTTCCCAGTGGCTCCCAGCACTGCAGTGAAGCGCATTCCGGACTGCCCACCTAGTCTGGGCCTATCGAGGGCTTCCCAGGCTGAGCAGAGGTCAGAAGCCTCCCAGACTGTCCGTTAAGGGACTGAGGTCTGCTGCCTACAGTGAGGGCTGTCCCCGACCAGAGGGCCTGCTCGGGACAGCAAGGTTTCTGTCACCGCATGCAGATGACCTACTGAAACCCCCTTGGCGGCTTTGAGCGATACTAAAGGGGCAGGTTAGTCAGGTTAACTGAGGAAGGAGCTGTGGGTCTTTGCAGTCCGTCTCCCTAACGCCTGCTCCGTCCCCAGCCTCCTCCCCAGCCTCCGCAGCTCCAGCTGAGAGGCCTCTGGCGGCTCCCTTCCAAGGGAAGAATCCCTGTTCCCAGTCACTCCTCCAACCTCCGTCCTCCCCTCTCCCGCCCGTTCCAGAGTCTAGCCAAATGGCTCCCTGGTCCTCAGCCTCCTGGCCATGCCCGCTCCCGCCCAAAGCCCCAAAGCCCTGACGGGACCTCACTTCTCCCAACAGCTCCCTGAAGCTGAGTCTCCATCCTCTGCCCCCGTGGCCCTGCGCCCAGCATCGCCCGCACCGTGTCGCAGACGTCCCGCGGCTGGGCTGTGCTTTCCGTGGGGCCTTGTGACTGAAGAGCAGCCGGGATGCTGACATACAGCAGTGACATGCCTGAGCGTGACAGGACTGCGTGGATGTCACTGGGGCGGGGCTCATATACCAGTGCCTGTGGTACTAGCTCAAAACAGGGACAAAGACTAAAAACCTTGTCACCTAGGCCATGCCACCAAACCTTAGTCAAAAGGTCTTTTCCCCAGGGGGACTGGCCATACCACAATCCCTTCTTCACTCTCCTAGGGATTTGGGGCACAAACACACTCGTGCCCAGTGTGATTTTCAAGCCTCCAGGTCCAGGACTTGAGTAGCATAGTCAGCCATGTGGGATCCAGCACTTTAATCCCCCTGCCACCTGCTGGCCCTCTTAATAGTTTTTGGAGGGTTTTTTTTTTTTTTTTAAGAAACATTTATTTATTTAATTCCATTTATAATTATTGTTCATTTTAATTTGACCAGAGAGAGAGAGGGAAAACAAGAAAAGAAGGTCTGGGATTTGAACTGTGGTCGACAACGTGGGAGTCCAGCACCATAACCACCATGCCACTTGCCGGCCCTGGTGTCGTTTTGACACCAAATGTCTTGGAAAACATCAGGGCTCACACTTTTCACTATTGAACCCTCAGTTAAACCAGCGTGCTCTCCCACCGTGGGCGAGTGCTGTTACTCAAATATTGATGTTTTTGCCCCTTCCGACTCCAGTGCAGACTGACCCCTCCTGGGTCACGGGCTCCGTCCTCGTGAGCAGGCTTGGGCGCCCTCATGAAAGGACTTGACAGAGGGTGCTGGGCCCCTCTCCCCCACACTGTGTGAGGGCCGAGTTTGAGGCCACCCTGGAAGCAGAGCCCGGGCCCTCCACAGACACAGATCTGCGGGCCCTGATACTGGGCTTCGCAGCCTCCGCCGGGGAGAAAACGGATTTCAGTTTCTGTAAGTGTCGCCGTCTGTAGGACGCTGGTAAAGCTGAGATTTCATCCTTGTCCCTCGGATCCGAGTTCTGAGCCAGGGTCCAGACCCAGTCTCAGTCCCACCCTGGCAACCCTGTCCCTGGAGCCCCAGGCCTCACCTGCGGCAGGTCCCAGTGGTGCAGGGTGACGATGGGGGTGATGTTGCTCTTGACAAGGGCGTCCAGGACCTCGCTGTAGAACTGCACCCCCTTCTGGTTCACCTGCTCGGCTGGGGGAGACAGCGGGCTGTGGGAAGGCCTTGGCTCCGCCTTCCTCAGGCAGCATTCCTGGGCCCTGCCGCTTTGGGCCCGCCTAAAGGTCCCTCAGCCCACCAGAGTTTCAGGTCTCAGAGGGGTGGTGTGGACGCTCCTGGGAGCCTGTTACCTGCTGCAGCCACATCCGGGCGCCTCCCTCCCGGGACTCTGATTCCCCATAAAACCAGCATGGCCCACAGGGCCCAGGAGGCTCCGGGGCGCTGCGCGGCTCACCTCGGATGCCCGTGGGCAGCAGCCGGGGCCAGGACAGGGAAAAGCCATAGTGGCTGACCCGAAGCTCCCTCAGCAGCTCCAAGTCCTCCTGCACAGACATGGGGGAGGCAGGGCGGGTCAGGGCTGCCCGCTCAGGGCCAGGCTCCTGTCTGCAGCTCTGCGTGAGTGAGGAGAGACCTGACCTCGTCCCTACAAGAGCCAGAGGAAGCCACCCGGCTGTTGCACGAGTCCCCAGGAGCCAGGTCACTGAGACATGGGTGCCCAGGGCGGGCAGTTAGTTCACACGCAGGGCTGGGGTGGGTGGTGTGAGCTCGGGACAAGGACACCGGGCACTGACTCGCGGCCCTTCCTCCTGCTCCCACCCACCCACCTCATCCTTGGTCCAGGCTCCAGCTGCCACCAGCTGCCACCAGCTGCCCCGTGGTGGGGACGCTGGCCTGGGTCCCCAGGGTGTTGCTCCCGCCGCCGGGGGGGCACCGCCCCTCCCCCGGGCCTTGCG
>NW_006159876.1:2647534-2665634 GCF_000334495.1 Tupaia belangeri chinensis | reverse complement strand
CACACGCCACTCACCTGGACCTTGTAGTAGCTGTCGCAGGCCACGTCGGCCGTGTCGTCGCCCAGCACCCGGCCCTTCCTGCCGTGTGTGAAGGCGTCCCAGATGCTCGGCCCTTTCCCATCCAGGTCCCAGGCACCCTCCGTCTGGTAGGCCGAGCTGCCCACACCCCAGGAGAAGCCTGAAAGCAGAGGCCTGCTGGGCCAGGTCCACTCCCCACTGGCCTGCGGTGTGGCCTGGGAGGTCCCTCCCACCTGCCCGTCTCCCTAGGGCCTGGTCTCCCTGGGGAGGGGCGAGGGTAGACTATAATACAACATCTAGGGCACAATCTGAGCTCTGATGAGCGTGTGCTGTGGATACGATGTCCCAGCAATCTTTAAGAATCTGTTAGGAACTCATTTTAAAACCAACACAGGAGGTGTTTCCCATCCCACCCACCCATAAGGAAGCTACAACACCCAGCTCTTAGCAAGTCAGCCGGGGTGGGCAGGCCCACACACAGACAGGCAGGACAGGCCAGAGATTGGGACGTACCAGGAGGGAAGGTTCCATAGTAGAAGGTGGCCTCTTCTGGGGGCCCCGTCCTGACAGCCCCCAGCCTGCACACCAGCAGTAGCATCCACAGGAGGGTGACCGCCCACACCACCCTCATGGCACCCGGCCCTCCCCCATGCCTGGAAAGAGCATACGGGCTTGTACGGGCCCCACTCAGGGCTGCGGGGGATGGGGGCACAGCAGAGCCGAGGCCGGATCCTGGAGACCTTTCCCGTGTCAGACCCTGGGGAGAGGATGACAGCTGGGCTGGGGGCTCCGGGTCCAGAGGCCCAGGTTCTAACACCCTTCTCCCTCCTCTGGCCTCTGTCTGATGGGCTGGCCATGTCTCCCCAGCAGACAGCACCTCCTCGGGTTGCTCCAGCCTGGTGGGGAAGGCAGGGCAACCCTCAAAGCCCCTGCAGCATGCCTCCCTGTGCAGAGGGGCAGACCCCTACTCCCAGCTGGGAGTCACCCAGCCCAGGACCTAGAGTCCCAGATGACAGGAGGCCCCCCTCCATGTCAGGGATTCCCTCCTGATGGCAGCCTAGCCAGCTTACCCACGATCGTCCTCTGTCCCAGACGCCCCCAGAGCAGTGTCTGCCGCCAGGCTTCTCTGCCGGCCCGGGCCTGGGCTGCCCCGTGAGAGTGTGAGAGGAGTCCACAGCATGGCGAAGGCTCTGGGCGGGGGTGTGGTCTGCTGCCTGACCCTACAAAGAGCTTCAATAGCCCCATTCAGCAGGGCCAGAGTGCTGAGCTGGCCGGCCTGGCCTGAGTCAGCAGCCGGAGAGGGCCTGGGCTCTGGGGGCGTAGTCAGCCCCTCCCCGGGGGCAGGGGCAGTCCAGGTGGGAAGGAGACCCAGTCCCAGCTCCCACTGGGCACGTCTAGTCTGTGAGCCTGAGTCGGGGGTGGTGGGCTGGGTGGGCGTCTGCTTTTCTGCCCTCCGGGTAAAGGCAGTGTGGAATGTCGCCCGGGCCCCCTGTCCCTGTACCCTGACACTCCCGAGTCCTCAGCCCCACCTGCTGGGGCTCAGCACCTTCTGCTCTCCCCCACGAGGTTTCCCGCTTCCTTCACTGCGGTTCGCCCCCAACCCCAGGCCTCCCCTCCCCCCTCCAGAAAGGTGTCCCCTCGCACAGCGACCTCTCCTTACTCAAGATCCAGGCCTCCCTGCCTTAAGCCCACCATGGCTCCCTCAACTGGATGGGCCTGGTTCCTTGGTCCTTGGTTATTTTCTTTCTACTCATCTTTCAGGTCTTTGATGGGCAGCACCTCCTCCAGGAAGTCTTCTTGGACCCACCCACCCCCAGCCAGGTTAGGAACTGTGGATTTTCCTGGGGCCAGTGTTTCCCCTCCAGCCCTGTGCTTCCAAGTCAGCTGTTTATGTCTGTCTCCTGTCCCCTCTAGGCTCTGGGGGCAGAGGCACGCCCACTGTACCCAGCACCCCCGTGCCAGCACGCAGCTGGCAGTCAGTACTGTGAGTCACACCTAAAAGATACAACAGTCACCTGAGCTGGGGCTCAGCACCTTCTGCTCTCCCCCACGAGGTTTCCCGCTTCCTTCACTGCGGTTCGCCCCCAACCCCAGGCCTCCCCTCCCCCCTCCAGAAAGGTGTCCCCTCGCACAGCGACCTCTCCTTACTCAAGATCCAGGCCTCCCTGCCTTAAGCCCACCATGGCTCCCTCAACTGGATGGGCCTGGTTCCTTGGTCCTTGGTTATTTTCTTTCTACTCATCTTTCAGGTCTTTGATGGGCAGCACCTCCTCCAGGAAGTCTTCTTGGACCCACCCACCCCCAGCCAGGTTAGGAACTGTGGATTTTCCTGGGGCCAGTGTTTCCCCTCCAGCCCTGTGCTTCCAAGTCAGCTGTTTATGTCTGTCTCCTGTCCCCTCTAGGCTCTGGGGGCAGAGGCACGCCCACTGTACCCAGCACCCCCGTGCCAGCACGCAGCTGGCAGTCAGTACTGTGAGTCACACCTAAAAGATACAACAGTCACCTGAGAACGCAGATGTTTACCGGCTGCTCCGCCCTCTGGGTGTCTGCCCTTACCGGTTCATCTCGCGCTCCTACCTACTCCCCATGGGCAGGCTGCTGGAAGCAGCTTCAGCCTCGGAGGGGGTGGCCCCTTTCTGGACCTGACCATTAGCCTTGAGGTGGCCCCGCTCTGGGCTTCATACTCCGTTGGATCTGTTCTGAAGTAGGGTGATCAGGGAGATCGGGGAGCTCCCCAGCAGTTCCCACGGAGCACCCTGGGCCTCGCCACACTGGCAATTGCCCTGAGGTTTGCCCAGGGGCCTGGACACAGCGGGGACTGCTTCCCCGGCCTCCCTGGGGGGACCAGCAGGGGGCTCCACCACGAGGACTTTGTTAGGGAATAAGGTCTCCCCAGTCCTACCGAGTCCTGAGGTTCCCAGGCGCCTTCACAGGACAGGACGCTTCTCAGGGCGGACGCCGGGCTTCCTCCCTCCACAGACATTCCCAGGAGCTAAGGGGAAGGGTGAGGGTGGGGAGGGAAGGGAGGTGGCTCTGAGCCTTGCACAGGACCACGGGCTTGTATGATGGATGGGGAGAGGACGGGGGCCGGGGGGGAGGCCGGCCTTACAGAGACGGGACATTGGGCAGGACACTTGGAGGGTAAGAGGCGCTTGCTAGGTGACAGGGAACAGAGGAGCCAGTGCAAGCAGCCTGAGGCGCGTTTGGGGACCCAGCGCTTGGCATTATCCTGTGGTGCCCAGACAGGGCTGTGTCCTCTGGGGGCAGGCCTGGACGTCACTCCTGAGGACCCAGGCTGGAGTGTGCTGTTTGCATGGAGCTGGTGCCGCCTCACCCGGCCGGTGGGCACTGGGGACTCTGAGCTGGGGTAGGCAGGAAACACACAGCGTTAAGAGCTGCTGTTGTCAGGGCCAGCAACTGGTGTGGCGGTTAAGACACTGGATTCACACATGGCTGACCATGGTTCGAGTCCTAGACCTAGCAGTTTGAAAATCACACCAGGTGCGTGTGTCTCTACCGAAAATCCCAAGAGGAGAAGAGGAGAGATTGCAGCGGTGGCCACCCCCTGGGATGATTCTCACCGTCTCTCTCTGTCTTTCTCGGGTGAGCACACGTGTCCTATAGCAAAAAAGAGAGCTGCGTTGTCTCTGGAAGATGCCCCCTTCCCATGGAGCCAGGTGCCTGGGCTGTGCTGGTGGGAGCCTGCCCGCTGGACATGGCTGGGCTGCTCGGGTTTGTCTGTAGACGGTTCCTGCTGCTCCTCTCCCCTCCCCACCCCGGCTCCCCAAGTTCCTCTATTTCTTCCATGAGTGACAGAGAGAGAGGGAGAAAAGCCGACAGCCCCTGCCAGGATCCACCCCATCCTCAGCCAGCCTGGCTCACAGGCTGTGTCCCAGCTCATAGTCTGTGTCCCAGCTCATAGTCTGTGTCCCAGCTCACGGGCTATGTCCCGGCTCACGGGCTGTGTCCATAGGCTGTGTCCCGGCTCACGGGCTGTGTCCCGGCTCACGGGCTGTGTCCCGGCTCACGGGTTGTGTTCCGGCTCATAGGCTGTGTCCCAGCTCATGGGCTGTGTCCCAGCTCACGGGTACACTCGTGCCCAGCGTGTTTAGGGAGTCTCCGGGTGTGAAGCGGAGCAGCCTAGCAGGCGTCACATTTACCATGGCGCTGCCATCAGCCTTCCCGGTCACCACCGTTCTGAGGCTCTGTCCTCCACGGGGCAACAGGTGCTCACTCAGCTGGGAGACCCCTCTGCCACCCCTGCCCACTCACACACCTGCAGGAGCTGCTCTGCCCCTGCGGCCTGGAGCTTTCCCCCACACAGGGAGGCCTCAGTTCCTGCAGACCAGGCCCTGGCTGATGAGCAGGCGTGCTGGGGGCCGGCGAGTGGTTCCTGGGCCCCTGCAGCTTCCTTCCCTCCCTGAAAGGGGCTGCAGCGGTGGGGGCCTCACCAACAGCCCCCGGACCAGGAGGGAGCCTGAGCTCTGCCGTGTTCAGGGACTGGGTGAAAGCAGAACCTCTGGTCTTGGGTCCTGGGAGCCCCGATAGGTCTGCATGAGCCCCGAGGAGCCCTCTCAGGGCTCACTGGGCCATCCAGCCTGCTCTGTGCCTTGGGATCCTTCAGGACAAGCCAAAGCGTGAAAGGGGAAGGACACGGGGTCAGGAGGCCGGAGCCTGCCAGGCGCTGCAGCAAGATGGGGAGCCAGGTGCCCAACCAGGAAGTGTGAGCTGCCCTTCAGGATCCCCCACCCCACCCCTACCACCACAGGGCCCCAAGGCTCCCCCCTGCCCCTCAGAGCTAGTCTTTCTTTGAGGAGGGGTCTTAACCCGGTTTCAGATTTTGTGTTTGCTTGTTTGTTTGTTCGAAGATTTTTGCCATAGGGAGGATGCACTTGCCAGAGAGAGACAGAGACAGAGAGAAGGAACGTGAGAAATCACCCCCAAGGGGATGGCCACGCTGCAAAACCTTCTCTGTTCTCCCTTGGGATTTTGGGAACCCACAGACGAGCATCCGGCATGGTTTTTCAAGCCACTGGGTCCGGGATGGAACTGTGTGGCGTTGGCCACGTGGGATCCGATGCCTTGAGCACCCCCGCCTGCTGGCCCTGTGTATGATGAGGGCGACGCGTCACTTAGTGACTGGGGTACGTCCGAGAACTGCTTGCCAGGCAGCTTTGTCCTGTGCTAACGTCTTAGAGTGTCCTCACAAAGGCCTCGAGGTGGGGCCCGCTGCACTGAGGCTGTAGGTGTGGCCCGTTACGTCCTGTGTGTCGTCCACGTGGACGGGGTGTGGTCCCATCGCGGATCCCAACACCGTTACACAGCCGTGACTGTACCCGCTTCACAGAGTCACGTGGATGTTACGTCTGCAGGTCCACGTCCCGTCCAGTGTCCGGCAGCGAGGAGCCCAGTAAGGGCCCTGTGGTCAATGCCGTCAGATGGCCTAGGCGACATCCAGCCCTGCCCCTAGAAGGGCGCTCTGGGTGGGCCCCATGCCCCACGGGTAACACTCTGACGGCAGAAGGGATGGCGGGGACCTGGGAACCTGGCCTAGAAGACGCCCCGATGCTGGAATATGTGGGTGCTGTGGGTTCTGCCTCAGCCCAGGCCTGGCCATTGCCCGTGAGAAGCGGGCCTGGGGTTCAGGGATATTGAGGGCTGCTAGCCCTGGGTCTGAGCAAAACTCGCAGCATTGCGTCTTCTGCGTGTGGACCGCAGAAGCCCACTTCACCTCCCAGAGCCCGCCAATCTTAAAGTAGGATGTATTCCAACCTGCAGGAGCTGGGAGAAGGGTGCAGTGCACTGCGGCAGCCACGGAGCCTACACTGCACTGACTCGCTACGTGGCTGGCAGCCCGCCCTCCACCCGGCAGGCCGCCTTCCTTCGGGTCTCTCACAGCCAGCTGACTTCTACACACGTCAGCAGCATACTATTAACTGTGTTTGCTCAAGACTCCTTTGTTTTTAATTTCCTTTCTTTTCTTTTTTTTTTTTGGATAGGTTTTTTTTGTTTTGTTTTGTTTTGTTTCTTTTTGCTATAGGGTACGTGGGCTCATCAAAAAGACAGAGAGAGACATAGAGACAGAAAGCGAGAAATCACCCCCCCAGGGGGGATGGCCACGCCGCAATCCCTTCTCCTCCATTCTCCTCTCGGGATCTTGGGCATGCATGCACACGCGCCTGGCGTGAGTTTAAGCCACTGGGTCTGGGACTCGAACCGTGGTCGACTATGAGGGAGTCCAGTGACATAGCCATTACGCTAACTGCTGATCCCACGACTCCCACGACTCCTTTATTTTAAGGCAACGTTTGCTTTAATTAATACACAATCTTTTTTTTTTTTTTTTTTAGAGAAATATTTTTGCTATTGGGCTCATTTGACAGAGAGACAGAGACAGAGAGACAGGACGTGAGAAAGCAATCCCCAGGGGCATAGCCACGCCGCAATCCCACAATCTCTTCTCCATTCTCCTCTCGGGATCTTGGGCATGCATACACACGTGCCCTGCGTGAGTTTTAAGCCACTTGGTCCAGGACTCAAACCACGGTTGGCCATCTGGGAGTCTAACAATGTAGCCATTATGCCATCTGCTGGTCCCTGAAATACACAATCTTAAGTGTACTATTTGTGAGTTCTTTTTAATTGCTACAGGACACATGTGTTCACCAGCAAGAGATGAGAGAGAGAGAGAGAGAGAGATAAAGCACCCTCTAATGGAGCATGGTCATAATGTAGTCCCTTTTCCATTGCTCCATCCTGCTGGGATTTGGGGTACACACCCACATGCGCCCACCATAGGTCAGGATTCTAACCACTTGGTTGGCCATGTGGGATCTATCTCTCTTAACAGCTAAGCCTTGGGGCTAGCCACTGTTTGTGAGTTTTGACAGATGCAGTCACTTGTGTAATCAAACTACTATTAAGATTTTGGGAACCAGCAGTTAGTGTAATGGCTATGTTGCTGGACTCACATGTAGTCGACTGCGGTTCGCGTCCCGGACCCGGTGGCTTAAAACTCACGCCGGGCGTGTGTGCGTGCGTGCCCAAGATCCCGAGAGGAGAATGGAGGAGAAGGGATTGCGGCATGGCCATCCCCCCGGGGGGGGTGATTTCTCGCTTTCTGTCTCTATGTCTCTGTCTGTCTGGCGAGTGCATACGCCCTATAGCAAGGAAAAAAAAAAGATACGGAGTGTGGAATGTGAATCTGTCCCCTCTGACCTCCGTCACGCCATCTCTCCTAGTGAGTTTGGGGGCATCCCTGCGAGTCTGGAGAGCAGAAACCCACGTCGTCTTGTCCCGTTAGCTCTGGCTGCTTGGGGACTGTGAGAGCCGCGTGCCCTGCTTCCAGCACGCACAGGCTCCGGCTCTGCGCTTCACGCTGCGTCTTCCTCCCTCTCTGCCGGACCCCGTGTGTGTCGTTTTAAAGTCCTACTGCGGTGTGCACACGCTCGGTCCTCAGTCCTTGTTTTGGAACAAGATTGAGGAAGTTCCGCATGAAGAAATCATCATATTGGAATGTCCAGGCCGTTTCGACGCTGTGTGGTGTCCACATCTGTGAGACCGAGGCCGTTCCTGCAGTCTGGAATGAGACGACACGCCTTCGCGGAGCGCCCTGTGTGCACAGCAGGCGTGTACGCACGTGCGCTCGCACGGGGACCCTCGCCTTGGTCCTGGCTGGCCGTGAGACCATCGGTTCCCACCCCGGTGCTCACACCCAGCAGCAGCCTTGCCGCGCAGGCCTGGGGCAGAGGTGGGAGGGGACAGCAGGACAGGGTCCGCCTTAACTGGCTGGAGGCCGGGAGGAGGAGGAGTAGGAAGAGGAGGAGTCTGGAACAGGCCGGCCGCGGCTTCCTGCCAGGGCTCTGTGGTCTGAGCTCGTCTGCTGGCCGTTTCTTGTATTTCTCCCCACCTCCACTCACAGGGAGGCCCAGGCGCTGCCAAGGAGCCCAGCCACGATTTTAAGTTCCAGATCCTGAAGGGAGAGGGAGTGGGGAGGGTGGATGGGAGCAGTCTCGTTGAACATGGCAAGAAGAACCCTCAGCTTCTCTCCCCTCGACTTTCTCTGGACTGTCCCCCAGAGCACGTCATAGACCTCACTTCACCTTTCTGTAGGAGGCTGTCTGACAGAGTCTCGTCCCCACCAAGTTACAATCTTGTCTTTTTCTTTCTTTGTTACTTTCTGTTTTAGGGAGTTTTTTGTTTGTTTGTTTGTTTTGCTATAAGCCACATGTGCTCACCAGAGAGACAGAGACGGAGAGACAGAAAGTGAGAAATCACCCCCCAGGGAGGATGGTCATGCTGCAATCCCTTCTCCTCTGTTCTCCTCTCGGGATTTTGGGCACGCACAGAAGCCTGGCTTGAGTTTCAAGCTACCGGGTCCAGGACTTGAACCGCAGTTGACTATGTGGGAGTCCAGCAATGTAACCATTATGCCATCTGCTGGGTCCGTTTTCTTCTTCTTTTTTAATGTCAGAGGCCACACGTACTTGCCACAGAAAGAGAGGGAGAGCGATAGAGAGAGAGGGAGAGTGATAGAGAGAGAGGGAGAGAGAGGAAACACCCCTGGGCATGCCGCACCCTTCCTTTTTCCGGTTCTCCTTCCTGACAGGTGTGGGGCATGCACTCACACGGGCCTGGTGTTTTTTCCAAGCAGCCAGGACCAAGATTCGAACTGGGATCCAGCTCTCAAAGCACAGCACCTAACCATTGCTCCAAGGGGCAGATCGTTGTCTGACTTTATTCACCACCGAATCCCCACGGCTTTATCCAGTGCAATACAATTTAAGGAAGGGGCCTTCACTCCTGTCATGGAGGCTGTGAGAGCAAAAATCAAAGGGTTATCCCCAGGCAGGGAGCAGGCCTGGATGGGGCTGGGGTCCTGGTGAGCCAGGCCTCGGAGCTCCGACGCCATTTTGGAAGAAGAAGGCTGGACTCTTCTCAAGGAGGGATGGGGCACCACTCCAGCATCAAGTGCCCACAGTGCCGCTCTGAGCACAGACGTTTTACAGAGTAATAACCAGGGGTCCAAAATGTTAACTTTTTTAAAAAAGTTATTTTATAAAGAATTATTTGTTTAGTTTTATTTATTATTATTTTTCAATTTGCTATAGGCACATGCACTCATCAGAGAAAGAGAGAAAGTGAAAAAGCAAGCCACCAGGTCTGGGACTAAAACCACAGCCGACCATGTGGGAGGCCAGTGCCTTGACCCTCACACCACCTGTTGGCCCCCCAAGTGTTAAAGTCTTAAAAGGCCGTACAGCCTCCCTGTGTGTTATCTCCGGGCTGGCTCTCGGAGCAGTCGGCGCTGGAGCCGGGTAACAGTGACCTCTGTGCTGGTATCTGGGGCAGGGAGGGTCGTGCTGAGGACACCACAGCTCACACCAGAGCCGAGCCTGGCCTGCTGGCCGAGACTGCAGGACAACCCACCGGGTGGAGGGAACGCCCTGGGCCAAGTGGGGAAACTGAGTCCTGGATAGGGTGAGGGTTGTAGGCAGTAAGGCCTCAAATCCGTTCTTCAAGGTGAAGTAACGTCAAAGCTATCCCGAAGGGCCCAGTCCCTGCGGTGCTGTGAGGGCCACCTGGGAAGTCCGGGTTTGATCCTGGTCCAGCTTCAGGTTGGGCGTGGTGGCATGCGCCTAATCCCAGCCACTCAGAGTCTGAGCCAGGAGGATTGCGAGCCCCAGGCTGGCCTGCACAACAAAGCTAGGCCCTGTCTGCAAAAGAGGAGGCGTGGCCTTGTCCCCGTGGGAGGCTGAGGTGGAGAATCACCATGCAGTGAGACCCTGTCTCAAAAAAGCCAAACTGTATTTGAAAATCTAAGAAATGTAATCATTACACAGGAAATCCAGGCATATACTCACATTACAAAGAAGGAGCAACCATTCCTGAAACATGGGGCATGCAAAGGGCAAGGCCGCTTCACTGTCCCCCTTCCCCAGCGCCCCCTGTCAGGTGGCTCTGACAGCCGCTGGGGTGGCGTTCCTCCCGCTGCTTCCTCTGTCTTCATGAAGATTCTGTAAGGACACATCTGGGTGGGTGGCTTGATTTTCTACGTTAGCGGAGACGGATCCAGTAATCTTCGCAACTTGCTTTTCTCTTTTTTTTTAATATTTTGCTATAGGGTGTATGTGCTCACGAGAGAGAGAGAGACAGAGAGAGAGAGAGAGACAGAGAGAGAGACAGAGAGAGACAGAGAGAGAGACAGAGAGAGAAGGTGAGAAAGCGCCCTTGGGGTCAGCCACGCCGCCATCCCTTCATTTCTCCAGCCTCCAGGATTTTGAGCATGTATGTGCATGTATTTAGCGTGTTTTTCAAGCTGCTGGGTCGCAATTCAAACCCTGGTTGGCTGTGTGGGATCCAGCTCGCTTAAACACTAGGAGATGGGGCTGGCTCCCTTTTTTTTAAAAAGTTTCTCTTATGTAAGTGTTTGCTCACATTCCCACGAGAGCGTGAGGGAGAGTGGGGGAGAGAATCCAGCTCACTTAAACACTAGGGGATGGGGCTGGCTCCCTTTTTTTAAAAAAAGTTTCTCTTATGTAAGTGTTTGCTCACATTCCCACGAGAGCGTGAGGGAGAGTGGGGGAGAGAAGAGCCCTAAGCAGCGTCTCGTCCTGCAGGGATCCCCTCTCCCAGCCTCCTGGTCAGGGTCTTGGGCCTGCTCCTGCCTGGCCTGTTTCAGGTTGACCGGGCCGGGTCTCCTAAGCAGGGTCTGCCTCACGGCTTCCACCACTGCCTTTTGGTACCTATGGGCTCTGACGCCAGCTTGGGCCCTCCTCTTTCTTTTCCTCTTTTAACTTTGCTGAAGGAGACGCTTCCGCTCCCCATGGGGGATGGTCAGACCGCAATCCCTTCGCCTCCATTTCTCCTTCCAGGATTGCGGACACACACGCACATGCGCCCGGTGTTTTTCAAGCCTTCTTTCTTGTCAGTGGCTTTGCAGCATTCCCATAACTGATCTAGCCAGTGCCCGGTGGAGAGTCGTTTTTCTCCTCGGCCACGCTTTACCTTCTCGAAGAACGCCGCGGGACTGTCCTGTGTGTAATCGCGTGCCTCTGCGTGCACGTCTGTCCTAACTGTGGGGTTGCTGGGCCAGCCGTGATTTTTAGTTTTTAAGTTTTTGCCATAGGGTACGTGTGCTTGCTGGAGAGAGACAGAGAGAGAGTGAGAAATCACACCCCCTCCGGGGGGCTGGCCATGCCGTCATCCCTTCTCCTCCATTCCCCTCCTGGGATCTTGGCTGCACACACAGAGCCTGCATGATTTTCAGGTTGCCAGGTCCGGGACTCAAACCACCGTCAGCCATGTGGGAGTCCAGCGCCTTAACCACTATGACACCTGCTGGCTCCTCTGTGATTTTGATGGATATTCCTTTGAACGGAAGTTTATTCGACATTGACATTGAACCAAGGTCAGTCTGGATGGGAGTGGCTCGGGATGCAGGAGCCAGGGCTGCTGACGGTGGCTGGGAGGGGCCCGTCCTGGGAGCTTGCTGGCACGGCAGGGATTATGCACCTGCTCTAGTCAGTCCCTGCCAGAGCTTTATGGCTTCCAGAGCGTATTTCTGTGCATGATCGATCCCATCTAACTCTACTGAATGAGGAAGGACCATCTAACTTACCTTTATCCCATTCCATGGATAAGGAAACAGAGACCTGAATGAGGCCCACACCATACCAGGCGGGCCCGGGCCTGAGACTCCAACTTTCAGGTGGTTTCCCCCTGTGCCAGCTGCTTCCTCTTGTTTGGGTCACTGGCTAGAGGGCTTGTGTGCTTGCCAAAGACAGGAAAACAGAGAGAGAGAGAGAGAGAGAGAGAGAGAGAGAACCCCCCGGTGGGGCGTGGTCACATTGCAATCCCTTCTCTTCCATTTCTCCATCCTGTTGAGATCTGGGGCACTCACACAGTTGCACCCAGGGTGTTTCTCCAGCTTTTGGGACCAGGATTCAAACCACAGTCAGCCACGTGGGATCCAGCTTCCTTAACCACTAGGCTATGGGGCCAGCTGTCCTCTGTCTTTCCATCACATACCGCCTCCTCTCTACCAAGTCCCCCCAGACAATGCCCCCATCAGGATCACTCCAGAGGCCAGCTCTTCGGGCTCTAACAGGCCAGGAGTCTGCGACAAAGTTAGAAGTGATTCAGATCTGCTTCCCGTACTCCCCCTACTGCTCAGGGAAGCTCCCAGAGGCAGGGGCTGGACTCCTTCCTACTCAGTCTCTTGACCTCCAGGGCCCGAAAATTGTTTACTAAAGGTCTGGAAAGAGAGAGAGAGAGAGAGAGAGCGAGCGCATAACTATACATGGGTCTTCGAAAAGTTCATGGAAAAACTATGCATGAATTTCACTTTCTAATTTTTTTTTTACAGGGCCAGCAGGTGGCTGGGCTTTCACATGGCTGACTGTGGTTCGAGTTCCAGACCAAGACGCTTGGTAATCACACCCCGTGCATGTGTATGTGTGCCCAAAATCCCAAGAGGAGAATGGAGGAGAAGGGGTTGTGGCATGGCCATCCCTCCTGGCAATAAATAAATAAAACTTTAAAAGTTTTTTGGTGTGTGCTGAAATACACTGGTACTTTAGTTACATTTTCCTACAAACTGTTTCAAGCTCCCTCTTGTATGTGTGGGAAAGGAAGAAATCTAATTTACGAAAGTCCTCTCTTGGGCCAGCCAGTGGTATGGTGGTTAAGGAGGCTGGATCGCACACATCCGACCGCACAGTTCAAGCCAGTGCCTTACTCACCACACCACCTGCTGGCCCCGGGGACGCTCTGCTAAAGAGGCAAACCCAGCAAAATTGCCAGGATGTCCTCCCAGGTCAGGGTACGAAGGACGCCCCTCCGTGGCACCTGTGCTCACTCACGCTGCCATGCTGTGGGCTGCCCTGTGGGGAACCAGCTCTGAGAAACCGATGTCTCTAGCCCAGAGCCAGCAGCGGCCCGAGACCTGCCAGCAGCCTTGGGGGGACTTGGAAGTAGGTCTCCTCTCAGTCAAGCGCTGAGATGACCAAGGCCCACCCGAAACTGTGAAGTAACAACTGCTTGTCACTCAAGTCACACTCACAGGGTGATTTCTAACGCAGCGACAGGTCGCTAAAATGCAATGTAAGGTCTGACATCTGGGCTGTCTGACTTCCGAGGAGTACAAACTTGGCTTGAGTGGGCATCTTCCTGTCCAAAACATCTTTGGAATTTAGGATTATTTCCCCAGGGTGATCCCAGAAGGAAAATGCATGCTTTTTCTAAAATCCCTGAATGACAATCTTTAAGAGAGGGGCCGTGACCAAGTGGGGCCACCGGGAGTGTCCGGGTCTCCATTTCTGGACCCCCTCGCCCAGCACGTTTCCTGGCTTCTCCGATCAGCAGTGTTTCTGACAGCAATCAGGTGATGTCTCCTGCCTTCTCTCAGGGTCATTGTCAGGCTTAGTATCAAAGCCACATAAAAGGGGACTAGCCATGGGGTGCCGCGATGGGCACGCCTCGCCTCACGATGCTGACGTCACCTGGGAAGGCCCCTGGTCTGCATCTTAGGTCTCCCTGTGTGCCAGCCGTGTGCGTGCAAGGCATGTGTGTGCAAGACATGTGCACACGTGTCTGCTGAGGCTGGGTGGCGTGGGGAGACTAGAGATTGCAGCACGAAGACCTTACTGGGGACACAACTTTCTTGCTCATGGCAGAAACAGATAAATACACTTGAGGGAAAAAAATCACAAGGGACCAGTAGGTGGCATGGTGGTTGAAGTGCTGGACTCCCACAGGGCAGATTGCAGTTCGAGTCCTGAACCTGGTGGCTTGCTTTCTCACTTTCTCTCTCTCTCTCATTGTCTCTCTCTGGTGAGCACACGTGCCCTATAGCAAATTGTTAAAAATAATAGTAAATAACTAATTTTTTAAAGAATTATTTTATTTAACTTTATTTATTATTATCATTATTTTTTTTGGAGAGGTTTTTTGCTATAGGGCGCGTGCGCTCGCCAGACAGACAGAGAGAGACAGAGACAGAAAGCGAGAAATCACCCCCCAGGGGGGATGGTCATGCCGCAATCCCTTTTCCTCCATTCTCCTCTCAGGATCTTGGGCACGCACACACACACACCCAGCGTGAGTTTTAAGCCACCGGGTCCAGGATGTGAATCACGGTCGACTACGTGGGAGTCCAGCGACATAGCCATTACGCTAACTGCTGGTTCCCTATCACTATTATTTTTCAGTTTGATCAGAGAGAGACAGAGAGAAAGGAAGTGAGAAAGCAAGCCACCAGGTCTGAGACTTGAACCATGTGGGAGTCCAGCGCCCTCAACCACCATGCCACCTGCTGGCCCCAGTAAATAACTAATTTTTAAAAAATCACATAAATGAAAAGTCCTCTGGACACTACATAGTGCTCAAGGCTGGGAGAGGTTATGGATTTTCTCAAAACTCCGAGGTCAGTTCATCCTAACCCCTTCTCACTTCACAGGAGAGGGAGCAGGGCTCAGACGGGCCGGGGACGGCAGGGCCACGCAGTCACTCACAGAGCGGCAGGCACGGGACGGCCCAGGCCTTCTGCCTCTGCTCACCCCACAGCCTGTCTGCTTTGCTTGAACCAAACACATAGGAAGACCCTCCGGTTCCTGCAGCCCCAAGGACTCAGAACAGCCCTTACGTTGAACAAAAACGCCCCCTCCCCGCCCTGCTGCCCTGACTCTCCCCGGGTCAGTAGCTGCCCTGGGTGCTCTGATGCTGCCCACGCCTCCTGCCTCTCAGGGCAGGCCGACCCGCAGCTCCAGCATCCTCTCAGGCCATGAACCCCAGCCCAGGCGGCTTCCACTCCCTGTCACAGTGGCCAAGAAAACAGGAAGTGTCTGAGTCACCCGTGGTCCCCCGGGTTTGGCTGTCTGGGCCCACGTCTTGGAGTCGGGGAAGGACAGGAGGGAAGAGGTCGACTCCACAGTCTGTCTCCAAGAATGTCTTGTGTAGTTCTCTCTTCCAGCTCGTGAGACCTCAAACGGCCAGCAGTCCAGGAATGTCCCCCCAGTTCCTCTTGGATGAGAGAAAGAGCAGGACTTAAGACTTGCAGTTCTGAAAAAAAAAAAAAAAGGAAGGAAAAAAAGACTCAGAATTCTAGAGTGGATTCTGTTCCCCACCGGGGCTGGGCTATGGACTTGTCTGGTGGTTCTCAGTTTGGGCTGCACGTTAGAATTACCTGGGGGAGCTTTAAAAACTTCTGACAGCCCCAGAGAGTCAGAGTTACTTGTTTTATTTATTTATGTATTTATTTTGCTATATGGTTATGTGCTCACAGAGAGAGATGGAAGGAGAAAAAGTGAGAAATCACCCCTGCGGGGATGGCCACCCCCAATCCCTTCTTCTCCATTCTCCTCTTGGGATTTTGGGCATGCACACACCTGCAGCCAGGTATGATTTTCGAGCTACCTGGTCTGGAATTCAAACCAGAGTCAGTATGTGGGATCCAGCTGCCTTAACCTCCACGCCACCTGTTGGCCCTTTTAATTAATTATTTTTTTAAAGAATTATTTATTTATTATTGTTATTATTATTTTTCACATGAATTTTGACAAAGAGAGAGAGAGAAAGAGAGGGAGAGTGAGAAAGCAAGCCACTAGGTTCAGGACTCAAACCATGGTCAGCCATGTGGGAATTCTAACACCTTAACCACCATGCCACCTGCTGGCCCTTAATTAATTCATTTGTATTTATTTTACTTTGAAACTTTTTTTAAATTTTAATTTATCATTTTTATTATTACTATTTTTAAATTTGTTACAGGGTACATGTGCTCATCAGAGAAAGACAGAAAGAGAGAGAGAGAAAGTGAGAAAGCAAGCTGCCAGGTCCGGGACTCGAACCACAGTCGGCCTTACTCACTGTGCTACCTGCTGACCCCTTAATTATGTTTTTAGGTTTATTTTTATTCTATTTAGAGAGAGAGAGGCACCCTTGAGAGTCTGGTCATGCCGTGACACCTGCTGCCTTGTCAGCTGGGGTCAGGCACGCACGCCCTCTGTGTCTCAGGTCGCCTAGGGTTCGAACTCTGGTCTTCTGTGCATCTCCAGCGTCGAAGAGTGGCACCTTGCCACCTGTGCCCCCGTGGCTGAGCCTCTGTTCACTTTTTAGACCGGTCCCCCTACCTCTGCCTCTGCCTCTGGACTCGCTGGGACTGCAGGCGTGCACCACCATATCTGCTTTTGTTTGCTTTTTCCTTTCCTTTCTTTCTTTCTTGAAGGTTTATTCTTTTATTTCTTCCATGAGAGAGAGAGGGAGAGTGAGAAAGCAAGCCTCCAGGGCTGGGACCTGAGAGGTGGTCGGCCACGTGGGAGTGTCCAGCGCCTTGACCACCACGCCACCTGCTGGTTCTCAAGGTTTATTCTTTTATTTCTTCCATGAGAGAGAGAGGCAGAGTGACAGCACCCACAGGGCCTTCACCCTCAGCCCACCCTGTCTCGACCGCGGCGATTGTGGGCACACACGTGCACTCCGGCCCCCGGTGAGGCCTGGGGGGCTGGTAATCTCCATCATCCACAGTTGCCAAGAAACGTGGAGAGCAGAGGTGTTCAGCCACGTGGAAAGCGTGAAGCTACTGTAGCGAATCTTCACAGCAGCCAGCAGGAGGCACAGCGGTGTCACTGGGCTCCCGCACGGCCCCGGGGGCTCCAGTGCTGGACTTTCCAGTTTAAAAATCTCTCCGGACGCATGTGCGTGTGTGCCCACAATCCCAAGAGGAGAATGGAGGAGAAGGGATTGCGGTGTGGCCATCCCTGGGGGATGGTTTCTCACTTTCCCTCCCTGTGTCTGTCTGTCTGTCTGTCTCTGCCTGGTGAGCACACACACCCTATGGCAAAAACCTAAAACAGAAAACAAAACAAAAAGACTCCCTATGCCCACTGGTGGGAGAGCCCCGGCAGACGTGGAGTATCCCAGGACAGGGTGACAGTGGCAGGACACCGCCAGTGCTGAGCCCTGGCAAGTCTGCCTACTGCCCCCTGTGGTCATCCTTGGAAGTGCCCAGCACCCAACAAGGGCCCTCCGAGGTGAGACTAGCCCCAGGCCTCTAGGCTCAGTCCCCAAAGAGCTCTTGGTCCAGCAGAGGTAAAGGCAGGGGCAGGACAGCGTGAAATACAGGGCAGAGAGATAACACGTTGCGAGAGAGGAAGGTCTGCTAGAGGGAGCAGGGAAGGCTTCCTGTAGGAAATGGCACAGGGAGTTTCCACCCCAGAGGGTCTCTGGGGAGTCCTAGACTGAGGGAAGTTCAAGGACGAAGGCTCAAAGACAGGAAAGTGCAGGGACCAGCAGGTGGCGTGGGGATGAAGGCACTGGGTCCCACACAGCTGATTCTGTGGTTCGAGTCCTGGACCCAATGGCTTGAGCATCAGGCTGGGGGCATGTGTCCAAATCCTGAGAAGACGATGGAGGAGAAGGGATTGCAGCGTGGTCATTCCCGGGGTGGGATGGGGGAATCTCTCACTTTCCCTCTGCCTCTCTCTTTTTGGCAAACATACATACCCTTTGACAAAAATCTAAAAAAATAAAATAAAAAAGAAGACAGGAAAGTCTATGAAGGCTTCTCAGGGCACCTGGGGAGGGGTGAGTGGTGCGTGGAGGAGGGGGAGCAGGCGAGGGCTCAGGTGTTCAGAGGCCAGCACCGTCTTCCAGGGCCTTTCCCTGGGGCAAACCTTGGAGGGCACGCCGTAGGACTCCGTCTACGAACGTAGCAAGCGTATTCGTTTTCCGGGTAAGAGCTGGAGTTTTCACAGGTCTGGTTCTGACATCCAGCCTTTGGCCTGGCTCTTGCTTATACTGTCTTGTCGCCTCACGTGCTGGTTGTCTTGATTATAGGACTGACATTTGTGTGAGATATTGACATTGGGAATCCCTTGAGGCCATGGGCCAGCTGGTGGCATGGTGGTTAAGGTGGCTGAATTCCACATGGCTGACTTTGCCGTTCGAGTCCTGGACCCGGCAGTTGAAAAACATGCTAGGTGCATATGCATGTGTGCCTAAAATCTAAAGGAGGATGGAGAAGGGGCGGAGGTATGGCCATCTTCCCTGGGCAGTGAGTTCTCACCGTGTCTCTCTCTTTCCC
>NW_006159876.1:2645377-2646621 GCF_000334495.1 Tupaia belangeri chinensis | reverse complement strand
GGGACAGGGTGACAGTGGCAGGACACCGCCAGTGCTGAGCCCTGGCAAGTCTGCCTACTGCCCCCTGTGGTCATCCTTGGAAGTGCCCAGCACCCAACAAGGGCCCTCCGAGGTGAGACTAGCCCCAGGCCTCTAGGCTCAGTCCCCAAAGAGCTCTTGGTCCAGCAGAGGTAAAGGCAGGGGCAGGACAGCGTGAAATACAGGGACGAGAGATAACACGTTGCGAGAGAGGAAGGTCTGCTAGAGGGAGCCGGGAAGGCTTCCTGGCGGAAATGGCACAGGACAGGGCAGAGAGATAACACGTTGCGAGAGAGGAAGGTCTGCTAGAGGGAGCAGGGAAGGCTTCCTGTAGGAAATGGCACAGGGAGTTTCCACCCCAGAGGGTCTCTGGGGAGTCCTAGACTGAGGGAAGTTCAAGGACGAAGGCTCAAAGACAGGAAAGTGCAGGGACCAGCAGGTGGCGTGGGGATGAAGGCACTGGGTCCCACACAGCTGATTCTGTGGTTCGAGTCCTGGACCCAATGGCTTGAGCATCAGGCTGGGGGCATGTGTCCAAATCCTGAGAAGACGATGGAGGAGAAGGGATTGCAGCGTGGTCATTCCCGGGGTGGGATGGGGGAATCTCTCACTTTCCCTCTGCCTCTCTCTTTTTGGCAAACATACATACCCTTTGACAAAAATCTAAAAAAATAAAATAAAAAAGAAGACAGGAAAGTCTATGAAGGCTTCTCAGGGCACCTGGGGAGGGGTGAGTGGTGCGTGGAGGAGGGGGAGCAGGCGAGGGCTCAGGTGTTCAGAGGCCAGCACCGTCTTCCAGGGCCTTTCCCTGGGGCAAACCTTGGAGCGCACGCCGTAGGACTCCGTCTACGAACGTAGCAAGCGTATTCGTTTTCCGGGTAAGAGCTGGAGTTTTCACAGGTCTGGTTCTGACATCCAGCCTTTGGCCTGGCTCTTGCTTATACTGTCTTGTCGCCTCACGTGCTGGTTGTCTTGATTATAGGACTGACATTTGTGTGAGATATTGACATTGGGAATCCCTTGAGGCCATGGGCCAGCTGGTGGCATGGTGGTTAAGGTGGCTGAATTCCACATGGCTGACTTTGCCGTTCGAGTCCTGGACCCGGCAGTTGAAAAACATGCTAGGTGCATATGCATGTGTGCCTAAAATCTAAAGGAGGATGGAGAAGGGGCGGAGGTATGGCCATCTTCCCTGGGCAGTGAGTTCTCACCGTGTCTCTCTCTTT
>NW_006159876.1:2628409-2645356 GCF_000334495.1 Tupaia belangeri chinensis | reverse complement strand
CCCCATGAGGCACCCTATAACAAAACTAAAACAATACCAAACAAAAAACTAAACCCAAAGCAGTTACTTGAGACCTAAGGTATTGTCACCGTCCTTCAGGCAGATGCTGCCAGGCCCGAGGGGCATTTATAACCCATGATCACCTTAATTCCATCTCGGCGTAATCCCTCCTGGCCTGCCAGGTACTTCAAGGCCGAGCCCAGCACTCGTAACCCTATAACAAAACTAAAACAATACCAAACAAAAAACTAAACCCAAAGCAGTTACTTGAGACCTAAGGTATTGTCACCGTCCTTCAGGCAGATGCTGCCAGGCCCGAGGGGCATTTATAACCCATGATCACCTTAATTCCATCTCGGCGTAATCCCTCCTGGCCTGCCAGGTACTTCAAGGCCGAGCCCAGCACTCGTAAGGGCCAGTGGGCTCCGGGTCCCACTCACGCTGGAGCACAGCCCCTGGCTTTCCCGGGTCAGCTCTCCCCACACTCTGCTCCCGGAGGCTCAGAACCGCCGCCGGCTTCTCAGCCTCCTCTCGGGCGAACGAGCGCCCACACGGCAGACGTGGCTTCTAGAGTCAGGCAGTCTCTCCCAAAATCTTATGGATTCTTTGCTGCTTTCAAAGTTATGTTAAAACATTATAGCCAGCCATTCTTGTTTCCTTTTTAAGTTGTTTTCAGTAGGAAAATCAGCCTGAAGACTTACTGAAAGTAGAGTCCGCTCCAATTCGGTTCTAACACGATGGTGTTCCTACTCAAGTTTTGGTCCTAAAACAGTCCCTCTTTGTCTTTTAAATGGAAAAGATTGATATCTAATAAAATATAAGTACTTTTTTTCTGACAATACTGAAATAAAATAAATAAATAAAAAGGGTTTGAAATAACCAGACCAAGATGTAGAAAGAAAAAGTAGCAGAGGCAGCTCTCCGAAGAGCCCTGATGCTTCGTCCTGGGCCAGGACAGTCCTCAGGCCTTCACTGAGGCCTTTCCCAGGCTGTCGCGACACTGCGGAGCGACGCCTACCCACTGGTTTCAGCTACCAGGGAAAATCAGACTAGAGGCCTGCCTCGGACTTCTTTCTTTTTGAGAGGTTTTTGCTACAGAGCACATGTGCTTGCCAGAAAGATAGAGAGAGAGACAGAGACAGAAAGTGAGAAATCAACCCCCCAGGGGGGATGGCCAAGCTGCAATCCCTTCTCCTGCATTCTCCTCTCGGGATCTTGGACAAGCATGCACAGGCGCCTGGCATGCTTGTCCGAGTTTAAGCCACCGGGTCCGGGACTCAAACCACGGTTGACTACATGGGAGTCCAGCGACATAGCCATTATGCCAACTGCTGGTCCCGCTTGCCTCCAGCTTTTAAATTCAGTGTGCAAATCTTCTTTTTCTCTCCTTTTCTTCTTTCCACACTCTTTTTCTTCTTTCTTTTCTTTTTCTTTTCTTTCTGTATCCTTCCTTTCTTTTTCTCTTTCTTTCTTTTTAGGTTTTTGCCATAGGATGTGCACATACTAGAGAGACGGGGATGGGGATGATCCCGGGGGATGGCCACACTGCAATCCCTTCTCCTCTATTCTTCTCCTAGGATTTTGGGCACACACGCACATGCACTAGGCGTGATTTTCAAGCTGCCAGATCCAGGACTCACACTGTGGCCGGCTGTGTGGGAGTCCGGTGCCATATTTTTTTTTCTTCTCCTTTTTGGTTACTTTTTAATCTACAGCTTGCAACTTTTATTATTCTATATCTATACAGCAATTTTTTTCCTTGTTCATGATAGAGCATGTGCGCACACCTGAGAGGAGGCGGATAAGCACCCTCCACAGGACCTGCTCACACCGGGGTCTGCGATGTCCTGTCCCCCAGCCTGTTGGGTCTTGGGCACTCTCATGCACATGCCTGACCAGGCTGGGGACTCGAACTATGGGAGCCGTGTGGGATCCAGCTTTCCTCGGGCAGCGCGTGATTGCTGTACCGTGGAGTCACTCTGTCTCCGTACACAGCCATGGCAACAGTCTCCTTTGAAGGTCTCTATGGCGTGCCTTCTCCCTTTGTCTCTGGCGAGCACACGCACTCTCTGGCATCAGTCAATCAATGTCGCAGTCAAGTCACCTGCATACTCTGAGTCAAATTCTTCGCACGCAGTTCTGGTGCGGCCTCCCGGTTTTAGTGTGTTGTGTATTTTAACTCTTAATTTGGGTGTGATGGGCAGAATCATGTCTCCTCCCCCACAAAGATGTCCACACCCTTACCCGCAGGACCCGTAGCAGTGTCACCTTACCTGGCAAAAGGAACTTGGCAGGTGTGATCAAGTTAAGAATCTTTTTTTAGGGAACCAGCAGTTAGAGTAATGGCTATGTTGCTGGACTCCCACGTAGTCGACCGCGGTTCGCGTCCCGGACCCGGTGGCTTAAAACTCACACTGGGCGCGCGCGTGTGTGTGTGTGTGTGCCCAAGATCCCGAGAGGAGAATGAGGAGAGGGGATTGCGGCGTGACCATCCCCCCTGGGGGGTGATTTCTCGCTTTCTGTCTCTCTGTCTCTCTCTGTCTGGTGAGTGCACGAACCCTATAGTGAAAACCTCTCAAAAAAAAAAAAAAAAGAAAAGAATCCTTTTTTAAAAAATTATTTAATTTTATTTATTAATTCATTTATTTTAATTTGATCAGAGAGACAGAGAGAGACAGAGAGAGAGAGAAAGAGAGAGAGAGAAAGTGAGAAAGCAAGCCAGATCCGGGACTTAAACCATGGTCGGCCCTGTGGGGTTGTCCAGCACCTTAACTACCACACCACCTGCTGGTCCCCAAGTTAAGAATCTTGAACGAGACCAGCAGGTGACAAGTTGGTTAAGGTGCTGGACTCCCACTTGGCTGACCCTGGTTCAAGTTTCAGTTCTGGCAGCTTGAAACTCATGCCGAACGCATGTGCATGACGGCACAAAATCCCAGGAGAATGGAGGGGAAGACAGTACAGCATGGCCACCAGGGCGGGGGGTTTCTTACTTTCCCTCTCTGTCTTTCTCTCTGTCTCTCTCCAGCAAATGCATGTGCCCTATGACAAAAGCCTAAAAAAAAAAAAGAACAAAAGAACCTTGAATTTAATGTGGGATTATCCCGGGTTACCCGTATCTAGGTGGGGGCCCCCCGTTTAATCACAGGGTCTTTATGAGGGGGAGGGAGAAGGAGAGTCTGAGGGAGGGAAGTGACACAGAAGCAGAGGTCAGACTGAGGCCACACTGGCCGCTCCTGAAAGCTGGCAGAGGTGAGGACGTGGACTCCCCCAGCTCCAGCTAAAGCTCAGGCCTGCCAGCACCGTGGTTTTAGCCCGTCGAGACCCGCTGGGTGTCCCGTGCTGAGAACTACTAGTTTAAGCAAGTAGACAGCAACTTGTTACAGCAGCACAGGAAGTTGCTGCCTTGTACCTGACGAGCGTGAGTTTCCTTTTAGCTCTAAGCATTCCGAGGTTGGTGGCACCCTGACACACACCCACTCCGCAGACCCTACTGGGCACCCCGAGGGTTGTAACAACAGCACTCTGACCAAGCGAAGCCCGCGCTGGCTCCGAGGGCAGCCGTGTGTGCCCGCGCCCTCGGCTGGAGTCACACAGTCATCTCTGTGCCCAGGGCCTCGTGCCGGGTGTCTGCTGAGCCTCCTGTGGTTGTCTGGGTTCATTTCTGCTAGACCGTGTTTAGTCAATAGCTGGCAGGGAGGGCCTCTTTTTTTTATTATTATTTTTTTAAATTGTCACAGGCTCGTGTGCTTGCCACAGAGAGACAGAGAGACAGAGAGAGGGAGACAGCACTCCCCAGCAGGGCGTGGTCACGCCACCTCCCCCGTCCATCTCCCCGTCCTGTGGAGATTTGGGGCACACTCACACCTTGCCCAGCATGTTGCATATTTTTCAAGACACCGGGGCCAGGATTTGAACTGTGGCCAGACATGTGGGATCTGGCTTCCTCGACCATTAGGCCCTGGGGTTGGCCAATAGCTGCCAGTTCTAGGTTCCTGGAAGGTGGCACCTGCAATTCCGAGTGACAGAAATCATTCCATCAGCCACCGCGTGAGGCAGGTGCCTCGTTCATTCTTCAGATGCTCCTCCAGCACCGAGCTGAGGGCCGCAGGGGGGTGGGCTTGAGTCTTGGCCTCTCAGCTCATACGTGCTAGAGCTGGGGTCTTCACCATGACAGGGCGTGTGAGGCCGGCAGTGCAGGGCGGCCTCCAGCCCTTAGTGAAGGGGAGGGCTGGGGATGTGTTTAGGGGGCTTGGAGCACAAGGCTGATGCCCAGGACATCCATGGGGACAGCGTGACACCCTGTTGGAAAACCTTGATCAAACGAGACCTGGCCAGGCTGAAAACACTGGAGAGGTTGCTGCACTGGCGGGCCCTTGGCGGAAGGCCCAGAGACCCAGGACTGGGGTCCGCTCCAGGTCAGCTCTGACATTGCGCTGTTCCCACCTTCCCTTTAATTTCTTTTTAAATAATTATTTATTTTATTTATTTTTTATTATCATTATTATTCTTTAACTTGACCAGAGAGAGAGAGAGCAAGAGACAGAGAGGGAAAATGAGAAGACTAGCCACTGGGTCTGGGACTTGAGCTGCGAACAACCATGTGGGAGTCCAGTACCTTAACCATCACGCCACCTGCCGGCCCCTCTAATTTTTTAAAAATTTAATTGCCAGAGGGCATGTACACTTGTCAAAGAAAGAGAGAGAGAGAGAGAGAGAACCCTCCGGTGGTGAAAGCCATGGATAATACAATGATGTGGGGCCCGCAGGTGGCAGGAGGTTAGGGCGTGCTACATCCAAATGGTCAACTGCATGGTTCGAGTCTCGGACCTGGTGGCGGGAAAACGTGCTGGGCGCGTGTGCCCGTGTGCCTAAAAGCCCAGGGACTGGAGGGGAGTGGACCACGGTCACCCTGCACGAGGGGCAATTTTTAAATTTTCTCACACACGCAAGCACACACACAATAAACTAAGAAAATAAAATGAAAACAAAATGAACTGTGGTCCGGCCTGCGCGTGTCGGAGCAGCACTGCATCAGGAAGACCCGGCGGTGTTTAATCATTCTGGGTTTGGGCTAGAGGCAGGCGCCCTGGGAGTGTGACAGGGGAAAAGGGCAGTGTGCAGTTTTGCTGAGTCACACATCAGGTGCAAGCTTCTGGAAGAGGAGCGTTTCTTGGTAAGATTCCAGAGTAAACTAAGAACCGATCTTCCCTGATCTGCACGGTAGCTCTATTCCTGGAAAATTCAGTTATGTTTTAAAACCACATACCAGAGTTCTTTGTGTGCACATGTGCGACAGCGTCGGGTCTAGACCGAGAGCTTTCTGAACAGGGGTACGAGCCTGCCCATGCGGGCTGGGGACAGTTCTCTGTTGCAGGAGCATCCCTTCCTGATCCCGTCACTGAGACACGTAGCCGCACCTTGATCAAAGGAGTCCTGAGGACAGGGTGTGAGGAACCCTGGCCTCCTTGGCCCTGCGTGTGGCCTCCATCCGCCCGTTCCCCAGCTCACAGACGGCCCACTCAGAACGAGCCCCTGCCGCTTGTCACAGCTGGCGGCCAGGTGTTTGCGCTGGGAGACAGGAGGCAAAGGATATGGATGACTCAGCTTCTACGTTCCTTTTCTTCAGGGGCTCTTGCTGGAGCAGGTGGGAAGGTTAAAGATGGACAGGGAGGGAGCTGGCAGGTGGCATGGTAGCTAAGGCGCTGGATTACCATGTGGCAGACTACGGTTCAAGTCCTGGACCTGGTAGCTTGCTTTCTCACCTCTCTCTCCTTTTCTCTCTCTCTGTTGCTCTCTGGTCAAATTAAATAATACTAATAATAATGAATTAAATTAAATTAAATAATTTTTTGAGAGGTTTTTGCAATAGGGCACGTGCGCTTGCCAGAAAGACACAGAGAGACAGAGAGAGACAGAGACAGAAAGCAAGAAATCATCCCATAGGAGGATGGCCGTGCTGCAATCCCTTCTCCTCCATTCTCCTCTCAGGATCTTGGGCACGCACGCACACGCGCCTGGTGTGAGTTTAAGCCACTGGGTCCGGGACTCAAACCGCAGTCGACTACATGGGAGTCCAACGACATAGCCATTACGCTAACTGCTGGTTCCAATAAAATAATTATTTTTTACAAATGGTGGACAGGGAGATGCCCTGTCCTGGTCCCTCTTCTAGGAAGGATTTCTGCCCTGGTAGTTGGGAGTGCTGTCAGACTTCTGAGAATGGCCACAGCCCTTCCCCAGGTGGCACCTCCACTGAGGCAGGGGTGTAAGGGCCTCCTGGCCATCTCAGCCCCCAGGACCTCTCTGCAGGCACAGGTGCTCAGGTGCTCCTGCAGGGCTGTCTCTCTGTCTCTGGCTTTCTGGCGAGTGCATGCACCCTATAGCAAAAACCTCTCCAAAACAAACAAACAAACAAACAAACACTTAGAAACATTAGAGAAAATACCTTTCTCTTTCTTTCTTTCTTTCTTTCTTTCTTTCTTTCTTTCTTTCTTTCTTTTTAAGAGAGATTTTAAGTATAGTGTGTGTGCACTTGTCGGAGAGACAAAGAGACAGAAAGTGAGAAATCACCCCCAGGGCAGATGGCCATGCCACAATCCCTTCTCCTCCATTCTCTTCTCAGGATCTTGGGCATGCACGCACACACACCTGGCATGAGTTTCAAATCACTGAGTCCGAGTCTTGAACCATGGCCAGTCACATGGGAGTCCAGAAACGTAACCACTCTGCCATCTGCTGGCCCTGAGAAACATCTCTCTTTCTTCCTTCTTTGCTTCTTTCTTTCTTTCTGTTTGTCAGAGGGTGCATGCACTCGCTGGAGAGAAGACAGAGACAGAGAGAGAAGATGAGAAAGCACCCCTCATGGAGGATGGCCATACCACAGTCCCTTCTCCATTCTCCTCCCAGGATTTTAGGCACGTATGCATAGGTGCTTGGTATGATTTTCATGCTGCCAGGTTTAGGACTTGAACTGTGGTCGACCATGTGGGAATCCAACACCTTAACCACTATGCTACTTGCTGGTCCCATCATCTCTCCTTTTGAAATTTTGGGCACACAGACACACGCACTTGACATGTTTTTCAAGCCACTGGGTCTGAGACTTGAACTACACGATCAGCCACGAGGGGACCAGCTCCTTAACCACCATGCCATGGGCTGACCAGAGAACAATTCTTTTTTTTTTTTTTTTTTTAAGAGGTTTTGGCCGTAGGGCATATATGCTCACCAGAAAAAGAGAAAGAGTGAGAGCAAGAGCGAGATCGAGAGCGAGAGAGAGAGAGAGAGAAGAGAGAGAAAGGGAAAGTGAGATATCACCCCGGGCAAGATGGCCATGCCACAATCCCTTCTCCTCTACTCTCCTCCCAGGGCCTTGGGCACACACATGAACTTGGCATGGATTTCTTCCTGTTTTTTTTAAATTAAGAATTATTTATTTTATTTTATTTGTTATTATTACTATTGAATTTGACCAGAGAGATAAAGCGAAAGTGAGAAAGCAAGCTGCCAGGTCCGGAACTCAAACTGTGGTCGGCCATGTGAGAGTTCAGCTTCTTAACTACTGTGCCACCTTCCAGCCCCCTCAGCATGATTTTCAAGCCACTGGGTCCAGGACTTGAACAGTGGTCAGCCGTGTAGGAGTCCAGTGACATAACCACTATGCCATCTACTGGCCCCAAGAAAAATTCTTAAAAAAAAAAAAAGAGTTTGAGGTGGTCGCTGACTGCTGGGTGAGATGCCATGTGGCCTCACAGAGCCATGGCCGGGGGTATAGACGGCAGAGACGGGGACATGAGGTGTTGAACAAGGGCCTGTTGGATAGACCGTGGGCTGGGGTGCAGGGAAGGGCCGGAGACGGCCCCAGGCTCAGCCTCAGCCCAGAGCTGAGCGTGTGGTGTGACCAGTGGGCACACGTGGACGGCTGCAGGGGCCATGGTTTCCCTCATCCAGGGCAGGTCTGGGCACCCGTGAGGCGCCTCTCTCAGTGGTCGGCCTGAGTGGAGGACCCATAGGCTGGGAAACACTGACTGATGTAGCACAGAATCCCCGCTGCTCAGTACACACACGTGTGACTTAGCCCGAGAACAGTCTGTTCACACACTCGTGACCATTGCACTCAGGTGCTCCTGGCTGGCCGGCAGCTCTGTTCTCTGCACTGGTTCTGGGACCCAGGCTCCCTCCAGCCCGTGGCTCTGGGAGCCCCTAGGGATCCAGTGTCCTATGCATTCAGTGGTGGGTGGGGAAGGAGAGGGGTGTGCAGCATCTTAACTGCCTAACCAGGAAGTGACTTACATGGCTCTGCTCCGGTTCCCTTGCTGAACCAATTCTGCAGCCATGTCTGGATGTGAGGGGGCCTGGGAAACGTCCTGGGCTGGGCAGCTGGTCCCAGGGACAATTCCACACAAGGGAGGGGCGAGAGTCTTCCTTCGGCAGGTGGGCAAGCCATCTTTGCCACGGTTGGGGAGGGGGGTGTCCTCAGTCCCCAGGAGGCCTCTAGGAACAGGCGGGAGCCAGGAGGTATGGAGGACACTTCGAGGCGCCTTGTGGGTGGGACCTGCCCACTGTGGAACGTGAATGGAGCGTGGGCCACGGACATGGCATGTGGGATGTGGCACTGGTGTGTTTTGTGTTGTGCACAAGGGTGTATTTGTTTTCTGTTGCTGCATAACAAACGACCACGAATTTAGCAGCTTAAAAACACACCCATCGATTAGCTGGTCCTTCTGCAGGGATGCAGGGCATGTGGAAGGTAGGCCTAGGGCCCCGCAGGACTGAAAGCAAGGTGTTGGCTGGGCTGGTGCTTGCCTAGAGGCGGTGCAGAGGAGGCCCCGCCAGACTCCGGCAGGCTGCGGTGGAGTTCGGTTCCTGGTGGTGGCAGGGCTGGCTGTCAGCGGGCACTGCCCTCCGGGTTGTGTGGCCCCCCAGCACCGCACCCAGAACCTCTCTGACCTGCCTTTCTGCACCAGCTGCAAAGAACTTACTTTTTTTTTTTCTTTTCTTTGGAGAGGTTTTGCTATAGGGCGCGTGCGCGCGCCAGACAGACAGAGAGACAGAAAGTGAGAAATCCCCCCCCAGGGGGGATGATCACGCCACAATCCCTTCTCCATTCTCCTCTCGGGATCTTGGACACGCACGCACACGCGCCTGGCGTGAGTTTTAAGCCACCAGGTCTGGGACGCGAACTGTGTTCGACTACATGGGAGTCCAGCGACATAGTCATTATGCTAACTGCTGGTCCCAGAACTTACTTTTAAAAGCTGGCGTGAGGGCCAGCAGGTGGCGTGGTGGTTAAGGTGCTGGATCCCACATGCCCAGTTCCTCAGTTTGAGTTCTGGACCTGGTGACTTGAGGAACATGCTGGGCGTGTGTGCGCGTGCATGTGCATGTGCTTGTGCGAGAGAAGGATGGAGGGGACGGGATTGCAACGCGGCCATCTCTTGGGGGTGATTTCTCACATTCTGTCTCTGGCAAGTGCTTGTATCTTACAGCAAACTTAAAAAAAAACAAAGTTTGTGTGTTGGGCCAGCAGGTGGCGTGGTAGTTAACACGTTAGATCCCGGATGGCCAGTTCCATGGTTTAAGTCCTGGACCTGGTGGCTTGAGAAACATGCTAGGTGCGTGTGCATATGCATGCGTGTCCAAAATCCCCAAGGAGAATGGCAGCGAAGGAATTACAGTGTGGCCATTCCCTTTAGCGTGCATGCATGTGTGTGTGTGAGCACACATGGCCAAAGTCCTGAGAGAAGGACTGCAGCGTGGCCATCCCCTGTGGGGAGTATGGAGGGTAATTTCTCATCTTTCTCTCTCTCTGTCTCTGGCAAGCTCATGCACCCTATAGCAAACTAAAAAAATAAACAAAAAGGCTCTTATGTTAGGCCAGCATGGCAGAGCGGTGGTTAAGGTGCTGGGTCCTACATGGCCAATGCCATGGTTCAAGTCACGGATGTGGCTGCTAGAGAAACTCACCAGGTCTGTGTGCTTGCATGAAAGGAGAATGGAGAAGAGATTGTGACATGCCTCCTGTCCCGAGGTGCTTTCTCACTTCCCCTCTCTGTTTCTCTCTCTCCAATGAGCAAATGCACCCTATAGTTCAAAATAAAAAAAAAAAAAAAAAAAAAACCCCGTGTGTGATTAGATTAGGCCCACCCAGGTAACCTCTTTCCCGTGTAATGTAACATGAAGCCATGGCGGGTCTATCTTAAGCCCCCACTGGGATGAGTGGCAGCAGCACCACCGGTGAGGCCAGTGTCCTTTCTGATCTTCTCTGTGTTTCACTTTCCTTTTCTAGAAAATGGGGAGAAAATTCTGACCTTGCACATTAATGAAGGCAGAATATTGATCCCTCTTTCTAGAATGTTCTCTCAGGTCTGTACACGGCCAGTTCTGTCATCTCACCTCAGCTCGCATGTCTCCTCTGCTGAGGAGGCTTCCACGATCTCTTTGTCCATGGCGGCTCCCACTACACACTGGCTGTCTATCACTTCCTTCTGTGGTATTCCGCACAGCAGTCCCCAGTGCCTAAAATCCGTGGGGATTCACTTGTTTTCTGCCTCTGTTCACCAGGACATAAACTGCAGAAGAGCCGGAATGGAGCAGCGGTGTTGTGCTGCGGGGAAGAGAGACGGATGTGTAAACCCCTCGCAAGGTTCTGTCTGCTTGAGGCAGCTGCTGAGCAGAGACGCCTTCCCAGGTGAAGCCACTGCTACCATGTGTGACCAGGAGGCAAAACCCTCAGCTGAGGATGCGGGGGATAAGAAGGAAGGAGAATACATTTTTTTTTTTTTTTGAGAGGTTTTCGCTATAGGGTGCATGTGCTCGACAGACAGACAGACAGACAGAAAGCGAGAAATCACCCCCCAGGGGGGATGGCCACGCTGCAATCCCTTCTCCTCCATTCTCCTCTTGGGATCTTGGGCACGCACGCACACGTGCCCAGCGTGAGTTTAAGTCTCCAGGTCCGGGACTTGAACTGCAGCCGACTACAAGGGAGTACAGCGACATAGCCATTACACTAACTGCTGGTCCCAAGAATACATTAAACTCGAAATCATTGGATAGGAGGGCAGTGAGATTCACTTCAAAGTGAAAATGACAACACACCTCAAGAAACGGAAAGAATCGTCCTGTCAAAGATGGGGAGCTCCAATGAGTTCTCTCCGGTTTCTCTTTGAAGGTCAGGGAATGGCTGAGAGTCACCCTCCAAGAGAACTGGGAATGGAAGAGGAAGAGGCGATCGAAATTTGTCAGGAACAAATGGGAGGGGGTGTCATGCAACGGTTTAGATTTTCTTTTTATTATTTTTAAATTTCCTTCAAATCTTTTTTTATTTTTAAAAATAGTTCTTCTGTAATGTGGTGTTCAACATAGAGTTGAAAACTGGCTCCCCATCTCTTGAAAACACCTGGGAATTTGGACCCTGGGCGCCTTACTGGCTGGCGTGTGTCACTGTGGCGAGGCCTCCGCTCCCTGCACAGTGCCCGCTCCTTTATGAATGTCACACCTGCGCACAGAGAGGACGCCTGTTCATGACTCTGCGTTTCCAGGCTTGTGGTGGTAACTACGGTGGGCCAGTGCGAGCGCTCACAAGTGACTTTCTTTTTTTTTAATTAATTTTTTTCTTTTTTTTTTAGAGGTTTGTTTTTGTTTTTGTTTTGTTTTGTTTTGTTTTGGCTACAGGGCGCGTGCGCTCGCCAGACAGAGAGAGACAGAGAGACAGAAAGCGAGAAATCATCCCCCAGGGGGATGGTCACGCCGCAATCCCTTCTCCTCCATTCTCCTCTCGGGATCTTGGGCACGCACGCACACGCGCCCGGCGGGAGTTTAAGCCACTGGGTCCGGGTGGACTACATGGAAGTCCAGCGACATAGCCATTACCCTAACTGCTGGTCCCCACAGTGACTTTCCGGCTGGCCTTGAAGTTTCGGCACGCGATGCCTTCGCTCCCGGACAACAAGTTCAGTAGGAGATGGAAGTTTTCCAGAGCCCTGAACTGCGGAAACACGGCCTTTCCTTAACTCGAAGCTACTTTTTAAATCTGAGGATCTGGACCAACAGAGAGGAATATTTGATCGGAGTCAAGATGACAGAGACGGGGAGAACTCACTAACTCCAATGACGGCTTCACTGAAGAGGACGCAATCTAAGATGTAAGAAAACCTTGCCGGAAGATCCCAGAAAAGCTCGAATTCCCACAAGCGGTTAGTAAAGTCACTCTCGCAGAGGTGTAGACAGCAGAACACCGCTCCTTTAAATTTCACCTGTACTGTTTGGCCTGGGATATGGGTTTTAAATGGACAGTGTCTGCACCAGCTCCATTAACATGAACGATATTTGTAAAAATCATAAAAAATAATTTAAAAAAAGAAACAAAACCAGACAAAAAGCCGCAGGAGAGCAGGGATGGTGTGTGTTCTGCTCACTGCTGCCCCAGCGACTAGAGTCTATCTGGGTAAGAAGGGGTGAAGATGGGTAACTGAACCCGGGTGGCACATGGCAGGTGTCGGCACGTTCCCTGAGGCTGCAGCAGGTCTGGATACTCTTCCAGGCCCAGGAGGTCGGTCTATCTGTGCAGCCCCTGCCCCCGAAGGGGTGGACAGCACTGGACAGGGAGTCCTGGCTTGTCCTGTCACTGGCCCCTGGGCGCTGACGGGCCCAGCTCCCATCCCTTCCCAGCTGCCCCAAGTGCTCTGGGGGGTCTGGCATCCTGGCGGGTTGGGGCCACTTAGGTCGAGGGTCCGTGCTAGGGTCTGCCCCCACTGTCAGGGGCGTTCGGCCTTGATCCCGGTCTCCTCTTCGGCGGCACAGGACGATGGAGCACACGGATTGCTGTGACGGTTACTGCCTGAACTCGGACGCTCGGCACGCACCTGCCAGGCTCCTGCTCCGTGCGGGTTGTGCTGGGAATGGAGGGTTCAGCTGCAGATGGAGCAGCAGGGATGGCGCGTGCGCAGGCCTGGGCGTGGCAGTTGTCTCAGTCACCAGCCTTAGACCAACGTTTGAGGCCCTCATGCTGCCCGCCCCAGCCCCGTGGCCTGCCTTCCCCGCCCCTCTTCTCCTGCTGCCTGGTGTAGACGGCCTCCTGCCCCTTCCCCAGCTAGGGAGCAGAGGCCTCCCCTGAGCTCGGGCGCGCAGAGCGATGGTGTTGGCACGCAGGTGTACAGACCGGGCCCACAGACGCCCGTTTCTGACGGAGTTTGCTCAAGGAAGGCTGTATTCTGGAGGGTGTCTGTCGGGAAAGCAGTGGAGTCCAAACCCTCAAAGCACCTCTCTGCAACTGAGGCGTGAGCAGGGTTTAAAAATTTGGGGGACCAGCAGTTAGCGTAATGGCTATGTCGCTGGACTCCCACGTAGTTGACCGCGATTCACGTCCTGGACCCGGTGGCTTAAAACTCATGCCGGGTGCGTGTGCGTGCGTGCCCAAGATCCCGAGAGGAGAATGGAGAAGGGATTGCGGTGTGGCCATGCCCCCTGGGGGGTGATTTCTCGCTTTCTGTCTCTCTGTCTGGCGAGCGCACGTGCCCTATAGCGAAAACCTCTCAAAAAAAAATTTTTTTTTAATTTGCCAGAAAGTACATGTACTGCCCAGAGAGAGAGAGAGGTGGGGGGGCAGAAAGCACTCCCGGGGAGCCTGGTCAAGCTGCAATCCCTGCTCTTCCTGCTTGGATTTTGGGCACATGCACATGTGACTGGGTGTTTCTCAAGCCACTGAGTCTGGGACTCGAACTACGTGGCTGTCCACGTGGGATCCAGCTGCCCTAACCACCAGGCCTCGGGCTGGCCCCAAGGAGGGCTTTTAAACACAAGTCGGGCATGTGGCCATGGGAGAGTCCAGGGTAGGAGTCCAGGGGCTTTCTGGAGCACTGCTACGCTGTCCTCTCTGGTGGCCGGGCCCTGTCCTTGGTGCTGGGCAGCCTCGAGGCCGGCCCGGAGTGAGATGTAATCAGCGGCTGCTCTGGGAGGCGTCAGGACGGAGAACCTGCGTCCACCTGGATCTCTTCAATCTTTATGTGCTCCTCATGACCGGGACTTGCAAGAGTTGAACCATGAAGGCTGTCACCACGGGTCACTGCAGGGCCACAAGTGCAGTGTGCAGAAAGCTCTGACGGGTCAGGGGAGAGCGTGTGGGCTCGTCGTCCTGCGTAGAGTAATTCCCTAGGACTCTAGGGAACATAACATATGTGTGTGCATATATGTATGTGTGTGTGTGTGTGTGTGTGTGTGTATATATTAACCTGGTAAATTTTATTTTCAAGACTAAACAAAAAGCTTAGTTTTAGTTCTCAGTGGCCTCTGGCAGCACCAGCGTTTCTATCATCGGCTCCATCGGGTGACTCAGACATCACCTCTGACATCACCTCAAGTAACTATGGCAAATATGTCTCCTGACTGTACTGGATCTACTTCTTCCAGGAAGCCTTCCCGGACTGTCTTCAGCAAGGCACGATCTAAAAAAAACCCACGAAGACCCTCCTCCTTTCCTCCTTCCACCACGCGGCTGTCTGACGAGTGAACACTGACGTTGGCTGGCGAGGTGCAGAGGTGCACCTGGCGCCAGCTCCGTACTGCCTGACCATGTGACCGGTGAGACCTCACACAGACCAGAGCGGATCCGTGTGTGAAACTGGCTTCGAGTGTAACTTGTGTGTTAGAGTGACGCCCCCCCCCGCCCCCCAGAACACCCTTGCGCATTTGCCCAGCAGACGGCTCACGTGGGGCACCTCGGATAACCGCCAGAGCTCGCTCCTGTGAAGGTGCAGAGACCGGGCACAGAACGAGGCTTGCTCATGCGGTCAGTACGGCACAGACCCTCCCAGGGTCTCCATGCTGACACCCTGAGAAGGAAGTGCCTTCTACTTCTTCTTTTTTTTTTTTTTTTTTTAGAATTATTTATTTATTTCGAGACCAGCAGTTAGCGGAATGGCTATGTCGCTGGACTCCCATGTAGCCGACAGACACGGTGACTGCCGACTTGCGTTGAAACACAATGAAAGCCTGGCGTTGTGGAAAGACGCACGGAGCTCGCGGCAGTTTTCGTTCTTGCTCACAACTCACTTAGTCACCCTCAGCTCGAGTGACTTCATGGATATGACGGGATGGTTATGCCCACTGTCGTGGGGGCCCTGGGGTGAGCTGGGTCACCTGGACACAGCATGATGGAGGCAGACATAGCAGAGACTGGGCAGGGGACCGGGAGTGGGGGGACACTGGGAGGCAATTTGCCCAGGGGTCAGAGAAGGCTCTGGTGTGGGGTCACCCTTAGGAAGAGAGCCAGATCTAGCAGGTGGCTCGGGACAAGCCTGGCTCTGAGAGGGTCACCTGGGCTCAGCAGGGGTCTTGGGTTGTCACTGGGAGAGGGGATTTTCTGACTGGAAAAATAATACCCTTTTTTTTTTTTTTTTTTGGAAGAGGTTTTTGTTATAGGGCGCATGTGCTCACCAGAAAGACAGAGAGAGACAGAGAGATAGAAAGTGAGAAATCACCCCCTGGGGGGATGGCCACACTGCAATCCTTTCTCCTCCATTCTCCTCTCGGGATGTGGGGCACGCACGCACATGCGCCTGGTGTGAGTTTAAGCCACCGGGTCTGGGACTTGAACTGTGGTCAACTACATGAGAGTCCAGTGACATAGCCATTATGCCAACTATTGGTCCCAGGAAAAATACCACTTTTTAAAAGAGTGGAGGGACCAGCGGATAGTGTAATGATTATGTTGGATTCCCATATGGTCAACCGCAGCTTGACTCCCAGATCCAGTGACTTAAAATTCACGCCAGGCATGTGTGTGTGTGTGTGTGTGTGTGTGTGTGTGTGTGTGTTGTGTGTGTGTGTCCAAAATCCCAAGAGGAGAATGGAGGAGAAGGGATTGTAGCATGGCCATCCTCCCCGGGGGTTACTTTCTCACTTTCTGTCTCTCTCTGTCTCTCTGGCAAGTGCTTGTGCCCTATAGCAAAAATCTCTTTAAAAAAAAAAAATAAAAAGAGCGGAAAACTTTGCTGTAAGTCCACATATGAGGTCTCTTTAGGGCCCTGTAGACACACTTGGGGGAACTGGGCAGGGTACAGGTAGCTGGCAGGTGGGGACAACAGCCTGTGACACATGGGGGCTTGGTTATACACAGACCAGGCGGTAACGGTCACGGGTCATGGCGCACCGCCCAGCCCACTTCTCTCTGCTCGCGGTTGGCGACGCCCCAGCCCACAGCGGGCACTCATGGCTGCAGATTAGGGTACATGCACATGCTCGCTGCGTGTGTGTGCTGATTGGCTCTGGGGACCGTCTGCTGTCCGTGGGCCTAGAACTAGCGGGTTCCCGGAGCTCACTGCCTGCCCAGCACGGAGGCTGCTGGCATCAGGGCAGAGGGATTCAGGCTGTCCGAAAGCCCGGTGAGGATGGACAGAAGGGACAGGCTGCTTTCTTTCTGGCAGAGCCACTGAGTGTGAGTGCGTGTGTGTGTGTGTGTGCACACGTGTGCAGCAGGACCCAGGAGAACGACTTTGCAATGGCTAAACTCCAAGTCAGCCTCCAAGGAAAATTCAAGCCGAAGGATTCGCGTGGTCTTGCCTCCTGCCCTAAGTGCCCAGCGCCTTCAGGAATGACTTGCTGGCTGGATTTCTTGTTGGGGGGCAGGTGGGCGATGCCCTGGTGTGCTCAGTCAGGGGTCCTGTTTGGAGTTTCCCTTCCAGGCACCCTCCCCTTTGCCCAGAGGCCTCTGAGCCTCCATCTGTTCTGTGGCTCTGCTGTCCTCAACCCTCAGTCCACCCCCCACCCACCCTAACGTGGCCAGCCACCGGGTCTGGGACTTGAACTGTGGTCAACTACATGAGAGTCCAGTGACATAGCCATTATGCCAACTATTGGTCCCAGGAAAAATACCACTTTTTAAAAGAGTGGAGGGACCAGCGGATAGTGTAATTGTTATGTTGGATTTCCATATGGTCAACACGA
>NW_006159876.1:2625732-2628376 GCF_000334495.1 Tupaia belangeri chinensis | reverse complement strand
GAGAGTGGAGGGACCAGCGGATAGTGTAATGATTATGTTGGATTCCCATATGGTCAACCGCAGCTTGACTCCCAGATCCAGTGACTTAAAATTCACGCCAGGCATGTGTGTGTGTGTGTGTGTGTGTGTGTGTGTGTGTGTGTTGTGTGTGTGTGTCCAAAATCCCAAGAGGAGAATGGAGGAGAAGGGATTGTAGCATGGCCATCCTCCCCGGGGGTTACTTTCTCACTTTCTGTCTCTCTCTGTCTCTCTGGCAAGTGCTTGTGCCCTATAGCAAAAATCTCTTTAAAAAAAAAAAATAAAAAGAGCGGAAAACTTTGCTGTAAGTCCACATATGAGGTCTCTTTAGGGCCCTGTAGACACACTTGGGGGAACTGGGCAGGGTACAGGTAGCTGGCAGGTGGGGACAACAGCCTGTGACACATGGGGGCTTGGTTATACACAGACCAGGCGGTAACGGTCACGGGTCATGGCGCACCGCCCAGCCCACTTCTCTCTGCTCGCGGTTGGCGACGCCCCAGCCCACAGCGGGCACTCATGGCTGCAGATTAGGGTACATGCACATGCTCGCTGCGTGTGTGTGCTGATTGGCTCTGGGGACCGTCTGCTGTCCGTGGGCCTAGAACTAGCGGGTTCCCGGAGCTCACTGCCTGCCCAGCACGGAGGCTGCTGGCATCAGGGCAGAGGGATTCAGGCTGTCCGAAAGCCCGGTGAGGATGGACAGAAGGGACAGGCTGCTTTCTTTCTGGCAGAGCCACTGAGTGTGAGTGCGTGTGTGTGTGTGTGTGCACACGTGTGCAGCAGGACCCAGGAGAACGACTTTGCAATGGCTAAACTCCAAGTCAGCCTCCAAGGAAAATTCAAGCCGAAGGATTCGCGTGGTCTTGCCTCCTGCCCTAAGTGCCCAGCGCCTTCAGGAATGACTTGCTGGCTGGATTTCTTGTTGGGGGGCAGGTGGGCGATGCCCTGGTGTGCTCAGTCAGGGGTCCTGTTTGGAGTTTCCCTTCCAGGCACCCTCCCCTTTGCCCAGAGGCCTCTGAGCCTCCATCTGTTCTGTGGCTCTGCTGTCCTCAACCCTCAGTCCACCCCCCACCCACCCTAACGTGGCCGTTTATGGTGTCCCAGCCTGTGGGAACAAAAAAGAGGGGAGAAACCAGCAGTTAGCGTAATGGCTATGTCGCTGGACTCCCATGTAGTCGACCACGGTTTGAGTCCCAGACCCGGTGGCTTAAACTCAGGCCAGGCGTGTGTGTGTGCATGCCCAATATCCTACGAGGAGAATGGAGGAAGAGGGATTGCGGCGTGGCCATCCCCCCTGGGGGGTGATTTCTTGCTTCCTGTCTCTCTGTCTCTCTTTGTCTTTCTGGTGAGCACATGAGCCCTATAGCAAAAACCTCCAAAAAAAGAGAAAGAAGAAAAGAATCCCTATCTATGTCTGACTATCTGCACGTGTGTATACAGTGTTCCCTATTTGCTTGTATGTGCACAGACTATCTTTGGAAGGGCACACAAGGCTGGGCCAGCAGGTGGTATGGAGGTTAAGGCACTGGATCCCACATGGCCAACTTCGGGGTTCGAGTGCTGGACCTGGCGGCTTAAGAATCACCATGGCATTGGGGCCACAGGTGGGCTTGGTGGCTAAGGGCACTGGACTCCCACATGGCTGGCTATGGTTTGAGTCTTGGACCTGGTGGCTTGCTTTCTCACCTTCCCTCTCTCTCTTTCTCTGTCTTTCCCTTTCTTGTCAAATTCAAATAAATAAATAAAATAAATAAAGTTAAATAAAATATTTCAAAAAAATCTGGGCTGGGAGGTGGAGTGGTGGTTAAGGTGCTGGACTTTCACATGGTTCAAGTCCTAGACCTGGTGACTTGCTTTCTCATTTTCCCTTTCTCTCTCTGGTCAAATTGGAAATAATAATAAATTAAAAATTAAAAATATGTTTAAAAGAAAGTCACCAGGGCACATGTGCAAGCATACCTAAAACCCCACGGGGAGACTGGAGATGGGATTGTGACACGGCCATTCCTCCTGAGGGGCGATCTATCTCTCCAGAGAGTACACACACTCTAGCAAGCTAAAAATTCAACAACAAACCCAAACAAGAACACACAGGCTGGTTATTCCAGGTGTGAGGACAAGGGCCGGGTAGCCAGGGCGGGAAGGGAGTTCCAGATTATGTGAAACTTGACATCTCGTGGCCAAGCCTCTGTACCCAGCAGCTGTGTGACTGGGCAAGGCAGGTGGCTGCTCGCGGCCCTCGTGTCCTCTCCTGAGATGAGGACACCTCCAGCCTCTGCAGTATCACCGATGTTGCTGGCAGGCCAGCAGGTGGTGTGGTGGTTATGGCGGCTGGGTCCCACATGGCCGACTGTGCAGTTCGAGTCCTGGACCTGGTAGCTTGAAAAACATGACAGTCACTCTGTGTGCCCGAAATCCTGAGAGGAGAAGGGATTGCGGTGTGGCCATCTCCCCAGGGGGTGATTTCTCACTTTCCCTCTCTCTCACTCTCTCTTTTTTTTTTTTGAGAGATTTTCACTATAGGGCGCGTGCGCTCGCCAGACAGACAGAGAGAGACATTAGAGACAGAAAGCGAGAAATCACCCCCCGGGGGGATGGTCACGTCACAATCCCTTCTCCTCCA
>NW_006159876.1:2624638-2625671 GCF_000334495.1 Tupaia belangeri chinensis | reverse complement strand
CGAACCGCGGTCGACTACGTGGGAGTCCAGCGACATAGCCATTACGCTAACTGCTGGTTCCCTCACTCTCTCTTTTTTGATAAGGAAAAAAGAAAAAGATTTGAGGCTCTTCAGACCCTCCCATGTAATAGGAAAGTGATGATAAGAATAACACTTGGTGGGCAGCAGGTGGTGTAGAGGTTAAGGCGCTGGATTCCCACATGGTTGATCACGGCTCGAGTCTCAGATCTGGCAGCTTGAAAATCATGGAAGGTGCATGTGTGTGCATGCCCCAAATCCTGAGAGGACAGTGGAGGAAAAGGGACTGTGGCATGGCCATCCCCCTGAGGCTGGTTTCTCACTTTCCCTCTGTCTGTCTCTTTCTGGTAAGCGCATGTATCCTATGGCAAAAAAAAAAAAAAAAGAGAGAGAGAGCGAGCTAGAGAGAGACAAACACTTGCTGATGTTTATTGATTTTATAACTACGTTATCGCACTCAAACCTCTCAGCAACCGTTAAGGTAGACCTATTTATTATTCTCTCTGAGGGTACTTGGTTAGGGAACGGTAGGCTCCACGCCAGCCCAGGTTGGTCTGCCACTGCCCGGGGCCCAGAATTAAAGTGGGTCTTCAAAATCAAGACTCACAGTTTGGCAAATGTCTTCTATAAAGGGCCAAACAGTAAATATTTTAGGCTCTGCTGGTTGTATGGCCTCAGTCCTAATGGCCCAATAGTGCCATTGTGTTTCTTTTAATTTAATTTATTATTATTATTTTAAAAATTCCTATAGGGCACATGGAATTGGAAGAGAGAAAGTGAGAAAGCAAGCTGCCGGGTTTGGGACTCAAACCACGATTGGTCATGTGGGAGTCCAGTGCCCTAACCATCACGCCACCTGCTGGCCCCATGCCATTGTATTTCAGAAGCAGCCGTGGATGACTCATAAAAGAGTGAGCCTAGCTGTGCTCCAATCAAACTTCAGTTAGGGGTGCTGAAATTTGAATATAATGGCCTTTTGACTGGAATCGCCATCTTCCAGTAGTTCACCAAAATG
>NW_006159876.1:2620620-2624626 GCF_000334495.1 Tupaia belangeri chinensis | reverse complement strand
AAGAGGAGAGGCCCCGGTATATGTTCTCTAGGCCTTTTAGAAAACATGGAGTGGTTCCTTTGGCAACATACATGGAATCTACAAGCAAGGTGATAGTGTAGACCTCAAGGGAATGGGTACTGTTCAAAAAGGAATGCCCCACAGATGTTACCATGGCAAAACTGGCAGAGTCTACAGTGTCACCCAGCATGCTGTTGGCATTGTTGTGAACAAACAAGTTAAGGGCAAGATTCTTGCCAAGAGAATTAATGTGCGTATTGAGCATATCAAGCATTCTAAGAGCAGAGATAGCTTCCTAAAACGTGTGAAGGAAAATGACCAGAAAAAGAAGGAAGCCAAAGAGAAAGGGACCTCGGTTCAAGTGAAGCACCGGCCTGACCCAACCAGAGCAGCCACTGTGTGAGAACCAATGGAAAGGAGCAGGAGCTACTGGAACCTATTCCCTATGAATTCATGGCATGATGGGTGTTAAAAATAAACTAATCTGTGGTCTATAAAAAAAAAAATTGAATGTGATGTGTGATGCAATTCAAATGCCATGAGATATTATGCATTTTCCCTCCCACCTATTTAAAAATGTAAAAGCATTCTTACAACAGCGGACAGTGGTGGGGCCAGCAGGTGGCATGGGGGTTTGGGCTGCTAGATCCCATATGGCCCACTGCGAGGTTTGAGTCCCAGCTCCTTGCCTCGAGAAATGCACCAGGTATGTGTGCCCAAATCCCAAAGTGGAATGGAGGAGAAGGGCCTTCCTCCCTGGGGGGTGATTTCTGACTCCCCCCCCACCTCTTCAGCAAGTATAAGCACTGTACAGCAAAGTAAAAAAAAAAAAAAAAGGACTTTGTTGACAACCCCCCAGTGCCCCAGATCCTCTAATAACCAGAATGGACAGAACAGGTGCCCCCTCCCCCACAGCCTGGGTCTTTGCCTCCTGCAGCCCCGAGGTCACGACGCCAACACCTGCCTCTCGCCATCCTGTCCAGGTACTTGTCCCCAGGCGAGAGGCGGAAGGGATGGGCAAGCGGGCCTTGTTCCCTGACAAGTGCAAGACCTTCGAAGATCTGACTTTCTAAATGGGAAACACCTTGCCCCAGAGCTGGAGCCTCCTAAGTCGGGGCAGGAACTGGGACCCTTGCTGGCAGGAGTGAGGGCAAAGGCCACCTTGACCCCCATTCCCCCGGTCCTTTCCCTCCAGTCCCCAGCCTGGCTCTGAGCCTGTCTGGACTCATCGGCTCCCTTGGGGCCAGAGGTGTCGGCTCCAGGGGCTGCTGCTGGGCAGACTGTGCTGCACCCGGGCTTTCTTCCTCTGGAGAGGGAGCTAGGAGACTCTCTCTGAAAAAGCCCCAGAGTGTGGAGGGCTCACTGCCTCCTTCTCCCACAGGACTTCCTTCCAGGAAGGCGACCCTGACCCCCTGTTTTCAGCGGCTCTCTTCCTTCCTTCCCTACTCACGGTCCTGTTCCCTTCTCTCTGGCCCCTCAACATGCCCTCACTGCCAGCCCGAACCTCTGCCCTGGAGCGTTCTCCACCTGAAAGCCTGTTTTTTTTTGACATGCACCTCCTCTCTCTGCTGGGGTGGGGCTCGGGTCAGGGTGGGAAGGACGTGGAGCTGACCTTGCGAGAACTACTGCCCAGGTACAACGCTCCCTATTGCCCAGAAAACTCCAGGACCGGGGCCGGGATTCAGGGAAGTCGTGTTCACCTCAGCCTTGGTTTCTGGGCTCCTGGCTGCCACGGAGCTCACGACCTGGCCGGGGAGGAGCACTTTCACCCAGTGCTGCCCGGGAGAAGGACAGTGCGAGGGACCTGACGGCCGTGCAGAGGTGTAATGTGACGCTGAAGGGCTGACCCACATGGGAAGGCTCTGGGTTCGTGTCCAGAGACCTCCCTGAGTACTCCAGGCATGCACATGACCATGAGCTAAAGCTGGCTGAGGTGCAGGGTGGGTCGTGGTGTCAAGACCCGGTTGGGGGAGCTGTCTCTCTCACTCATGGGAGAAATAATAAAAACACTTTAAAAAATAAATAAAGAGATAGGCAAGTAAGTGGTATGGTAGTCGAACCACTGGATTTCCACATGGCCGACCATGATTCAAGTCCTGGACCCGGTGACTTAAAAATCACAACAAATAAATAGATAAAAAAAGTAAGTGTGTGTGTGTGTGTGTGTGTGTGTGTGTGTGTGTGTGTTTTAAGAAAGTGATAATGCAATCCACTGAAGATTTTTTTTAATATTTTTAATTTTATTTACTCATTTACTTATTTTATTTTTACCAGAGAGATACAGAGAGAGAGAGAGAGAAAGTGAGAGGGACCAGCAGTTAGCATAATGGCTATGTCATTGGACTCCCACGTAGTCAACCGCAGTTCGAGTCCTGGACCCGGTGGCTTAAACTCATGCCAGGTTCATGTGCGTGTGTGCCCAAGATCCCGAGAGGAGAATGGAGGAGAAGGGATTGCGGCATGGCCATCCCCCCTGTGGGGGTGATTTCTCGCTTTCTATCTCTCTGTCTCTGTCTGGCGAGGGCACGTGCCCTATAGTAAAAACCTCTCCAAAAAAAAAAAGAGAGAGAGAAAGTGAGAAAGCAAGCCACCAGGTCTAGGACTTGAACCATGGTTGGCCATATGGGAATGTCCAGTGCCTTAACCACCACACCACCTGCTGGTCCCCAAAGATATTTGTTTTAGTAGCCATATTACAAAGGTAAAAATAAGCAAGTAGAATTAAAATTAGTAATGTACTTTGCATAACTAATAATATCCAAGGTGTCATTCCTTTCCTTCCTTCCTTCTTTCTTTCTGAGATATTTTTTGCCATAGGGCACATGCACTCACCAGAGAGACAGAGACAGAGAGACAGGAAGTGAGAAATCACCCCCCAGAAGAGATGGCCACGCTGCAGTCCTTTCTCCATTCTTCTCTCGGGATTCTGGGCACGCACACACACGTGCCCAGTGTGAGTTTTAAACTGCTGAGTCCGGGACTTGAACTGCTGTCAGCTACATGGGAGTCCAGCGACATAACCATTACTGCATCTGCTGGTCCCCCAAAGTGTCATTTCAACTAGTAATTAATATGACAGTCACTGAGATAGTTTACATTCCTTTTCCTACCATGTCTTTAAGACCTGGTGTGATTTCCTCTGATAGAACACCTCAGTCCAGACTGGCCAATGCAGACACATGGCAGGGGCCCCGTACTGGACAGCTCAGGTCTAACCCACTCTAACCCCAACACCTGGGCCTAAAGATGGCACAAGCAGGAACCAGCAGATGGTGGTGGGTAAGGCGCTGGGCTTCCACAGGGCTGACAGTGCAGTTCCAGTCCTGGCCAGGCAGCTTGAAAATCATGCTGCATGCGTGTGCATGTGTGCCCAGAAACCCCAAGAGGAGAAGGGATTGCAGCGTGGCCATCTCTGCCAGGGAGTGATTTCTCACTTCCCTCCCGCTGTCTGTCTCTCTCTGGCATGTACTCTATGGCAAAAACCCCAATAATAATAAATAAAAATGGTGCGAGTAATTCGGGTAAGTGTAAAAGGAGTTCTTGCTGGAAATTAAGGATATATATATATATTTTTTTTCTTCTATATATATCTTTTTCTTCTTTTTTTGTAAGACAAAGATTTTTTTCTTTTTTTTTAATTTTATTTTTTTATTATCATCATCATAATCTTCTTTATATTACATTGGATTACATATAACTTTACAGTGTATTACATTGTTTTTTCAAAAGGGAATGCCATGCATGTCCGTCAGTACAGAGACATTAATCTCCCCTCTTCAACATTCAATATCTTTTCTATGTTTTCCCAATCATTATTTTTATTATTCTAATTATTTTTTAAAACAGTCAATTGCTATTTCTCATTTTGCTTGTAAAAATACTTTGCCCATCATGAAATACTTCTCAGACCAATCCAGTTGAGAATACTATACATGTCATCATCAACAGTTAATAAGCCCTATCTGTTTCTCACTAACGTCCTGCCTCTCTATTGTTCACTTGCTAT
>NW_006159876.1:2616476-2620565 GCF_000334495.1 Tupaia belangeri chinensis | reverse complement strand
CATAGAGTGTGGATAGTCGGTATATATTGAGTGGATACATACAATATCTTTCTTTCATAGCCTGGCTTACTTCACTCAGCAATAGATCCTCCATATCTGACCACTTTCTATCAAATTCCAGGGTCTTGTTATTTTTTATGGCTGAGTAGTATTCCATAGAGTATATATGCCACACTTTTCCAATCCATTCATCAGTTTGTGGACATTTAGGTTGGTTCCATGTCTTGGCAATTGTGAATAATGCTGCAATAAACATGGATGTGCAAGCACTTTTCTGACTGAGCGTTCTCCTGTCTTTTGGGTAAATACCCAGAAGTGGGATTGCTGGATCAAATGGTAGTTCTATTTGTAGATCTTTGAGGAACCTCCATATTGTTCTCCACAGTGGTTGAACTAGTTTACATTCCCACCAACAGTGTAGGAGGGTTCCCTTTTCACCACATCCCCGCCAACACTTATCACTTTTTATATTCTTAATCTTTGCCATTCTGACAGGGGTTAGGTGGTATCTCATTGTGGTTTTTATCTGCATTTCCCTTATGATGAGGGATGTCGAGCATTTCCTCATATGCTTTTTGGCTGTTCGTATGTCTTCCTTAGAGAGACTTTTGTTCAGCTCACTTTCCCATCTTTTAATCGGGTTAATCATTTTTTTTCGCATAAGGCACTTGAGTTCCCTATGTATTCTCGTTATCAGTCCCTTGTCTGAGGCATATTTAACAAAAATATTTTCCCATTCTGAGGGTTGTCGGTTCACACTTGTTACTGTGTCCTTTGCTGTGCAGAAACTTCTTAGTCTAATATAGTCCCACTTGTCTATTTTAGGGATTATTGCCTGTGCTTTGGGAGTCTTATTTAAGAAGTCTTTGCCTACTCCAATGTCTCCCAGAGTTTCCCCAGCATTTTCCACAAGTAGTTTTATTGTCTGAGGTCTTAGGTTCAGATCTTTGATCCATTTTGAGTTGACTGTTGTTAATGGTGAAAGATGGGGGTTCAGTTTCATCTTTCTGCAGGTGGATACCCAGTTTTTCCAGCACCATTTACTAAAGAGGTTTTCCTTTTCCCAATGGATTGACTGATATCCTTTGTCAAAGATCAGTTGGCTATAAGCTTTGGGAGTTATTTCTGGGGTCTCTATTCTCTTCCATTGGTCCACATGTCTGTTTTTATGCCAATACCATGCTGTTTTGATGACCACAGCTTTATAGTATATCTTGGGATCAGGGAGTGATATGCCTCCTACTCCATTCTTCTTACGCAGGATTGCTTTTGCAATACGAGGTCTTTTATGGTTCCAGACAAATTCTATAATTGTCTTTTCTAGATCTCTGAAGAATATCTCTGGTATTTTGATTGGAATTGCATTAAACATGTAGATTAATTTGGGTAGAATTGCCATTTTGATTATGTTAATTCTACCAATCCAGGAGCATGGGATGTCCTTCCACTTTTTTATGTCACTTTCAATGTCTTTTTTAAGATTCTCGTAGTTTTCTTTATAAAGGTCTTTGACTTTCTTAGTTAGGTTTATCCCTAGATATCTTATACATCTTGTGGCTATGGTGAAAGGGATTCCTTTCTTCAGCTCTGCTTCATTCAACTTGTTGTTCATAAATAGAAATGCTATAGATTTTTGGATATTGATTTTGTATCCTGCCACCTTACTGTATTCACTTATTACTTCAAGCAGTTTTTTCATGGATACCTTTGGGTCTTCTAAGTATACCATCATGTCATCTGCAAATAAAGATATTTTCAACTCTTCTTTGCCTATTCGAATGCCTTTAATACTGTTCTCTTCTCTGATTGCAATAGCTAAGACTTCCAGTACTATATTAAAGAGCAGTGGAGAAAGTGGGCAGCCTTGCCTAGTACCTGTTTTCAGAGGAAAAGCTTTCAGCTTTTCCCCATTCAGTATAATATTAGCTGTAGGTTTTTCATAGATTGCTTTTATTGTGTTCAGAAATGACCCTTCTATACCAATCTTACTGAGAGTCTTAATCATAAAAGGATGTTGTATTTTATCAAACGCTTTCTCCGCATCAATTGAGATGATCATATGGTTTTTATCTTTCTTTCTGTTAATGTGGTGTATTACATTTATGGTCTTGCGTATATTGAACCACCCTTGCATCCCTGGTATAAAGCCTACCTGGTCGTGATGAATGATCTTTGTTATATGTTGTTGGATACGATTTGCGAGTATCTTGTTGAGAATTTTCGCATCTATATTCATCAATGATATTGGTCTGTAGTTTTCCTTTTTTGTCATATCCTTATCTGTTTTGGGGATGAGGATGATGGAGGCTTCATAAAATGAATTTGGAAGGTTTCCTTCCTTTTGAATCTTTAGAAATAATTTTAGTAAGATAGGGGTTAATTCTTCCTTGAAAGTTTTGTAGAATTCACAAGTGAAGCCATCTGGGCCTGGGCTTTTCTTTGTTGGGAGATTATTAATTACTGATTCAATCTCCTGGCTTGTTATAGGTCTATTCAGATTCTCTATGTCTTCCTGATCCAATCTTGGTAGTTTATATGCATCCAGGAATTTGTCCATCTCCTCCAGGTTATCTTGTTTGTTGGCGTAAAGTCGCTCATAGTATCCTCTAATGATATTATGTATTTCTGCTATGTCCGTGGTAATATTGCCTGTTTCATCACATATTTGATTAATCTGGTTTCTTTCTTTCTTCTTCTTGATCAGTCTAGCCAATGGAGTATCGATCTTGTTGATCTTTTCAAAGAACCAGCTTTTGCTTTCATTTATTTTCTGTATGGTTCGTTTATTTTCTATTTCATTTATTTCTGCTCGAACCTTTATTATTTCTTTTCGCCTGGCATTTTGGGGGTTCGTTTGTTGTTGTTTTTCCAGTTCTCTGAGGCATGATGATAAGTTATCTACTTGCCATCTTTCCATCCTTTTCTTATGTGCACTAATTGCTATGAATTTCCCTCTTATGACTGCTTTTGCTGTGTCCCATAGGTTCTGGACACTTGTGTCCTCATTATCATTTGTTTCCATAAATTTGTTTATTTCAGCCTTAATTTCTTCAGTAGTGAAGAAGTCATTCAGAAGTAGGTTGTTCAGTTTCCATGTGTTCGTGTGTTTTCGGGGTTGTTTCTTGAAATTAATCTTGAGTTTAATTCCATCATGGTCAGAGAAGATGCTGGGTACAGTTTCTATGCCTTTGAATCTGTAAAGGCTTGATTTGTGTCCTAATATATGATCTATCTTTGAAAAGGTTCCATGTCGGGGTGAGAAAAATGTATATGTTGTGGATGTAGGGTGGAAAGTTCTATAGGTATCTGTCAAGCCCATTCCATTTATAGTATCATTTAAGTCCTGTATCTCTCTATTTATTTTCTGTCTAGAAGATCTGTCTATAGGAGATAACGGGGTGTTGAGATCTCCAACAATTATAGTATTTTTCCCTATGTCTCCTTTTAGCTCCAGCAGTCTTTCCTTCACATATTTAGGCGCACCTGAGTTGGGTGCGTAGATATTTATAAGGCTTTTATCTTCTTGCTGGATTACCCCATCTACTATTATATAATGCCCTTCTTTGTCTCTTCTTACAGTCTTCAGACAAAGATTTTTTTTTGAGAGGTTTTTGCTATAGGGCGTGTGTGCTCGCCAGACAGACAAAGAGAGACAGAAAGCGAGAAATCACCCCCCAGGGGGGATGGCCACACTGCAATCCTTTTTCCTCCATTCTCCTCTCAGGATCTTGGGCACGCACGCACACGTGCCTGGCATGAGTTTTAAGCCACCGGGTCCGGGACGTGAACCGCGGTTGACTACATGGGAGTCCAGCAATACAGTCATTACGCTAACTGCTGGTCCCCACCCCCGTCCTTTTTATTTTCTCTTGTTTGGCTCTGTTTTCCAGGGAAGTGATGCGGGATGCCTTTGTGAAGGGGCTTACACCTGTTCGAAGCTTTGAGTCATCTCAGAATCCTGGGCATACAGGAACCAAGCCTTGTTTAGGGAGTGTGGAACCGGGCAGCTCTTTATTTATTTATTTTTAATTTTATTTATTATTTTTTTGGAGCAGTTTTTTTTTTTTCGCTATACGGCGCGTGCGATTG
>NW_006159876.1:2615575-2616414 GCF_000334495.1 Tupaia belangeri chinensis | reverse complement strand
AAACACAGTCCCTTCTCCTCCATTCTCCTCTCTGGATCTTGGGCACGCGCACACACGCACCCGGCATGAGTTTTAAGCCACCGGGTCCGGGACGCGAACCGCGGTCGACTACATGGGAGCCCAGCGACATAGCCATTACGCCAGGAACCAAGCCTTTTTAGGGAGTGCGGAACCGGCAGCTCTTTATTTATATGAATCAAAACGGACACGCTTCCACGTGGGTCTGCTCAAGAGGGCTGCACCTGGTGTGTGCGTGCGTGCGCGCGCGCGTGTGTGTGTGTGTGTGTGTGTGTGTGTGCGCGTGCAGCGGGCAGCTCCCTACCCAGGACAGGGAGTAGGCTCTGGTCAGGGGTGGCTTTGAGCAGGTAGGTAAGCCTGGTCTTGGCCCGGGCAGTCTCTGCAGCAGCAACCGCGCCGGGAAGGGGCCTGGAAGAGGTGGTGTCTGACCCTCCCTGCCCCGCGCTCCGCCCGCCCCTGCGGCTGCGCCCCCACGTGCGCCTGTGCCCCTGCAGGGGGTTCCCGCACTCGCCAGTTGCACCGTCTCTCCTGAAATGTGTGGGTGTGTGAGAAGGGGGCTCCCTGACTGTGCGTGGCTGTGGGTGCCGTCTGGGGCAGGGCGTTGATGCTGGCGTCTCCAGGGCAGGCCGGAATAAAGGGCCATTCATTCCCGACAGGTGTGCGGCAGCGCCGGGCGTCGCGGGAGCCGGGAGCGGCAGCTTTCAGCAGGGTTTAATCAGGGCCGAGGCGGGCCCTCCTTCCCTCCAGAAGGCGAGAGCGTGCTCCGGGCAGACGCCACTGTTTCACGCCAGGTCCCCGGAAAGCCCGCCTGCCCAGCTGAC
>NW_006159876.1:2603307-2615525 GCF_000334495.1 Tupaia belangeri chinensis | reverse complement strand
AACCGACGCCCGCCGTAGACGCTGATTTGGGATGGCGCGGGGGTGGGTGCTGTGTGCTAGCTCCCTCCCGCCTTCGGAGGTGGGGCTCGTTCGCCCCACTTTACAGATGGGAAAATCAAGGGTTCAAGGCTTTCTGAGCTTGGCAGAGGCTTGTGGCTGGGGGGGGGGGGGGGGGGGGAGAGGCTTGTGGCTGGTGTGTGGTGGAGCCGGTATTCCAACTCCGTGTCAGGGACGGACATGGGGACCTCCGATGACACCCACCGTCCCCTAGGTGTCTCTCCTTCCTTTAGGACTTTTTCTGGGGATGGAGAGACTTCAGGGAGTGAACCTGGCCTGTAGCAGGAGCAAGCCTCAGGCCAGAGACTCCAAACTTTATTATTATTATTTAATTTTATTTATTTATTATTATTCAATTTGACCAGAGAGAGAGGGGGAGAATGAGAGGGCTGCCAGGTCTGGGACTTGAACCACAAGTCAGCCTTGTGGGAGTCCAGCACCTCAACCACCATGCCGCCTGCCAGCCCTATTGTAATGTTTTAAAAGAATTATTTAACTAATTTTCTTCCTTCCTTCCTTCCTTCCTTCCTTCCTTCCTTCCTTCTTTCCTTCCTTCCTTCCTTTCTTTCTTTTCTTTGTATTTTAAATTTGACCAGGGGGGAAGAGAGAGAGAGAGAGAAAGTGTGAGAGAGAGAAAGTGAGAAAGCAAGCTGCCAGGTCCAGGACTCAACCCGTAGTCGGCCATATGGGAGTCCCGTGCCCTTAACCACCACACCACCTGCTGGCTGCCAGATGTCTTGTTCACAGAACTTTATATTCTCTTGTGACACTCGGAACTTCATTTTTCTCTTCCTGTACTGAGCGTCTGTTCGAAGCCCTCTTGGAGGAGGGGAAGCAGAGGGGGATGCGGTGAACTCTTCCTCCCTGGTTGGCTTCTTCCCCTTGGCCCCGTGGGCTGGTCTCGCTGCAATCAGGTGATTCTCGCCTGACTTCAGTTTCACTCTCGGGGCCTGGGAACTGCCCCTGTCTGGGCCTTGCTGAGATGCGGTGGCCCTGCCTGTCCGGATGAGCCACTCAGGGGCCTCTCCTTGGGTACAGCTGCCCTGGACCCTCAGATGTGCCCTGCTCGGCCCTTTCTTGGGACATCTCAGATTTCCTGTTCCCATAGCCCAGGGCCTGGGGGTGGGGGGCAGTGAGGGAGGTGTGCCGGCAGAGCACCAACCTGGGTCCCTGGCAGCTCTGTCTATGGGTGGCGACAGTGACCCAAGGGTCCCCAAGGGTCAGGGTGGCCCTCTCTTTCTGGAGGTCAGGTCAGTGCTTTGGCAGCCTCAGTCAGCCATGAGTCCCCTGGCCAGAGTCGGTGGCCCACTGGGCTCTGGAAGCCCTCTAGGCCTCATGTCACTTAACAGCCCAAGGAGAGGATGCAGGCGGCTTTGCCAGGGAATGAGAGGGGCCCAGGTGAGCCTCTTTGTCCTCCCTCTCCATGAGCTCCTGTCCCCACCTGGTGCCTGGCTGGGCAGGGGAAGACAGGGCCAGGGGCCTTCTCTGTACTCTGTGCTGGGGAGGAGGGTCAGGCAGAGCGAGGCTTAGACCCTGATCCAGTGGGGGCAGGACTCAAGTGAGACCAGCTCCCGACTGAACCCTAAGATCCAGTTTGTACTGTAGCAGCCGTGCAGCCGTTTAACTTAAAGCAGTGTTTTAAATGGTAACTTTTTTTTTTTTTGAGAGGTTTTTGACTATAGGGTGTGTGCGCTCGCCAGAAAGACAGAGGGAGATAGAAAGCAAGAAATCACCCCCCAGGGGGATGACCACGCCACAATCCCTTCTCCTCCATTCTCCTCTCGGGATCCTGGGCATGCACGTAGATGCGCCCGGCGTGAGTCTAAGCCACCGGGTCTGGGACTCAAACCATAGTCGACTACATGGGAGTCCAGCGACATAGCCATTATGCTAACTGCTGGTCCTTTAAATGATAACTTTACACATCCAAATATTGGCATGTAGTTAAACCCCGGGGGGGTGGGGCAGGGTGGGAGGGCAGGACTGGACGCGTTTCTGGGACACTTGGATGAGCCGCCTCCAGGGGGCACTCACACCCCATCTGGGCAGCCTGATCTTGCCTGAGAGCCCTCCTGGGACACATCTGCAGGCTCCAGGTAGGTTCCTGGGGGGCTGGAGCACGTTTCAGGGTGGGTGGGCATACTGAGCTTTCCTCCAAGGTGTGACTCTCCCTGGCTTTTGGAGAGAGGCTCCTGAGACAAACTCCTCCCCAGCCCCCTGGGGTGGCAGATGGGCTGCAGCGGATTCCTATGCAAAATGGTGTGAGGGGAACACATAAGTTTCCCTTACTGTCACATATAAGGCTGTCCCCGCTTGGTGAGGAGCCCTGCCCCAGGTGCCAGAGTCCCAGGACCGGGTGCCGTCAGGGTAGCCAGGGCTGGCTGACCACTTTGGCCCCCCAAGGCAAAATGCGTGACTCAGACTTCTTTTAGCACCTGAGAAATAGCCAACAGGGACCTCTGTTCGCTGAAAGTGGGAACCTCTCAGCAGATGACTCCGTGTCCCTGTCCCCGTCCTGCCTGAGCAGTGTCCTGGACCCCAGGGAAAAGGGCAGAAAGCCCTTCCACCCCTGACTTGCCCTTTGTCCTTACCCTTTGGAGCTCAGTTTTCTTGTAAAATGGGGATGTGAAGGGCCAGCAGGTGGCGTGGAGATTAAGGTGCTGGATTCCCATCTGGCTGACTGTGGTTCAAGCCCTGGACCTGGTGACTTGAAAATCACTCCAGGCACATGGGTGTACGTGCCCAAGATCCCAAGAGGAGAATGGAGGCGAAGACATTGCGGCGTGGTCAGCCCCCCAGGGTGATCTCTCATTTCCCCCCATTCTCCTCTCGGGATCCTGGGCATGCATGTAGATGCGCCCGGCGTGAGTCTAAGCCACCGGGTCTGGGACTCAAACCATAGTCGACTACATGGGAGTCCAGCGACATAGCCATTATGCTAACTGCTGGTCCTTTAAATGATAACTTTACACATCCAAATATTGGCATGTAGTTAAACCCCGGGGGGGTGGGGCAGGGTGGGAGGGCAGGACTGGACGCGTTTCTGGGACACTTGGATGAGCCGCCTCCAGGGGGCACTCACACCCCATCTGGGCAGCCTGATCTTGCCTGAGAGCCCTCCTGGGACACATCTGCAGGCTCCAGGTAGGTTCCTGGGGGGCTGGAGCACGTTTCAGGGTGGGTGGGCATACTGAGCTTTCCTCCAAGGTGTGACTCTCCCTGGCTTTTGGAGAGAGGCTCCTGAGACAAACTCCTCCCCAGCCCCCTGGGGTGGCAGATGGGCTGCAGCGGATTCCTATGCAAAATGGTGTGAGGGGAACACATAAGTTTCCCTTACTGTCACATATAAGGCTGTCCCCGCTTGGTGAGGAGCCCTGCCCCAGGTGCCAGAGTCCCAGGACCGGGTGCCGTCAGGGTAGCCAGGGCTGGCTGACCACTTTGGCCCCCCAAGGCAAAATGCGTGACTCAGACTTCTTTTAGCACCTGAGAAATAGCCAACAGGGACCTCTGTTCGCTGAAAGTGGGAACCTCTCAGCAGATGACTCCGTGTCCCTGTCCCCGTCCTGCCTGAGCAGTGTCCTGGACCCCAGGGAAAAGGGCAGAAAGCCCTTCCACCCCTGACTTGCCCTTTGTCCTTACCCTTTGGAGCTCAGTTTTCTTGTAAAATGGGGATGTGAAGGGCCAGCAGGTGGCGTGGAGATTAAGGTGCTGGATTCCCATCTGGCTGACTGTGGTTCAAGCCCTGGACCTGGTGACTTGAAAATCACTCCAGGCACATGGGTGTACGTGCCCAAGATCCCAAGAGGAGAATGGAGGCGAAGACATTGCGGCGTGGTCAGCCCCCCAGGGTGATCTCTCATTTCCCCTTTCTGTTTCTCTCCAGTGAGGGCACAGGCCCTAGGGCAAATACCTTTAAGATAAAACGTGGGGTGGGAGGAATATGAATACTCGCTGCATGGGTGGTTATGAGAATTAAAGGGGCTGATTCTCACTGGCAGGGCGTCTGTTCCCCCCGCAGAGCTGTGGATGGAGAGCCCCTTGCCGGCCGATCTTGGGCCTGGGCCTGTCCCGCAGAGCAGAGGTGTGGGCAGCCGCTTTCACTGACCAGGCCTTCCTGGCTGCGGCCTCTGTCACCCTGAAATGCTAACAGGCAGGTCTGGGAAATAAGCCTGCCTGGAAGTCACGTGAGGGCAGGGCTGTCTGCTGCTCCCTGCTGTGCTCAGGGACTAGGACTGCCCGTGTATCCAAGCTGCTCAGTACGTATTTGCTGAGTACCACGCAGGGCCCTTGGGAAGGGAAGCGGCAGCCAGACACACCCAGAAAAGCCCAGGGGGTGTGTGGGGCATTTCCCTGTCCCAATTTTGGCCCTGCCATCAACCTTTTGGGTGACCTTGGGCAAGTCCCTTACCCTCTCCAGGCCTGTTTTCCCAGCTATAAGTTGAGATGGGGCCAGCAGCAGGTGGCATGGTGGTTCAGGCGCTAGACTTCCACATGGCTGACTTTGGCAAATTAAAAAATAATACTTTTTTTTTTTTAAATGAGGGGATGGGTCCAGGGGGTCTTCGAGCTCCATCCCGCTCTGACACTGTGTGCTGGGTCCATGGGAAACACAGGATTGCCAGGAGGGGAGGGATGGGTGTGAGGCGCCAGGGCACAGGAAAAGGCCCCAGGTGAGCTGCCAGGGCACACTCATTCTGCTAAGACCCAGACCCAGACCCAGGCAGCCGGACCGCGGCCACCTCCCACTGCCACTCAGGAGGAGGACGTCAGGGACTCCAGGTACCTGCCCCTCCTCCACGCAAAAGGACAGAACGCTGAGACTGGGTCTTGGAGAGGGGCAGGAGGAACCACTACTCACCGCTCTGGGGAGAAAAAGGTTCCAGCCCTAGCAGGTGGGGTGAGGGGGTGGAGGAGGTTCAGGGGGGTTAGCTCTGGGACAGAGTTAGCCATTAAATGCCAAGCCTCCGGTCCCCTCCTTCCTCTCTTCCCTCTTCCTGAATTGCATTTTCGTTTTTTAATGAGAAAGTACTTCCCACGGAGAATGGTGATGCCACAATCCTTCCTCCTCCATTTCTCCCTTTGAGATTTTCAGGCATGTGTACACACGTGCCAGGCTCATGGTCTGAGGCTGAACCACACAGTTGGCTCTAGGGGACCCAGTCACCTTAACCTCCAAGCCACTAGCTGGCCCTCTCTTACTAAATTTTTTCTGAGAGTAGCTGACAATTTCTTTTATTTATTTATTTTTTAAGAATTATTTTATTTAACTTTATTTATTTTAATTTGACCAGAGAGGGAGAGGGAGGAGAGGAGAGAGAAAGTAAGAAAGCAAGCCAGCAAGCCTCCAGGTCCGGGACTCCAACCGCAGTTGGCCATATGGGAATTCAATACCTAAGCTGCCATGCCACCGGCTGGTCCCCCAAAATGTACAAATTTGAAATGATCATAGCTATCGGCAAACTGCCATGCTCCAGTTTTTGTATATACACGTGTTCACAAGTCGTGTGTGCAGTTGTGTATTTTCCCACACAGTGCCCGCGCCATCTTTTCTTTTTTTTGAGAACAATTTTTGCTCATAGGGTGTGTGTGCTTGCTGGACAGACGAAGAGAGAGAAGGTGAGAAGTATACGCGGGGGGAGTGGCCGCTGCAGTCCTGTCTCTGCTCTCTGTGTGGGATCTTGGGCATGTGTGCACATGGACCCAGTGTACTGTACAAGCCGCCAAGACCAAGACTCAAACCACACAGTCACGTGGGAGCCGGGGCCTTACTCACCGCGCCACCCACTGGCCCAGCTCTGTATTGTTTTATTGCCAGAGGGCACACGTGCTCAACAGAGAGAGAGAGGCCTGTCCCAGTGGGGTGTAGTCACACCCCACTCCTTTCCCTCCATTTCTCCCTCCTGTTGGAATTTTGAACACACACACATGCGCGTGTGTGTGCACCTGGTGGGTATTTAAGAACAAATAATTATTTAATTCTATTTATTATTTTTTAAATTTGATCTGACAGAGAAACAGAGAGAGAGAAAGGGAAAGCAAAAAGTAAGCTGCTAGGTCCAGGGCTCGAACTCAGCCAGCCACGTGGGAATCCAGCACCTTTAACCACCATGCCACCTGCCGGCCTGCCTGGTGTGTTCTCAAGCTGGCGAGGATAGGATTCCCAGTGTGGTTGGCCACAGGGAATGGCGGTTTAATGTCCACAGCTGATTCTGATGTGTGGTGAGAGGCAGAACCTGAGACGGCATTTCTGGCAAGCTGTAGGGGAGGCTGGTCCTGTGTCGTGGGGACCACTTGTCCAGCAGTGTTGGCCTCACTAGGTGCTCCTTAGGAATGCAGAACCCCTCTGTCCTCTTAAATCAGCGCCAGCAGTGTAATAAGATCTGCAGGTGACACCCATGTATTCATCTGGTCGACAAAACTCATTCATGTGCCCCCCCACACACACACACACCCGGCAGGGCAGCCCAGCCTGACCCTGGGTCTGGCCCCCGCAGGGCTTATGTGCTCCTCAGAGGAGCATCCTCCTTGAGACTAGCAATTGGCTATGTCTAGTAATGGCTGTGTCCCTAGACTCCCATGTGGTCGACCATGTTTCGAGTCCCGGACCCGGTGGCTTGGGTTCACGCCAGGCACGTGTGTGTGCGTGCCCAAGATCCCGAGAGGAGAGTGGAGGAGAAGGAACTGCGGCGTGGCCATCCCCCCTGGGGGTGATTTCTCGCTTTCTGTCTCTCTGTCTCTCTCTGGTGAGTGCACGTGCCCTATAGCAAAAACCTCTCCAAGAAAAAGGAACGTCCTCCTCCCAGGAGCAGGGCTTTGGAGGAGACTGCTGCTGTTCACTGAGAATTCCTTGAGCTGAAAATGGCCAGGGCCAGGTCATCCCAGACCCTGAAAGGACGAGGCACCCTGACACAGCTGTACTAGGTAGTGCAGGCCACACACCCAGGGTGCTCCGGGGGCATCAAGAGGGCCACACTGTTGGGCACTTCTGCCATCTTGCGAGCATGGAAGGAAGGAGGGGTGAAGGACCCATCTCGGCTACTAAAAGAGCCTGGGCCTAAGGATGTTGGAAGTGGCTCTTGGGGCGCCCCAGGTTCCTCTCGTAGGATGGCACTAGTGATGGCCCCTGCCCGGGTTATTCAGATTAAGATCAGACAGCGTTCAGTCTAAGTAGCCAGCCTGGCACATAGTAGGTGCTCAATCAATCCAGCGCAGACCCCCAGGCACTCACTGTGAAGCAGGTTAGGACCAGTGCTCAGGGCTGGGACCCGCGTTGTGCTTATGGGGGTGGGACAGCCCTGGCCTGCCTGGCCCTGCCATGGTCTTCAGGTGAGGTGTCTCCTCTCCCTGCACCTCGTTAGCTTGTCCGTTCACTCTGACTGTCGGAGCGCCTTGGCAGGGCTGTCAGGATTAAACGAGGCTGGAAGGGGGAGGCTTGAGGCCGTGCCAGGCCAGAGAGCCCAAGTGTGGGCCTGAGTTCAGGCTGCCGGTAGCTGCCCCTCCGTCCTCGTCCTCAGGGGGCCCTGGCTTCAGGGAACAGAGTCCCCTTTGACTGCTGCCCACGCGGCAGGGCCCACAGTCAGAGCCCTGGAGAGAAATATCCAGGTGCAGCCTTCTCCTTGGCTGTAGCCTGTCCCGCAGCCAGGTTTGGGTTGGCGGCTGGGCCAGTGGCTCAGCTTTGATGTGAGCGAGAGTCCCCACCCTGTGGGCTGAGGACAGGCAGGGGCCGGTGAGGGGATCTGGCTTCCCTTCTCCTTTGACTGCTCTAGACTAGCTTCTACTCTTTTGGTTTCTTTTCTTTTCTTTTTGGGGGGGAGGTAGATTTCTGCCATAGGGTGTGTGCGCTGGCTGGAGAAAGAGCAAAAGTGAGAGATTGCTCACCGCCACACTGCAGCCCCTTCTCCAGTCTCCTCCCGGAATCTTGGGCAAGCACACACGTGTGCCCAGCATGCTTTTCTTTTCTTTTTTTTTTTTTTAATTTTTAATTAAAAAGTTTTCCGTTGAGAGGTTTTTGCTATAGAGTATGTGCACTTACCAGAAAGACAGAGAGACAGAAAGACAGAAAGTGAGAAATCACCCCCCCAGGGGGATGGCCACTCCGCAATCCGTTCTCCTCCATTCCCCTCTCAGGATCTTGGGCATGCATGCATACGTGCCTGGCGTGAGTTTAAGCCACTGGGGCCACCGGGTCAGGGACTCGAACCACGGTTGACTACATGGGAGTCCAGCAACATAGCCATTAGGTCATCTGCTGGCCCCACCTCCAGTATGCTTTCTAAGCCACCATGTCTGGGACTTAAAGCACAGTTGGCCATGTGGGATTCAGCACCTTAACCACCATGCCACTTGCTGGTCCAAACAGCTCCAACTCTTAACACCCAGAGCCGGGCAGGGTCCTGCTGTCTTGGGCCAGTGGAGGGAGGGCAGCGTGTCCCTGATTCTCACACCATCCTTAAGACACGGGCCTGAGTGTCCCCATTTTACAGTTGGAGAAACTATAACCTCAGTCTGGCAACCGCCAGGTGCAGGAGCAGGCAAGGTCCCTCCTGATCTGGTCCGGCCGTGGGCCTGAAGGTCCAACCCAGCCCCTGGGAGAGGCTTCTCTTCAAAAGACCCAGCTTAAATGGGGACATCAGACCTCAGAAGGCTACCACCTGCCCACACAAGTTTAGTGGGCATCATATTTGTGCCAGCTTCTCTGTGTCATGTCAAGAGAACGGGCAATGGTGAGTCAAACACAGTCCTGCAAAGGCACGGGTTCAAATCCCAGCTCTGCCACTGCCCAGCAAATCATGCACCCCTCTGGGCTGCAGTTTTCCTCATCTGTAAAATAGGAATATTGAGAATTAAATATCATATGCAAACGTGATTTTTTTTAGAGGTTTTTACCTGGGGCATGTGTACTCAATGGAAAGAGAAAAAGAGACAATGAGAGGGAAATGGGAAATCACCCCCCAGGGGCTGTGGTCCTACCATCATCCCCTCTCCTCCATCCTCTTCCTGCGATCTTGGGCACACACACACTTGCGCCCGATGTGAGTTTCAAGTCTCCAGGTCCAGGAATCAAACCATGGTTGGCCATCACTGGGAGTCCAGTGATGTAACCACTATGCCATTTGCTGGCCCCATGAACATGGGTTTTTTTAAAAAAATGTTTTTTTTTAAACTTTATTTACTTATTTATTTAATTTTAATTAGACCAGAGAGAGACAGAGAGAAAAAGCTGCCAGGGCTAGGACTCGAACTGCAGTCAACCACATGGGAGTCCAGCGCCCCTAACCACCACACCATCTGCTGGTTTTTAAAACTGTGCAGGTGATAGTCCCCTTCACTCCCCCTAGGCAGGGTGCTGTCTCACTTTTCCTCTGTCTCTCTGTTTTTTCTCTGGTAAGTGCATATACCCTATAGCAAAAAGTTAAGGCAAGAGGGGGCTGGCAGGTGGCATGGTGGTGTGGTGGCTAAGGGTGTTGGACTCCCACGTGACTGACCGCGGTTCAAGTCTCAGACCTGGTGGCCTGCTTTCTCGCTTTCCCTATTTCTCTCTCTCTCTTTGTCCCTCTCTGGTCAAAGTAAAGTAAATAAAAATAATTATTAAGAACAAATTAAGGAGGGACCCGCAGATGGTGTAATGGCTATGTCACTGGACTCCCATGTAGTCAACCACGGTTCGAGTCCCGGACCTGGTGGATAAACTCACGCCGGGCGCGTGTGCATGTGTGCCCAAGATCCTGTGAGAATGGAGGAGAAGAGATTGTGGTGCGGCCATCTCCCCTGGGGGGTGATTTCTCACTTTCTGTCTCTCTCTGTCTTTCTGGCGAGTGCACATACCCTATAGCAAAAACCTCTCCAAAAAAATAAAAAAGGAACTTTTACTTTAGAATTATTTTAGATGTACAGAAAAGTTGGGGAAATAATGAGAGTTTCTATAGATCCCATAGCTAGTTTCCCCTGGACCCTGAGGCTTGAGAATCAGGCCAGGCGTGTGGGCGTGCGTGCCCAGAATCCCAGAGGAGAATGGAGGAGAAGGGATTGTGGTGTGGCCATCCTGGGGGGTGATTTCTCACTTTCCCTCTCTGACTCTGTCCTGCCAACTAGTGCACATGACCTGTGTGTGGGAGGGAAAATTGAGAAAAAGGGCGCTGATTCCTGCAAGGATGTCCACACTCAGGGCTAAAACCCAAGCCTGGGTCAGCAAGGCGGAAGCAGCGCAGGGAGAGGGCTGGGCGCAGGGGCAGGGCAGGGACAGATGGAAGCACGGGGGGAATCTTCACACCCTCCCACATCCCAGGTGGGACCCGAGGGAGGAGCAGGCCAGGCCTGGGCGCCTCAGGGGAGGAGAAGGAAGCTGAGGGGGCAGTGGCCAGGACCCTGCCAGCCAGGAAATGCCTTCCCCTGGCATCGCTGTCCTCGAGCCAGCGAGCTTCCTGCAAGAGCACACGAGCCTGGTGACCTCACCCCGCAGACGTTCGGGATGCCTCCCTTCCACATGGGCTGTCCCACTGTGCCCTGGCAAGTGGCAGCAGTGCCGACCTCGGGGCGTCGGAGCAGCGCGGTTCATTCAGCAGCGTTCTCAGGGCGCCCCTTCGCTCTGGCCTGCGCTGGGCGCCTGTGGGGAGGAGCTCAGGGCGGGCGGGTCTGCAGCGCCCCCCACCTGAGCCGCGCGGTCTTCTTGCTTGTGCTTGGGTCTCTGCGGTCCTCCCTGACCAGGACCAACCCGCAGGGGGTAACCCCAGGGTTGGGGCGTGACCTGTGAGTACCAAGGGGCGGGTCTGCCTCCGTGTGTATTCGAGTTTCCCGCGGACTGAGCGGAGCACGAAGGCCCCAGGGACTGAGGTCACCGAGCAGTGTCCCCGGGTCTGCCCTGCCCTTTCCCGGGCACCCAGTCTCGGGTACTGATCTCGGCTCGAGTCCTCGGTTCGAAACCACCCACTAGGCCAGTGGCGTTGGACAAGTCGGCCAGTCCCCCAGAGCCGTGTTCTGTAAACGGGGCTCGTGGTAGCTAATGTGAAGGACGGCTGTGAAGGCGAGGAGGCCGGTGGAGCGCCGGGGCTCCTCTCTGGAATTCTCCAGCCAGACGGGACCCGGAGAAGTCACTGAGCCCACTGTCACCAGGTCCCCGCGAGAGCAGACAGCGCACAGAGCTCTGCGAGGTGTGGAGAGGAGCCGAGGGTGCTGGGGACACCAGGTGGGGCCCCACGCCCTCACCCCGCCTTGGGTGCCTGAGAACCTGGGGTAGGAAGCCATCTCCTGTGGAAACAGCAAGGCCATCGTCACCATTCTTTGTTTACGCTTCACTGTAGCAAGGTATGCCATGTCTAAGCCAGCAGGCGGTGTAGTGGCTAAGATGCTGGACTTCCCATACGGCTGCTCACAGTTCAAGTCCTTGACCTGGCAGTTTGAAAATCATGCCGGTGCGTGTGCAAGTATGCCCCAAATCCTGAGAAGAGAATGGAGAAGGGATTGTGATGCTGGGGGTGGTTTCTTACTTTCCCAATCATTGCCTCTTTCCAACAAGCACATGTGCTCTGTGGCCAAAACCTTAAGAAAACAAAAACCATGTCTAGGGCCCATCAGATGGTATAAGTTACATGGCTGGACCTCATGTCCAGGGTTTGAGTCCCAGGCCCAGCGGCTTAAACTCACTCCAGGCACGTGTGCATGGGTGCCAAGATCATAAGAGGACAATGGAGGAAAAGAGATTGTGACAGGGCCATCCACCCGGGAGGGGGCGATTTCTTTCTTTCTATCTCTCTCTGTCTGGCGAACGCACACACTTTATAGCAAAAAACTCTCAAAACAAAAAACAATAGGCCCGGGGGAACCAGCAGTTAGCGTAATGGCTATGTTGCTGGACTCCCATGTAGTGGACCGTGGTTCGCATCCCGGACCCGGTGGCTTAAAACTCACGCCGGGTATGTGTGCGTGCGTGCCCAAGATCCCGAGAGGAGAATGGAGGAGAAGGGATTGCGGCGTGACCATCCCCCCTGGGGGGTGATTTCTCGCTTTCTGTCTCTCTGTCTCTCTCTGTCTGTCTGGCGCCCTTTGGAAAAAAAAAAAATCCCTCCAAAAAAACACAAACAATAGGCCCGGGACCAGCAGTTAGCGTAATGGCTATGTTGCTGGACTCCCATGTAGTTGACCGTGGGTCGCCTCCCGGACCCGGC
>NW_006159876.1:2594550-2603061 GCF_000334495.1 Tupaia belangeri chinensis | reverse complement strand
GCCAACTGCGGTTCGAGTCCCGGACCTGGTGGCTTAAACTCATGCCGGGCATGTGTGTGTGCCCAAGATCCCAAGAGGAGAATGGAGGAGAAGGGATTGTGGTGTGGCCATCCCCCCGGGGGTGATTTCTTGCTTTCTGTCTCTCTGTCTCTTCTGTCTCTCTCTGTCTTTTTGGCAAGCAGATGCACCCAAAGCAAAAATCTCTCAAAAAAAAAAAAAGCATGCTGGGCATGTGTGCCCCAAATCCTCGTGAGATGGAAATGGAGGCGAAGGGATTGCAGTGGGACTGCCCACTAGGGGGTGGTTTTCTTCCTCTCTCTCTGATGAGCACGCGCAGCCCCGGCAATGATGAGAGAAGCTCTCCTAGGCGCTGGCTTGTTTCCTCCCTCAAACACCTCTGCGAAGGGCTGGTATCCCCCCGCATTTTGCAGATGAGCAGATGAGGAAACTGACCCCTGGGCAGAGCTCCCTGAGGCCCGGAGCTAGCGGGTGGGTGGGATTTAAGCCTTGGCTACTGACTGGGGTCTTCTGGGGAGGACTCCAGAGCCAGGCCGTGGAAAGGGCAGCTTCCCGTTGAGGAGAACCGGTTTGCTTTGGGCGGCTGTGGAAGCTTCCAGGCAGGGGAGGGAGAAGCCACCGCCGCGTGTCCCCCTCTCCCGCGGGCCCATTGCATCCCTCCTCTCTGGTCCAGCCATCAGTGGACAGCACTGTGACAGCCTGCGAGGGGGTAGAAGGTGCTCAGAGCCCCCCATACCCCCTGGAAGCAGCCACACAGCTCCCTCAGGGGTGAGGCAGCATCTCGTGTTCCCTGCGTGCCCGTGCACACAGCCTCACAGGCATCCTAACTCTGCAGGGCTGAGGCTTCTACCAGCTGCTCGGGGTCCCTGGCCACTAGGGTGGCCTTCCATGAATTTCCTACACCGCACCAGGCAGTCCTGATAGAGCAAGGGACCCAGTGAGAGTCCTGGCTGCCATCCTAGCTCAGTGACCTCGAGCCCATCGCAACGCCGCCGAGCCTCAGTTTTGCCCTCTGTTGCACAGTGGTGCCATTAAACGGCAGGGTGAGAGGTTGCCCTGGGCTTGGCCTGGAATGGTGGCACTGCAGGGGGGGCCTCCTCCTGCCTTCCTGTCCTAGGGGAAGACACAGCCTTCCTCCTTTTCCTCCTGCCTGCAGGTGGCATCGAGTAAGGGAGATCTGACTGCGTGTGACTCCTGGGCCCCAGTGCAGAGTTGAGCTCAAAGCCGGACCCCCCACCTCGTGCGGGCTGCGCTCCCCAAGCAAGCAAGTCCCTGCTGTGAGCTGCAGTGCTCTGTCTGGAACAGGACCAGGACGTGACGCCGGCCTCTCAGAACCCCTGATGTGCTCTGGGAGGTGCTACCTGGCAGGGAGGAGGCTCGGCCAGAGGGTGGCCTGGAGGGGAGGGCCGTGCTCACCCAGGGGGATGCCTCAGCATGGGTGACCCCTGGGGTTGGGGTGATGTTTCAGGGGGAGGGCGGAGACAGGGTTCTAGCATCTCCTAACATCCATCACCTCCAGGATTAGCTGATCAGATGGAGCCTGGCAGACGTTCACAGAGGGGACCAGGCGCTTCCAGAAGGGACATGCTCCTGGCCACATGGTACCCAGGCCAGGCCAGAGCAGAGGCCTGAGAGGGGAGTGGGCTGGAGTGGGGCTCCTGACCTGCCTGCCAGTGTAGTCCAAGGCCATCCACAGACGCCTCGTGAGCTCCCACGTGCAGGCACCATGCGACCCACTTGGAAGGATCAGGTGTTAATTTTACCTTTAAGTAGCTCATAGTTGAAGAAAAAGAATGAATGAGTGGCCAGCAGATGGCGTAGTGGTTATGTTGCTCCCACATGACCAACTGTGGTTTGAGTCCTGGACCCAGTGGCTTGAAGTGCACGTCAGGGGACCAGCAGGTGGTGTGGTGGTTAAGGTGCTGGACATTCCCACATGGCAAATCATGGTTCAAGTCCCGGACCTGGTGGCTTCCTTTTATACTTTCTTTCTTTCTCTCTCTCTTGCTCGCTCTCTTTCTATCTGTGTGTGTATCTCTCTGGTCAAATTAAAATAAATGAATGACTAATAAAATGAAATAATTTAAAAATAAAATCACACCAGGCATGTGTGCATGTGTGTCCAAGATCCCAGGAGAGGAATGGAGAAGGGATTGCAGTGTGGCCAACACCTCGGGGGGTGATTTCTCACTTTCCCTCTCACTGTCTCTGTCTCTCTTTTTGGCAAGTGCATGTGCCCAAAGACAAAAACCTCTAAAAAAAGAATGATTAGGGGACCAGCAGGTGGCGTGGTGGTTAAGGTGCTGGACATTCCCACATAGCTAATGACGGTTCGAGTCCTGGACCTGGCAGCTTCCTTTGTCCCTTTCTCTCTCTCTCTCTCTGTGTGTGTGTATCTCTCTGGTCAAATTAAAAAAAATGAATGAATAAATAAAAATAAATAATAATTAAAAAAAACACTTAAAGAATGATTACATGAGTCTCTCACAGGCACCTTGCACAGAGTCTAAAACACAGTAGGTGCCTCATATGTGTTGACTGGAAATAACAACAGCAAACGACAACAGGGACAGACCCAGAGCAACGGGCGTAGTTTCCTAGAGGAGGGGTCATTTACACTGGGCTTTGGCGGCTGCGTAAGAGTTTTCTGCTCTTTCTATTTGTCCACTGAGCCTTCATCAAGACGGATGAAGACCACGGCAGGGCCAGGCCCCAGCTTCTCATCCCCTCCTGCCCACCTAGCCCTCATTCGAACTCTGAGGAGTCGCCGGATATGGAGAGGAAGTGGCCCTGCGGAGGAAGGCAGGCTCGTTTCCAGTGTGGGGCCGGGCCGCCAGCCCCGGGTCCTGTTTACACAGCGAGGCGGACAGGCCGACAGAACTTGGCCGCAAATGTGCTTCTGCCTCTGAGAACAGAAGGGGCTGGCAGGGCCTGGCCGGGCCAGGCGAGGGGAGGCCTGTGCCAAGGGGAAAGTCGAATCTAAAGAGTGTTTCCTCCCGGCCAGGCGGCCCCAGACTTTTGTCTCCAGTCTGCGAGCAGTTCCTCCAGTGATTCATAATCAGAGGGAACTTATAAATAACCCCCACCTCAGCCTCGCACCGTGGCCTGGCTGGGTCCTGGGCGGGGTGTGTCGAGGGGGAGGCAGAGTGGAGGCCCTGCACAGGCCTGGGTGGCAGGGGTGGTGCTGGCCACAAGGCTGTGGAGGGCCTGCAAGGCTCCTGTCCCCAGCCATCGTTTTCCACGAGCGCAGGGTCGTCAGTCTGGAGCCCAGAGCTCAGAGGCCTGGGTTTTCTTTCCTTTCCTGTTTTCGTTTTTAGGTTTCTGCCATAGGGCATGTGTGCTTGCCAGAGAGAGGGAAAGCGAGAAATCACCCAGGGGAGAATGGCCAAGCTGCAGTCCTGTCTCCGTCCCCCACCCCACCCCACCCTGCAGATTTGAGCACACATGCACATGCACCTGGTGTGATCTTCAAGCCGCTGGATTCGGAACTCAAATCATGGTCAACTACATGGAGTCCTGCTCCTTAACCACCACGCGACCCGCTGGCCCCAGGGCCTGGGTTCTCACCTGCTCTCCAGGAGTGTGGAAGAGGATATTAGTGAAAACTTAGAAACAGCTGGGCTTTAGCACGTCTTTTAGATATCATCTGAAACGTATAGAAAAGCAGCAATAACGGAACAGAGAAGTCATGTGTACCCCGTAGCCACCACCAGCCTGACCCACATGTTCTCACTGTCCCCGAGCCACCTGAAAGTGGACTTCCAGCATCGAAACTCTGTGTTTCCCGAGAAGGCCCGAGCTGACTTCCTGACTGACGGGTGCCCGAGTGTGTTCCGGGGCAAGCGGTTTGCGTCCCTGCCTGTAATATGCACCAAGGGGGCCTTCAGGGTGGCCAGGGAGGAGACGGGCACAATGACATAAACACGGCTGGCTGCCACGTGCGAAGGCCCTCACACACATTATGCCGTTTGAGCCTCACTGTGGCTCCGTTTTCTAACGAAGAAATTGAAGCTCACAGAAGGCGTGTAACTGGCACCAGGTCACACAGCATGTGGGCTTAGACCGAGCCCCAGGCTTAGCTGCACACAGTAAGCACAGTTCATCCCGGGCCTGGCCTCTTCCTATCTGCCGTGTAGTCTCAGTCGATGGCTGGCCTTCCCAAGGCTGCAGCCTCCCCCTCTGTGGTGTGGGGATGAGGGTCTCTGGGCTAGGATGAAGATAGCATCGTGGCCCAGCACTCCAGGTCCCTGGGAATAGGTGAGAAGGAGCCCTTCCTGTGTCAGGGCCAGAGTGGAAGGCGCTCCCGCAGCGGAGGGAACGCCGCTCCGCCAGCCAAGCCAGCTTCCTCCGAATTCCGGATGCCTTCGTCCCAGCTCAAAACTCCCTTGCAGGTTGGCTGTTTCTGGAAACTTGGGAAATCTGGCCAGAAGTCCCTAGGCTTCCCCGCCTATGGAGCGCCTGCAGTGACAGAATCTGGCCACCAGATGGTGCCAAGCAAGCTGCTGTGCTCTTAGGGAAATAGAGTCTGGTCCCGCCTCAGCTCCCTCTGTGCATCTCGTATCCCGGTAGCCACGGGTCACTGCTAAGGAAACTGAGACTAGGAGGGGCAGCAACCTCAGTGGTTGTGTGGCCTGCAGTTTGCACTTGCGAGGGGTTGTGACCTGGCTGAGCCAGGCCCCGGTGGAGCTGCCTGGAACCGTGACAGTGTGGTCGGATTTTCCGGGACCTCAGTGTCCACATTTGTAGGAAGCCTCCTGACTTTCGTGGCTAGGCCTGGGGGTCAAGTCAAGCTCTGAGCCCGTTTCTGTGTCTGTGGCCCTGGTATAAAAATAGGGGCGGTCTCCTGCCCTTGTGAGGACGGATTGCAGCCCACGTTCAAATGTGACTGGAGGTTTTCGGCCTGTGGGCCAGAGTCTGTCCCCTGCACAGAACTTGGGTCCACCCTCTGCTCCCAGGAAACGGGCTGGGACCTCTGAGTGGAAGGAGGCCCCGGGGCTCATTTCACCTGCACTATCCTTCCTCAGAAGGAGGAAAGTGAGACCAACAGTTGGTGTAATGGCTATGTCGCTGGACTCCCATGTAGTCGACTATGGTTCAAATCCTGGACCTGGCGGCTTAAACTCACGCCGTGTGCGTGTGCATGCGTGCCCAAGATCCTGAGAAGAGAATGGAGGAGAAGGGATTGTGGTGTGGCCATCCCCCCTGGGGGGTGATTTCTCTCTGTCTCTCTGTCCTCCTGGTGAGTGTATACCACGCCCTATAGCAAAAACCTCTCTCCTCCCTAAAAAAGAAAAAAAAAAAAAAGCAAGAAGGAAGAAAGTGAGGTCCCAATGGTCCCATAGCCTGTCGGACCTCACCAGATCCCAGACCCACTAATGGTAGAGGCTGTTATGAACCCTGGTCTCACCTCTGCCCAGAGGCCCAGCACAGAGACCGTGAGGGGAAGGGCTGGTGCGGCCGGGCCTGGCAAGCTGGCCACCACACTGAGAAAGGGCTGACAGAGCCCAAGGCACCTCCTGGCCCCAGGGGACGACCCCAGGTCCCTGTGGAAAAGCCCCACAGAGCTCACCAGCCCAGACCCCAGCGGGGGGGGCAGGGGGGGTGTTAAAAGTCTAAAACACTCAAGGCTGGCAGATGGTATGTGGTTAAGGCTCTGGACTCCCACATGGCTGACCACGATTTGAGTCCTGGATCCAACAGCTTGAAAATCATGCCAGGTGTGTGTGCATGCATGCCCCCCCAAATCGTGAGAGTAGGCTGGAGGAGAAGGATAGTGATGTAGCCATCCCCCCTGGTGGGGTGATTTCTCTTCAGCGAGCCCATGCGCCCGATGGTAAAACCTTTTAAAAAGAAAAAAAAATCTAAACACTCAGGAAAAAGTTGCATTTCTGTTCATACAGTGTATCCACGCTTTTATTTATGAAATAAAAAGGCTTCTGTTCTCTGTTAATTAGGGGCTCATATAAACCCTCTCCCCCAGCTCAGGTACGCCAGGCAGGGCCAGCCCTCCTGCCTGGGGAGCCGGGCTGGCAGGGGGACGCGTTACCCTAAGTTGGTAACTGTCCCGAGTCCCAGACTGACAGATGCCTGCTCCGGTGGTGTGTGCCAGAGACTCCAACTAGTTCTTACTCGTGGTCAGCTGCAGCTGCGGGGCGAGTAGCTCTCCCAGGGCAGGTTTGAGGGGCAGACAGGAGGGAGGAGCAGGCTCAGGGAGCTGGGGTGGGTCTGGGGGTGCAGCGCCTGAAAGGCGGCCCAGGGATTGCCACATGGCTTGCCACCAGGAGGAAACGGGAATGGGCTGCTGCTCCCAGGTGAGGCCAGCGGGTGGCAGAGCGCAGCTTCCTGAGGCAGTGCCGGCTCTGGAGAAGGGGTGCACCTGTGCCCACGTGCTCCCAGGGGAGGGCTGGCCTGTGGCCCGCTCTCACATCCATCTCTGCAAGCCCCTGGTACCTGGGAAGGGATACTGTCCTCATTCCCATTTCTGTCCCGGTGGACAGAGGCCCCGAGAGAGGAGAGGACTCACCCGGAGAGGCCAGGCCCGGAATGCCCCGGTCATTGCTTCTCACCTGCGTCCTGCCTGGATCTGGGGCACGGCCTTCCGCATTCCTGGCTGCACTGCCTGGGACTGTTGCTGAGTCTCTGAGCTGTTTGCCCTGCCTGTGGAATGGGGCGATCCTGCGATCTCCCGGTGTGCAGACGGGCTTCATACTGTCTGAAAGGGCATGCAATCAGCTGTGGGCACAGGGGCCAACTGGGACTTGCAGCATCCTTCTGTCTATTTTAGATTTCTGTCACAGGGCAGTGTGCTCACCAGGGAGAGACAGAGAGAGGGAGTGAGAACGCTCCCCTTGTGGAGATGGCCATGGCGCAGTCCCTTTTCTTCCACTCTGCTGGGATTTTGAGCACACAAGCCTGACAGCTTCCTTCCTTCCCTCTTTCCTCCCTCCCTCGCTCCCTTCCTTCCTCCCTCCCTCGCTCCCTTCCTCCCTTCCTTCCTTCCTTCTTCTCTTTCTTTTTTTTTGTATGTTTTTCGCACCATAGGGCACATCCGCTCAGCAGAGAGAGACAATGAGAGGGAAAGTGCTATCACCCGCTCCAGCCCGGAGACGGCCATGCCACCATCCGCTCTCCTGCATCTTTCTCCTGGGATTTTGGGATGCATGCACACAGGCCCAGCGTGATGCCCGGTGTATTATTTTTTTCAAGCTACCAGGTCTGGGCCTCGCCTCGAACCTTGTACTCAGTGATGCGGGCTCTAGCACCATAACCACTAAGCCACCTGCTTGCCTGGGGCATGGTTCTTAAGGATGCCTAATTTTAAAAAGGAAAAAAAAAATGCCTGGAAAATCCTTAAGCCACAAGAGTGAAGTCTAAGCACCAGCAGATGAAGTAATGGTTACGTCGCTGGATTCCCACATAGTCGCCCGTGGTTCGCATCCTGGACCCAGTGGCTTAAAACTCATACCTGGCCCGGCGGGCATGCCCAAAACCCAGAGAAGAGAAAAGAGAGAAAGGAATTGTGAAGTGGCCATAACCCCTGGAGGGCGATTTCTTTCTTTCTGGCTCTGTTTATCCCTCGTACACAAGCCCTATAACAAAAATCTCTCAAAACGAAACAAAAACACCAGAGAGCCGTGCACCCTGGGGGGCTGGTGGGTTGGGAACATTCCCAGCAAGGGGCTAGATGAGGCTGTGTGATCCCAAGGGGAGTGTGCAGACACTAAGGAAGGCTGTGTGCGTGTTTTTGGGGGGGTGGAGGTGGGCTAGGGAGGCGGGCAGGTACTGGGGGTCAGGCAGGGTGGGGCAGGGCCAGGTGAAGCCAGGCCGGCTTGCTGTGGGAGATGGGGACTTGGAAGTGGGGGATTCCTGTGTGGTTCCCTCTGAGTGTGGAATTTCCACCCACCCCCAAAGCTATTTCCCTGTTGGGAAGCTGGGGCTGGGTAAGGCTCCCCTGCCTCTGTGAGGCCTCTCCCAGCCTGGGGCCTTCCTCTCCCCAGCCTCCTCCTCCCTCTGTCTGGCAGCCAACTGAATTTTATGTGGGGAATTTGAGGAATTTGAAAAGGCAGAATGCAAATGCCACTCAGAGATTTCCTCCTTGGCCTAGGAAGGGGAGAAGCCCCTCACTGTGGGGTAGGGCAGTGGAGGGGTACACTCTGGGTGCACCCCGGCCGATGCTAAGCGGCCAGGTGCTCAGGGTAAGCCCCCAACCTCCTAGGCTGGACACCCCAAGGGAAAGGGGCAACCTCAGCACCGCCCCCCGAGCCATCTGACAGTCAGGCTGGGTGACCCAGAGCCCCCGGCCAGGTCACAGGCCCTGCATTGGGATCCTTAGCGGATCTGCAGTCCCCGTTCAAGGATGGGAGGCTGGCTGCACTCTGGGGTCTCTGGGCAGCCTGGGGGTGCAGCGGACAGGCTGAGGTCAGGAGGCCCCGCCGCCCCAAGGGCTGCAGGATGCGGGCGCCCTGGAACCGTGCCCAGGCCAGGGCGCCCCTA
>NW_006159876.1:2579929-2594470 GCF_000334495.1 Tupaia belangeri chinensis | reverse complement strand
TCCCTGGCCGGGCGGCCCGGAGCGCTTTCCCCAGGGGCGCCGCACCAGAAAGGGGCTTTCTGTTCCCCCCAGATTGCCGCAAAAGACAAGCCTAACTAGTTAATCCCTTTCTAGTCACGTTTTAAACGATTTCACAAGAGGCAAAGAGATGCAAAAAAACAACGAAAAACAAAAGCGCTCAACCCCTAGAGCCACTGTCTGTCCGGGCTGCCCTGGGAACCGAGCGCGAGTTCACCCGAGCCTGGATGGGGCCAGGCGCCGCTTACCCCCGCCCCCGGAATGTCAGGCCCACCCGAATATCTGGGTCGGTAGGACCCAAGGCTCCCCACAGCGCTGGTGCAGAGCGCGGGGCCAGTCCTCTGTAATAACAATTTGGCAATATAGATGGAAAGCCATAAAAGTATTCATACCCTTTGACTTCGTAATCTCGCTCTGGGAGAGCGTCCCAAAGAAATAGTGTAACAGCACACAAAAAAACAAAAAAAAAAAAAAAAAAAAAAAAAAAAAAAAGCCGGGTTCATCAGTGTGTTGGCAAAGCTAGTGAGCATGTTTTTCCAAGCGAAAAACGAATACACGGGTAGCTTGGAAATGGTTTGAACTCACCACCATCGGCCACTAACCCTGGGCAAGTGCTTTAACCTGGCTGAGGTTCCCTTGGATCTGGAGCAGAAGAGGGGCTTAAGAAATGGTTAGTGGGGGGTCAGCATGTGGCATGGTGGTCGACATGCTGGACTCCCATATGGCTGATGGCAGTTCAAGTCCAGGACCTGGCGACTTGCTTTCTCTCTCTCTCACTTGTGCTCTAAAGCAAATTTAAACATATTAATTAAAATAATAATAATAATAATATTAAAAGTAACCGATAATTCTTTTAAAAAGAAAGAAAAGAAAGGCTTTTGGGACCCGCAGACGCCCTAATGATTACATGGCTGCACTCCCATGTAGTGGACTGTGGTTTGAGTCCCGGACCCCGTGGCTTAAACCTTATGCCAAGCACATGTGCATGCATGCCCAAGATCCCGAGAGGAGAATGGAGGAGAAGGGATTGTGGTGTGGCCATCCCCCCCGGGGGGTGATTTCTCTCTGTCTCTGTCTTTTTGGTGAGCACACACGCCCAATGACAAAACTCTCTCTTAAAAAAAGACATGGTTATTTATGTTTATTTTGCATTTGCTAGAGGTCACGTGCAGTTGCCAGAGAGAGCCAGAGACAGAGAGTTCCCACCAGTGGTGTGGTCACGCCGCAGTCCCCTCTCCGTCTCTCTGTCCTACCAAGAATCTGGGAGTTCACACACACGCACCCACGTTGTTCCTCACGCCCCTGGGGCTGGGATTTAAACATTCTCAGCCATGTAGGATCCAATTCCTAATGGTGTGACCTTGACAAGATGTATTTCCTCACTTAGAGAAAGATGATAGGAGCCGGGAGGTGGCATGGTGACTGTGGTGCTGGGATTCCAAACGGCTGACTGTGGTTCAGGTCCTGGACCTGGCGGCTTGCTTTCTCACTTTCTCTCTCTCTCTGATGAGCATGCGTGTGCCTATAGCAAACTTAAATAATAATAAATAGAATAAAATAAATAATTGGGGCTGGCAGGTGGCGTGGTGATTAAGGACACTGGACTCCTATATGGATGACCATGGTTCGAGTCCCAGACCTGGCGGCTTGCTTTCTCACTTTTCCTCTCTCTCTCACTCTGTCCCTCTTTGGAAAATTAAAATAAATAAATAAAGTTAAATAAAATAAGTAATTTTAAAAATAATTTTAAAAAAAAGGTCATAGAATTTACATCATAGGAGTAAATGATGTCTACATGAGCTAATATGCACATTGTGTTTACCGCTAGGCCTGGTGTGTACAAAACAGTCAATAATCAGTCGTTATTGTTATTAAACAGTATTGGGTTGTTAGAAAAGTCATGACGTATTTCTTTCTACGCAAAAATGCATCATGACTTTTTCAACAACCTATAATCCAATCTTTTTTTTTTTTTTTTTTAGAGAGAGATTTTTGCTTTAGGGTCCATGCCCTCCCCGGAGGTTCCCTTGGATCTGGAGCAGAAGAGAGGCTTAAGAAATGGTTAGTGGGGGGTCAGCATGTGGCATGGTGGTCGACATGCTGGACTCCCATATGGCTGATGGCAGTTCAAGTCCAGGACCTGGCGACTTGCTTTCTCTCTCTCTCACTTGTGCTCTAAAGCAAATTTAAACATATTAATTAAAATAATAATAATAATAATATTAAAAGTAACCGATAATTCTTTTAAAAAGAAAGAAAAGAAAGGCTTTTGGGACCCGCAGACGCCCTAATGATTACATGGCTGCACTCCCATGTAGTGGACTGTGGTTTGAGTGCCGGACCCCGTGGCTTAAACCTTATGCCAAGCACATGTGCATGCATGCCCAAGATCCTGAGAGGAGAATGGAGGAGAAGAGATTGTGGTGTGGCCATCCCCCCTGGGGGGTGATTTCTCTCTGTCTCTGTCTTTTTGGTGAGCACACACGCCCAATGACAAAACTCTCTCTTAAAAAAAGACATGGTTATTTATGTTTATTTTGCATTTGCTAGAGGTCACGTGCAGTTGCCAGAGAGAGCCAGAGACAGAGAGTTCCCACCAGTGGTGTGGTCACGCCGCAGTCCCCTCTCCGTCTCTCTGTCCTACCAAGAATCTGGGAGTTCACACACACGCACCCACGTTGTTCCTCACGCCCCTGGGGCTGGGATTTAAACATTCTCAGCCATGTAGGATCCAATTCCTAATGGTGTGACCTTGACAAGATGTATTTCCTCACTTAGAGAAAGATGATAGGAGCCGGGAGGTGGCATGGTGACTGTGGTGCTGGGATTCCAAACGGCTGACTGTGGTTCAGGTCCTGGACCTGGCGGCTTGCTTTCTCACTTTCTCTCTCTCTCTGATGAGCATGCGTGTGCCTATAGCAAACTTAAATAATAATAAATAGAATAAAATAAATAATTGGGGCTGGCAGGTGGCGTGGTGATTAAGGACCCTGGACTCCTATATGGATGACCATGGTTCGAGTCCCAGACCTGGCGGCTTGCTTTCTCACTTTTCCTCTCTCTCTCACTCTGTCCCTCTTTGGAAAATTAAAATAAATAAATAAAGTTAAATAAAATAAGTAATTTTAAAAATAATTTTAAAAAAAAGGTCATAGAATTTACATCATAGGAGTAAATGATGTCTACATGAGCTAATATGCACATTGTGTTTACCGCTAGGCCTGGTGTGTACAAAACAGTCAATAATCAGTCGTTATTGTTATTAAACAGTATTGGGTTGTTAGAAAAGTCATGACGTATTTCTTTCTACGCAAAAATGCATCATGACTTTTTCAACAACCTATAATCCAATCTTTTTTTTTTTTTTTTATAGAGAGAGATTTTTGCTATAGGGTCCATGCCCTCACCGGAGAGACAGAGAGACAGAAAGCGAAAAATCACCCCCCCCCAGGGTGGATGTCCATGCCACAATCCTTTCTCCTCCATTTTCCGTTTAAGATTTTGGGCACACACACAGACATGTCCTACGTGAGTCCTAAACCTCTGGGTCTGGGACTCAAACCACAGTCGACTACATGGGAGTCCATCAACATAATCATTATGCCATCCACTGGCCCTGTCAACTCAATATTTAAAACTAGAAACTACTTCGGAGACCAGGAGGTGGTGTAGTGGTTAAGGCACTGGACACTCCCACATGGCCGACCATGGTTCGAGTCCTAGACCTGGTGGCTTGCTTTCTCACTTTCCCTCTCTCTCTTTCTCTCTCACTCTGTGTCTCTTTCTGGTCAAATTAAAATGAATGAATAAATAAAATAAAATAATTCTAAAAAATGTTATTTATTTAAAAAGAAAAACAACTGGAAACTACTTCAATATCCAAAAATACTCTGAGTTAAATGATGACCTTTCAGTGGCTGTGATGCAACATTTAACAAGAGTGAGATAACTGATCCAACAAGCTAATAGGGAAAAATGCACATGGTAAGTGAAAGAAGCAAGTTGTATCCAACTATATAAATGACCTAAATATGAAAAACTAGTGAAAGTACAGGGTGAATATTTAGGGAAATTCTCGAGTGATTATATAACGTGAGGAGTAGGAAGTATCCCAGGGCCGACCAGGAAAAGGTGCACAGGTTAGAAACATAAATGTCTCCCTGTATGTTTAGAGACAACAGTGGATGGGAAGAAATATTTGTCATGTACATGAGAGCTGAAATATTTGCATTCCTCACCTACAGAATTCCCACAGCCAATTCAGAAAAAGTCAAAAATAGAAAAAAGGCAAAACCCCGTCACAGAAGAGGAGACACACATGGGAATATGACCACAAGGAGGTCCTCAGCCTCATTGGTTGTTGAGGAAATGCAGTAAAAATATACACAAGGTGCCAGCAGGTAATGTGGTCAAGGTGCTAGACTCCCACATGGCCGACCATGGTTCAAATCTTGGACTGAGCAGCTTGAAAATCCTACCAGGTGCGTGGACATGTGAACCCCAAATCCCAGGAGAATGGAGGAGAAGGGACCGTGACACGACCATCCCCCTGGGAGATTTCTTACTTCCCTCGCTGTCTCTCTGGCAAAGTGCACACAACCAATGGCAAAAACAAAATGAATGAATGAATAAATAAATAAATAAAATTCCATTTTGCAAATAGCACCAAACACTATGAAAATGAAAACAGACAGACGCTTTGCCTCAGCAATCCTACTTTCAGAACTCTATCCAGAAAAATCTACCCAGAAAGTTTTGTTTTGTTTTTTAACTAGATTTTTGCTATAGGGCACCTGCACTCACCAGAGAGATACAGAGTGAGTGAGAAAGAGGGAAAGTGAGAAATCACCCCCAGGGAGATGGCCACACCACAATCCCTTCTCCTCCATTCTCCTCTTGGGAATTTGAGCATTCACACCCATGAGCCCTGTGTACTTCTCAAACTGCCAGGTCCAGGACTCAAACTGCAGTCTGTCGTGTGAGATCCAGCAGCCTTAACCTCCACACCATCTGCTGGCCCACAAATTTTTTTTTTTTGAAGAGGTTTTTGCTATAGGGTACGTGAGCTCGTCAGAAAGACAGAGAGAGACAGAGAGACAGAAAGCGAGAAATCATCCCCCAGGGGAGGATGGCCACACCGCAATCCCTTCTCCTCCATTCTCCTCTCGGGATCTTGGGCACGCACGCACACGTGCTGGGCATGAGTTTAAGCCACCGGGTCCGGGACTTGTACCGCGGTTGACTACGTGGGAATCCAGCGACATAGCTATTACGTTAACTGCTGATCCCCCACAAAAGATTTTTTGACTGCAGTGTCATAGGGACAATCTCTGAGTAGGGGCAGATACATTTGGTTATGTCCGTTTGGGGACTATGGCGGGACTGCTAAGCGTGAGGTGTTTGAATCCATGTGAGGGGACTTGCGGAGTTGTCTGTGGTAATCTGTTAGGTTAAAAAAAAATAGATAGCCATGCAACGGTGTGTAAAGTATGACCCCACTTCGTACACGTGTGTGTATGTACGTGTATGTAATGTGGGAGGCAAAGCTTCAAGCCTTCACTGGCTAAGTATGTTGGTTATGTTTGTATGAGCCTACAGACAGGTGGGAGGCCAGGGAGGGCACAGCTGTAAATGCTGGGCTCACCACGCAATCCCCACATGGGAACGTCCTGGGTTCACTTCTGGAGACCTCCCTGAGTACGTCAAGCACAGGGCTAGCTGAAGGCTGGGGGTGGATCTTAGTGTCAAGACCCTGGGGTGCTGTCTCTCTCTCTTTCTCTTGCCTGTAGAAGAGTTAAAGAAAGAAACTCAAAAAGAGAGAAAGAAAGAAAGATAGGTGCTTATATTGAAAGAAAGCAGCAAATGGTTTTGCCTATTTTAAAAATTATTTGACTTTTGGGGCCAGCAGGTGGCATGATAGTTAAGGTACTGGGTCCCACATGGCCAGCTCCCCAGCTCCAGTGGCCTGAAACTCACGCTGAGCACGTATGCACGTGTGCCCAAAATCTTTTCTTTTTTAAAGCTAGATTTTTGCTATAGGGTGTGTGAGCTCGTCAGATAGGCAGACAGGGAGAGAAAGTGAGAAATTCCCCTCCCCCCAGGGTGATGGCCATGCCAGAATCCCTTCTCCTCTGTTCTCTTCTCTGGATTTTGGGCACGCACACACACGTGCATGGCATGTTTCAAGCCAGTTGGTCTGGGACTCAAACCACGGTCAGCCGTGTGGGAGTTCAACACCTTAACTACTTTGCCACCTGCTGGCCTTGGTGCTCAAAATTTTAAGAGGAAAATGGAGAAGGGATTGAGGCAGGGGGGCTTTCTCACTTTCCTTCTCTCTGTCTCTCTCCAGTGAGGAACAAGTCCTATGGAAAAAGATCTAAAGAATTTTGACTTTCAATTTAATTTGTAGGAACTCTCAGATGGCTAGAAACCCTTCCTTCCCTACCTGAGGAGAGACTCCGCCAGCCTGCTGGGGGTTGATCCCTGGAGCTCCTGGAAGTGGGAAGAGAGGGGGTGGGGCTGCCGTATCCTCCTACCAGCAAGAGAGTGGGGCTCGGTTCCCAGGTGAGGTGCAGGTGGTTCCCAGGTCACATGGTAGCTAATCAGAACAGGTGCACACCCAGACCCGCAGGCTCAGGCCTGAGCTTCTGACCACGCCCCAGCCCCGCCCAGCCTCCCGACTGAGGTCTGAGGACAGCTGCGTGATGGCTGTGTCATCACCTGTCCTGTGGCGAAGGTCAGAGTGAGTGCTGTAGCTCTCGCGGTCCTTGTACTTCAGCTGACACGCCAGGCTACGGCTCCCTAGTGCAGACACACCAGAGGGGTGCAGTCTGAGGTGCAGGGGAGCCCCCATGAGTGCTGGATCTCACCATAGTGTGGGAAGAGCATTCTGGAAAGGTGGAGCAGCATCCAAGGAAAAGGTCAGCCAGCACTTAGCATTTACTGCGTCGGGCTGTCCCCACCACTTTGTATCCGTGTTCATTCATTTAGCCCAGCCACAAGTCTGAGGCAGGTACCAGAATCGTTCCCACCTCACAGACGGGTAAAGTGAGGCTCAGAGAGGTTGCATAACTTGAAGGACACACAGGTAGAGTGAGGTGGGGCTGGCAGGATGACATCCCATGACTGTGTGTGCAGGAGAGCTTTTTTTTTTTTTTTTTTTAAGAGGTTTTTGCTGTAGGGTGCGTGCACTTGCTAGAAAGACAGAGAGACAGAGAAAAAGCGAGAAATCACTCCCTAGGGGGGACGGCCACGCTGAAACCCCTTCTCCTCCACTCTCTTGGGATCTTGGGCACTCACACACATGCACCCAGCGTGAATTTAAGCCACCGGGTCTGGGACTCGAATTGTGGTCGACTACATGGGAGTTTAGCAACATAGCCATTACACCAACTGCTGGTCCTGCAGGAGGGCTTTTTAAAAATTATTTTTAGCTGTTCAGAGGCGTCCTTTGGTGAAAGGGCATCCACCCAGACCCCCTGGCCATCAGGAGCCAGGCCGTGATTCCTCTGTAAGTTGTGCCTATAGACTGAGGACAAGGATCCTTGCTCCCCTGCTTTCCTTTCTGAGCCTGTCCCCTCAGTTGGTCGCAGAGAAAACCCCCAATTTCGCAGCAGAGCACTGTGGGTGTTGATGCTGTCTCTAGGAGGACACGCTCCAGCCACCCCTGCTAAAGCGAGGTCTCTCCTCAGAGGGCCATGGGAGCCTCAGGGCACCTTGCCCTGTGGTCTCTCAGTAGGAGTGAGTGCAGGTCAGCATGGGGGGGCCCCAGACAGCTGTGCAGCCGGAGGGTCCTGTGTGGCGACCCCGGCTCATCCCTCACTAGTTGACCTTGGGCAGATGTCTTGACCTCCTGGAAGCTTGTCTGCTTTATTGGGTCATTGTGAAGATCGAATGAGTTCATTCATGCAGGGCCTTGGAACAGCGCATGGAGTCCCTGTTACATGAGTGAGACTATCATTTTTTTTTTCTTTTTTTGGAGAGGCTTTTGCTATAGGGCGCGTGTGCTCGCCAGACAGACAGAGAGAGACAGAGGGACAGAAAGAGAGAAATCACCCCCCAGGGGGGATGGCCACGCCGCAATCCCTTCTCCTCCATTCTCCTCTTGGGATCTTGGGTATGCACATGCGCCCGGCGTGAGTTTAAGCCACCGGGTCTGGGACTCGAACTGCGGTTGACTACGTGGGAGTCCAGCGACATAGCCATTAAGCTAACTGCTAGTCCCCAGACTATCATTTTTTTAAAAAAATACTGATTGATTGGAGTCAGCAAGTGGCATGGTGGTGAAGGGTGCTGGTCTCCCACATGGCTGACCATGCTTTGAGTTCCAGACTTGGCAGCTTGCTTTCTCACTTTCTATCTCTCTCTCTCATTCTGTCCCTATCTGGTCAAATTGAAATAAATAAATAAAATAAAGTTAAATAAAATAATTTAAATATATATTTTCAAGCTTCTGAGTCTGGGACTTGAACCATGGTTGGCCATGTGGGAATCCAGCACCTTAACTACCATGCCATCTGCTGACCCCGGGACTATAATTTTTATCATTCAGCATATACTAGGTGCCGAGGAGACTGAGCCAGACAAGGCAGGCCCCTTCCCTGTCCTGGATCTTGGCGTCTTGTAGGCCTGATGGCAATCCCAGGACGTGAGTGCTCAAACTGAGAAAGTCCTCGGCACAAGGGGACACGTGGTCACTCTGCCGTCTGGTGGGGGGATTAAACAAAGGAGATTAAACAGGGCCTCTCAAGAGGGCGCCATGAGAAGTTCGGGAAGCCTGGAGGAGGAGAGGATCAGACCCTGGCAGCAGGGCGGGTTTCCGGGGGAGAGATGCTTGCACTGAGACTCGAAGGATAAAAAAGAGGGAGCTGGGGCCAGCGGGTGGTGAAGGCACTGGGCTCCCACGTGGTTGACTGAGGTTTGAGTCCTGGACCTGGTGGCTTGAAACTCACCCCGGGCACGTGTGCATGTGCGCCCAAAATCCCGAGAGGAGAAGGAACTGTGGTGTGGCTACCTCCGCCCCCGGGGGAGTGACTTCTCACTTTCTGTCTCTGTCTCTCTGGCAAGTGCATGTACCTTATAGCAAAGATCTCTCTAAAAAAAAAGAGGGAACTGAGCCCAGGAGGAAAGGGGAGAGGGGAGGGGAGGACAGGAGAGTGCACCAGAAGAGGTGTGTGGGCAGCATTGGCGACCAGACCAGGGAGAAGGGGTGTGCTTGGGCTGAGGCATGCCCAGGCACCTCATGTAGTGTGGAGAGGACACGTGGGGCAGGGCGGCAGGGGTACACGCCTGAGAGGCTTCAGGACATTCACGGGAAATGCACACGATGGAAAAGCTATGCAAGGTTTTCACCATGTTTTGTTTCAAAATAAATTCGTACCAGCGTGTTATGGGTCTTAATGGCATTATTATAGCTTGAGGCACTAAGAAGGACAGCACATCCCTTTAAAGGGTCCCCTGTCGGAGCAACATGAATTCTGCCAAAACTGAAGCAAGAGCAAACGTCTACTTCACGGGGATGCTGGGGTGGAAGAATGGTGAGGTTATCGATGCTTCATGGGAGCAGGACTCCAGAGAAATCAACGGTGTGCAAAAGGATAACCTTTATTTTTTTCGATTTGCTATAGGATGCATGTACTCACTGGGGAGAGAGAGCGAGACAGGGAGAAAGAGAGAGAGATAGAGAGAGAAAGAAAGTGAAAAAGCACCCCCCCTTGGGGGATGGCCACACTGCAATTTCTTCTCCATTTTCTTGGGATTTGGGGGCACGCATGCACACGTGCCCAGTGAGCTTGTCAAGCTGCCCAGTCTGAGACCTGAACCGCGAGTTGGCCATGTGGGATCCAGCTGCCATAGGATGATGCCAACAGCAGCAGACCATTCACAATTTGCAAGGAAATAATGAATCTTCATGCCCCAATTGAGGAGGACAGATGGTTAACGACAGCACAGCCAACACCGCAGACAGCTCTAGAGGCTCAGCTCACAGGACTCTGACGGAAAACAGTTGAAGTCGTGTGAGCGTTCTGCCCGCTGGGTACCAACACCATCGTACCAGATCAGCTGCAGACAAGAGCGGAGCTTTCAATGGACATTTTACATGAGCAGAGTCAAGATCCTGAAGAATTTTCCCAGAGAGGACCAGCAGTTGGTGCGACGGCTATGTCGCTGGACTCCCATGTAGTCGACCACAGTTCGAGTTCCGGATCCGGTGGCTTAAACTCACGCCGGGCGCGTGTGCATCCATGCCCAAGACCCCGAGAGGAGAATGGAGGAGAAGGGATGGTGGTGTGGTCATCCCCCCTGGGAGTCTTGCTTTCTGTCTCTCTGATTCTGTCTTTCTGGTGAGCACATGCACCCTATAGCAAAAACCTCTCCCAAAGGAAAAAAAAAAAAAGAATTTCCCCAGAGAGAGGGCCCACAGCGTTACCTGTACAACCCTGAAGACAAGTCACGTTCAGTGCAATGGCCACCAACAGATGGACGTGGTCCAGTCCAAGCAAAAGCTGACCAGTCAAGAGCCAAGGTCATGGCAATAGCGTTTTGGGAGGCTCAAGGCATTTTGCCTGCGGTCCTTCTAGAAGGTAAAAGGATGATAACGTCTCCGTACTATGAGCACGTTTTGAGAAAGTTAGCCAAAGCTTTAGCAGAAAGATGCCCAAGAAATCTTTATCCCAGAGTCCTTGTCCACCACAACCGCACACCTGCTCATGCAACAGGCAATTTGTGAGCTTCCTTGGGAAGTCATTCCACTTTATGGCCTGCTTTGGCTCCTTCTGACTGCTTTTTGTTTCCTAATCTTTTAAGAAATATTTTGCCAGAGAGTGTGTGTGCACTTAATCACGTGAATGTCTGAGAGAGAGGTGGGGGGTGGGTGAGAAATCACCTCCGGGGGGATGGCCACACCGAGATCCCTTTTCATACTCAGGATTTGGCATGAGCCAGGGTCTGGGACTCGAACCCTGCAGCTGGCCTTGTGGGATCCAGCTGTCTTACCTCCCACACCACCTGTCCACCTGTATCTCCATACCACCTGCTGGCATTTGTCTCCTTTTTTTTTTTTTTTGCATTTGTCTCCTAATGTTAAAAAAATCTTGGGGGCTCAGTAGGTAGCAGAGTGATTAAGGCACTGGACTCCCACGTGGTCGACTGTGGTTTGAGTCTCAGATCTGCTGGCTTGAAACCCACCCTGGGCATGTGTGCCCGAAATCCTGAGGGGAGACTAAAGGAGAGGGTATTGTGGCCTGTCCATCCTCCGGGGGGCGATGTTCCACTTTCTCTTTCTGTTGCTGGTGAGCACATGCACCCTATAGCAAAAATCTCTCTAAAAAAAGAAACCAAAAAAATCTTGAAATGGCTCACATTTTCTTCGGTTAATAGTGTAAAGAAGGGGGCCAGCAGATGGCATAGTGGTTATGTCGCTGGGCTCCCACATGGCTGACTATGGTTCGAGTCTTGGACTCGGTCACTTGAAACTCATGCCCGATGCATGTGTGTACGTGCCCAAGATCCTGGGAGGAGCATGCAAGAGAAGAGATTGCAGTGTGGGGGTGATGTCTTGCTTTGTCTCTCACTGTCTCTGTCTCTCTCTGGCAAGCACAGTCACCCTAAGGCAAAACCTCTATGACAACTATAAGAATAATAATAACGTAAAGAAGATTGCATGTGGCCTGGAGGTTAAGGTGCTAGACTCTCAAACTTCCAACCACAGTTCAAATCCTGGACCTGGCAGTTTGAAAATCACATCAGGTGTGTGTGCGTGCATGACCAAGATCCCAGAGGGGAATGGAGGAGAAGGGACTGTGGTGTGGCCATCCCCTTCGGGGGTGATTTCTCTCTCTCCCTCTCACTGTTTCTCTCCCAGGAGCTCAAGTGCCCTGTGGCAAAAATAAATGAATAAATAATAAAAAAGGCTGCACTGACACAGCTAGGTTCCCAGGACCCTGGGTTCTTTACAGGTGGGCTGATGGCTGGTACCAGCGACTACGAAACGGTCTTGAACTTGATGTGCATGTTGAGACATCAAGTTTATATTTAACATTTGTATCTTTTAATTCACTTTTCCCTTGAGCTTCTTGAAGTCCTCTCCTGTACAATTGCTTGTGTACCCACAAATCGCCTGTTGGGCAGGCTCCTGGGGGGAGGAGTGCTGGGGAAGGCACCAGAGATAAGGGACAGAAGCCTGGGGAGCGTTTTAAAGCTCAGAATGCAATGCCTACACGGAAAGATACCCTAACAAAGCCGCAGAGATGCCTGCACCCACCCCATGCTCAGCGCTCAGCGCATTCCTTTTTTTTTCAGGTGGCGGGGAACCCCCCCCCCCGGCCCCCCGCAGGGGCCGTCCCGCCCCACGGGCACCAGGCTGGCCGAGGAAGGGGAAAAGGCCACAGTCGCACTGTCTGCCGCCTGGGCTGAGCTCCGGCCTCCCCCAGGCCTGTCGCAGACAGAACTAAACAGGCTGGCTGATCCGCTGTCGCCACTGCGCCCCACCCGGCTGAGCTGGGCTCCCGCTCCTGGGAAAGCCGCCCCCAGCCCTTTGCCAGGGACAGCGCTGCCCCTGGGGGTGGGGAAGCAGCGGGCTGTTTCTCAGGGGTCAGTCTGGTTGGGGGCGGGGTGTCTGCTGTGAAGGGGGCCGCTCGGGACCAGGAGATGCTGATTTTAAGCTGCCGGGTTTTAAGAATTAATTTTGGTGTCATTCTGAAATGGCACAAGGTGTCCCGTAATGCATTCTCCTCATAAAATAATCAGGCAGCTCATCCGTGTGTGAATTACCAGCTCCTTGCCTCTGGCAGGCACCGGGCCTAGAGCGAGCCAGAGTGCCCTTGCCCCCCTGTCCTTCCTATGGCCTGTGGGAGGTGCCCCTTTTACAGATGAGCAAACTGAGGCCCAGCTTCAGAGAGGTTTGTACAGACCCCAGGACAGGGGAGCCCTAGCTCTGGCTGGCTCTGTGACACATCCCAGCCTTTTCCCAGAGCCCCACGGCAGCTCCTGCTGAGAGCTGGGGAAGGTGCCTTCGGGCAGGCATGCTCTGGCCTCCCGGGGCCTCAGTGTCCTCTGAGCAGTGGGGTCGGACACGCTAGCCTCGCTCCTCTACGGGGTGGTGCTGTGGAGGGCCAAGAACGCTGGGTGTCTGCATGCAGAGGAGAATGGACTGGGGGCTCTTCTGTGTTTAGCTCTCTCCCCTGGATCCCAGGGGTTCCAGTCGGGGGTGGGGGTTGCCCCCTACTGTGGCCTTTGTCACACAAGGCCTGTCAGTCTTGGGTTTGGTGTCCAGAAACAGCAGGCCTGGCCTCCTCCAGCCTCCTGCTGTCCTCCTGCCCAGGGATACCAGACGGGGCCTGGCTGGGCCATGTCCCAGGGGTTCACATGAGAAGTGGGACAGGAAGGAGGAGCAGCCGTCAGACCTGGCAGTGGCTGTGGGATGTCTGGGACAGAGATGGAGGCTGGGAGTGGAAGTGAAAGATACAAGTAGAACCAGCCAGAGCTGAGGCGAGCCACTGCGTGGACAGAGGCTTGCTGTCTCTCCCCCCGCCTGCCCCAGGTCTCCGTGGGGCAGAGGGAGTGCCACCCGCCTAGGTCCATGCTGGAAATCTGTGCGTCCTGCTGGCCCCTCACCCCCCGGGGCGTCCATCACCAAGGCCTGATATTCCTGCCTCTCCAGTGCGCCCCACCTGGGCCAGCTCTCCATCCGCTGGTGATGGGGTTAGGCTGATGGGGTTAGGCAGCTCTTCCTCTGGCAGGACCCCACCCCTGCTCCTCAGCAGGCCTCCCTGCCCCAGCCTTGCCTGCTACCCCTATGCACGCACACACAGAGGGTCCCTCAAGTTCCAGCTCCAAAACGCAAATCTGACCCCTCACCCCTCAGCAGCCTAGTGGGGCTGCCTAGGCTCCTCAGCACAGCCTTTGTGCGGCCCTGCCCTCCGGCCTCCCCTTACCCATCAGCGTTGCTCGCTCCCACCCTGCCCCAGCACTCCAGCTGGGGAAGCCCACTCCGGCACTGGGCTTTACGCTGCCCTGCTTCGCCTTAGCACTTTCTCCCTGGGGATTCCTCCTTGCCAGCTCTCTGGGCTCCAGCTCAGCGCTAGGCACCCCCGGGGCCCCTGCACAGCCCAGGCACCACCTGAGCACATGTGGCAAGGCGGGGCCAGGAGGGCTCGAGCTGTGGATACATTTCCTTCTCCTGATATCGGGTATTCCTTGAGGGCAGGGCTGGTCTCTCATCTCCCAGGAAATGGCTAGGAGCTCAGCAAGCATTTGCTGATGGGGTAAGAGTGTGGACAGAGGGCCGATGCTGGGCCCATGTGGGAGAGGCGCAGGTCCATGTCCCTGGGCATTCCCGTGCATGCCAGGCACCGTCATGACCATGATCTGGGCTGGCTGGGCTGGGGGCGGGGCACAGCATGAGAGCCCTGGTGGGGGTCTTTCTCCCTCTTGCTTATCCACAGAAGGAAGAAATAAATAAATAAATGCAATTCTGAGAAGGTGTGGACAGAGTGTGATGCCGAGGGACAGGGATGGCAGAGG
>NW_006159876.1:2568678-2579916 GCF_000334495.1 Tupaia belangeri chinensis | reverse complement strand
TACAGTGACCGCTCTGCAGGTGGCGGTGCCTTACTCTCCCCTCCAAGAACCAGGAACTGGAAATCCTATGTTCACGCGAGAGAGGAGGTGTGGAGCTCTGACCAGCGGACCTCGTGCAAAGGGCCTGGCTGTTAAAGGATGCGCGAGTGAGGGCAGCTCCGTGGTGTGGTGGTCAGGGAAGCCGGATCCCACACGGCCAGCTGCACGGTTTGAGTCCTGGACTCGATGGCTTGAGGAACATGCGAGGTGCTTGTGCATGGGTACCCAAAGTCCTGAAGGGAGGGGAACACGAAGAAGGGAAGGGGTGGACCTCGTGCAAAGGGCCTGGCTGTTAAAGGATGCGCGAGTGAGGGCAGCTCCGTGGTGTGGTGGTCAGGGAAGCCGGATCCCACACGGCCAGCTGCACGGTTTGAGTCCTGGACTCGATGGCTTGAGGAACATGCGAGGTGCTTGTGCATGGGTACCCAAAGTCCTGAAGGGAGGGGAACACGAAGAAGGGAAGGGGTTATAGAGTGACCCTCCCCCATGGAGGGTGCTTTCTCATTTTCCTTCTCTTTCACTCTTTCTTTCTCTCTCTGTCTCTGGGGAGTACATATGCCCTCTGGGAGGGGGGGATAATAATACTCCCTCCACTCTCTCTCTCTAAAAACAGAAAAAGTTTAGATATATGGTAAGTGGGCCCTGGACTCCTGAAAGGTTAGGGAAGGCCTGGGTGTCTTGGAGCGTGGTTGTGAAGGCTGAATAAACACCCCTAGGTTAGTGGTCAGGTTAACACGTGCTTGGAACGTGGAAGCCCAGAGACAGCTATGGATAGTTACTATGACCAAGACTGCAGGCTGAACACCAGCGGCAGCTGTGGAGGCCAGCTGACCTCCCTGCCGGGTCATGCTAGGCCCCCGGCACAGGGCTGTCCCGTCGCTGCTGCTGTCGCTGGTGGTCTGCTGGTGCTGGCGCCTGGCCTCCTCTCTCCACTCTGTGGGCTCTCAACCCTCAGGGTCATCAGAGAGGGCCTCACTGAGCAGGTGACAGTTGTGCCAGCCAGGGGGGGATATCACCTGGTCACACTGAAGCTGTTTGTGTAAAGAAAGGAAACTATGGGACCAGCACTTAGTGTAATGGCTATGTCGCTGGACTCACACGTAGTCGACTGCGGTTTGAGTCCCGGACCCGGTGGCTTAAACTCACGCTGGGCGTATGTGCGTGTGTGCCCAAGATTCCAAGAGGAGACTGGAGGAGAAGGGATTGTGGCATGGCCATCCCCCCTGGGGGGTAATTTCTTGCTTTCTGTCTCTTTGTCTCTGTCTGTCTTTCTGGCGAGCGCACACGCCCTATAGCAAAAAAACCTCTCCAAAAAAGAAAAGAAAAGAAACTATTAGGCCCTGAGGCGAGAAGCAAATGTTATTTGATTACATTAATTTTATTACTTTGGAACAATTATTTTATATAGCAATATGTAGTCAAATTGCTGTCTAAATGTAAGCATATAGTGTTAAGGAAAAAGAGGACTGGCAGGTGGCATGCTGGTTAAGGTGCTGGACTCCCACATAACAAACCATGGTTCAAGTCCTCGACCTGGTGGCTTGCTTTCTCTTTTTCCCTTTGTCTCTCTCTCTGCTCAAATTAAAAATAATAATAATAAATAAGATGAAATAAATAATTATTTTTAAAAAAAGAAAAAAGAAAAGAAGCCACTGGCATTCTCCTGAGGGCTTGGTGGAGAGTAGGGTGTGTGTGTGGCAGGGGGGAACAAAGCCATTGTGAACTTTTCGGCAGCCCAAGGACTGAATCTGTCATTCTCTTCTGATAAAGCTCTCTGGCATGGAAAAGTCTAATTTAGCAAAGGTTTCCATGGCCCCTGCTGACTCTGGCTCCTGCACTTCTGCTCTGCCCTGCCCACCTCACCTCCCCTTCCCCCTGAACTGCCTGGCTTAGTCCAGCGCCCAGAGCTTTGCTCACGAAGAGCCAAGACAGGCCCCTGGGCGGTGAGCCGCTCTGCTTGTTACTGCGGGTGGGGTCTTGCCCAGGGAAGCGCAGTAGCAGGTAGGCCTGCTGGGAGGAGGGCTCAGAGCTCTGAGCTCCGACTCCTGGTCCAGCGCCCTTTCCCTGTAACCATGACTTGGAACCACTTCCTGTTCGATTCCTTTCCATGGATTAAGCCTCCTGCCTCCTCCAGGAAGCCTTCTCTTCCCTTTGCGGTTTTCTGATGATGGTAACTGACACATTCGGCCATTTCTGTGTGCTAGATACAATCCTGGAAACCATGAAACAACCCCGTTGTCCCCATCATAGATACCAGGAGCTGGGACTCGTAAACACCAAGTGCCCAGTGCTATCGAGCCTTGGCAAAGGCAGACCAAGACCAGGCCACTGCTTCAGAAAGCCGTCGTGGCCCCTCCATGGCCCTCCATGGCATTGCCCGTTCCTGGTGGGTGAGTCTCCACCGCGCGGTCCTATCAGCAGCCGGGCACAGCAGAGAGGGCACTGGATTTAGCGTCCTTCCTGCCCAGCTTGGCATTCCGGCTGCGGGGGCTTAGAGGCCCGCAACACCTTTTCAGACCTCCATTCCTACTCTGCAAAGCGGGCTCCACATCCACCTGCTCACATCACGGGCCTCTTTGAGAACCAAGGAAAGGTGCGGCTCAGACTGTGGGAGAGCTGCTCTCAGGCTGGGCACCCCCGAGCTCCCACAGCACGCAGCTCATGGCTTTGCACAGGGGAAGGGCGGGGGCTGTGTCTGCTGCGAGCTCCCACAGCACGCAGCTCACGGCTTTGCATAGGAGACGGGCTCAACGTGGGCGGGGGCTGTGTCTGCTGAGGCACCGGTCTGAGACTGCGGTGGGAGCCAGGGTCCCCCTGGTGCACCCCTCTTCCAGGCAAGGGTTTTCTGGGCCCGCCCCTGCCCCCCAGTGCTGTTCTGGTTGCTGGACCTGCCCCTTCTCCGAGCCCACCCCTCTCACCAGTAGGTCTGGGGTGCTGGCCCTGCCCACTGGAGGGGGTCTCCCATGGTTTGGGAAGGACAAAGTCCCCTGCTAACAGGGCAGATAGGCAGAGTGGGTACCCTGGCAGACACACAGGAGCCTGGAGCTGGCCCTCGGTCTAGCACGCCCTGGGGTATGCAGGGCCACAGAACCGTGACTCTGAGGACAGCATGGGTCCCAGGGGAAGGGGCGCTGACAACTCGTTCCTCGGGGGTAGTGGGGGTGGGGGTGGCCTGGCTGAGGCTCTGGCCAGACTCAGAGGTAGGGCGGCCAGCAGGGCAAGGCCTGCAGCTGGGGAGAGGGTACCTGAGGGAGGGGGCGGGGCCGGTGAGGGCGTGGCCTGGGAAGGATCGTGTCCTCATTTGAGGCTCAGAGATAACTGAGTGACTTCCTGGCTGTGTGACCTGGGCAAGTGACCGAGCCTTTGGAAGGCTCGGCTGTCCTGACTCCAAAATGGAGATAATAGCTCCTTTCTTGCAAGAATATTATAAAAACTGTAGATAATGTGTTCGAAGTGGTTAGCACAGAGCCTTCACACAGAAGGGGGAAAAATGTCCCTCTATATAAAACAAAGTTGGGATTTCTGTTCTTTTTTTTTTTTGAGAGGTTTTTGCTATAGGGCACATCCACTCGCCAGAAAGACAGAGAGAGACAGAGAGACAGAAAGCAAGCAATCGGGGGAAAATGTCCCCCTATATAAATCAAAGTTGGGGTTTCTGTTCTTTTTTTTTGAGAGGTTTTTGCTATAGGGCACGTGCACTCGCCAGAAAGACAGAGAGAGACAGAGAGACAGAGAGACAGAAAGCGAGAAATCACCCCCTGGGGGGATGGCCATGTCACAATCCCTTTTCCACTCAAGACGTTTTCTAAAATAGCTTTGTTATTTTGGTAGGAATGATGTAAAAGATTGTAGGAGAAAAAAGTATAAAAAATACCAAGAGGGGCTGGTGCAGACCCTGACGGGGGCGCCGAGGTCACCTGGTGCTGCAGTGCAGAGCGGGCAGGGTCTGGGCTGCCCCGAGTGGCCCCTGCATGTGCCAGCACACAGTGTTCACGGGCCAGCCTGGCTGAGGCTGGGCAGGTCACAGGTGAAGGCCCCGCACGGGTACTGTTTTTCTATCTCTGTCTCTCTCATGGAAGAAGTCAATAAAGAAAAGAGGAAATTACAAGCCCTACTGCCCACAGGTAGTCACGGTCAGCCATTATGATGCATCCTTCCCGCCATCGTGTCTCCAGGCAGGTACTGTGCACGAGACGTGTCTCACAGACCTCAAAAGGCATCCATAGAGGAATCAAGTGAGGCCCCTCCGCTGCATGGGGGGCTGCTGGGAGCTAGCCCTCGGTGCCATATCCCTGCGCTTCTGAGGTGTATTGCAGGCAGGGCTGGAAGTGCTGTGTGCAAGGAGAGGGGAGCAGGAAAACTGGCCAGCCGGGGTGGGTGAGGGCTCTCTCACACCTCCTGAGCCGTTCTCCAGGGAGCCAGCCTGCCTGGGTTCAAGGCCCAGCTCTGCCACTTGCCCGCTGCCTGGCCTACAGCATGTTTCTTGATCTCCCTGTGCCTCAGTTTCTTCATTTGCAAATGGGGTAGTCATTGATAACAGAACTTCCTCCTAGGGTTCCCTGAAATTTAGGAGACTTAATCCAAATGAAGCACTTCCCTGGCACAAAGAAGTGATTTATTTATTTATTTATTTTTTAATAATCATTTGTTGGGACCAGCAGTTGGCATAATGGCTATGTCGCTGGACTCCCATTTAGTGACTGTGGTTCAAGTCCCGGACCCGGTGGCTTAAACTCATGCCAGGCGTGTGTGCGCACGTGCCCAAGATCCCGAGAGGAGAATGGAGGAGAATGGATTGTGGTGTGACCATCCCCCTTAGGGGGTGATTTCTCGCTGTCTCTCCGTCGCTCTCTGTCTTTCCGGCAAGCACACACGCTCTATAGCAAAAACCTCTCAAAAAGAAAAAAAAAGAATTATTTATTTAATTTTATTTATTCATTGATTTATTTTTAATTTGACAAGAGAGAGACACAGAGAGAGAGAGAGTGAGAAAGCAAGCCACCAGGTCCAGGACTTGAACTATGGTCTGCCATGTGGGAGTATCTAGTGCCTTAATCACCACGCCACCTGCTAGTCCCTGAAAGGGAGTGATTTCTAAGTGTTGCTTGTCATTAATGTCACTGTTGTTATTCTGTGACCACTTTGCTCAGGCTGTGGAGCCAGCAGGGCAGCTCCAGGGTCATGGGACCAAGAGCCAGGTGCCCTGGCACTCCGATGGCCTGCCTGTCCCTCCTTGAAATGCTCGCTCTCTGGAGCCAGCTTGCCAACAGCAGCCACTTTCAGCCAGGTCCAGGGAGGCGGCAGTCACTTGGGCCATTTGGGAGCACAGGTGCGATCTGCAAAGCCCTGGCCTGCTGCTATTCTTGGCTACCTCTGGCTTTCCATCCCCCAGGATGGAGCAGAGTGGAGCAGAGCCAAGGAAGTGCCCTCGTGGTGGTTGTTTTTTACAGATTGGCCTTTGAGGCCCTCAGCTGCCCTCCCATCACAGAGGAAACCCAAGGCCCAGGGAAGTGAAGTGTCATCCCCTACCATGCGGCTGCCCCATGCCTCCGTGCAAACAAGAGCTTTTTTCTAGATCCTGGACACCCGTCTGCCTGGGAGGCTTGCCTCCGTGTCTACACTGAGAGCTGTGCTGCTGTCAGTCCTTAGCTGGTGTCTTTTTTTTTAATAATAGTTTTTTTCTTTATTCATGGTAAGGTGCTTGACGAGGAAAATGAGGCCCAAAGAAGAGAACTGGTGGGACCAGCAGTTAGTGTAAATGGCTATGTCGCTGGACTCCCATGTAGTCGACCGCGGTTCGAGTCCCGGACCCAGTGGCTTAAACTCATGCCGGGCGCGTGTGCATGCATGCCTAAGATCCCGAGAGGAGAATGGAGGAGAAGGGACTGCCGCGTGGCCATCCCCCTCGGGTGTGATTTCTCGCTTTCTATCTCTCTGTCTCTCTGTCTTTCTGGTGAGCTCACGCGCCCTGTAGCAAAAACCTCTCAAAAATAAAAAATTGAATTGTTTGTCTTTTAAAAATATTTAATTTAATTTATTATTATTGTTTTGAAAGCAAATCACCAGGTCCAGGACTTGAACTATAGTTAGCCATTTGGGAGTCCAGCGCCTTAATCACCTACTATCCCCTTGTTTGGCTTTTTATTTTTTTTTTTAAAAAAGGTCATTTTATTTCTTTTGTGAAATGCGTCTATCTTAGAGTGATCCTTTCATAGGAGCGAAGAGGAAGAACAGGTTAGTTCTGTCCTGCAGCAGGGGAAACTGAGGCCGAGAGCACAGCAGTGATTCATTTAAGGCCAGGAAGTCCCCGCGGATGCCACCTGCTCTCGGCCCCCAGACTTCCAAAGCTCTGGCTGAGGCACCCCCGAACTGTGGGATCTGGTGGAGGGTGAGACCTCGCTGCCTCTTGCTTGTCTGAGGGATTTGGGGCAAGTCACAGCCCCTCGCCAGGCCTCTAGACAGCCCCTCTCTTGGACGTGTTAATGGTAATCACCAGCCTTGCTCGGCCCTTGAGCAGGGATATAATGATTTGATTTTCTTTGAGAACTATGAATGAGAGGGTCTGGGTGAGGCTCATGGAGGGAGCTCTGGGCACCCGCGAGCCAATAGGCCTCTCAAAAAGAAAAAAAAAGAATTATTTATTTAATTTTATTTATTCATTGATTTATTTTTAATTTGACAAGAGAGAGACACAGAGAGAGAGAGAGTGAGAAAGCAAGCCACCAGGTCCAGGACTTGAACTATGGTCTGCCATGTGGGAGTATCTAGTGCCTTAATCACCACGCCACCTGCTAGTCCCTGAAAGGGAGTGATTTCTAAGTGTTGCTTGTCATTAATGTCACTGTTGTTATTCTGTGACCACTTTGCTCAGGCTGTGGAGCCAGCAGGGCAGCTCCAGGGTCATGGGACCAAGAGCCAGGTGCCCTGGCACTCCGATGGCCTGCCTGTCCCTCCTTGAAATGCTCGCTCTCTGGAGCCAGCTTGCCAACAGCAGCCACTTTCAGCCAGGTCCAGGGAGGCGGCAGTCACTTGGGCCATTTGGGAGCACAGGTGCGATCTGCAAAGCCCTGGCCTGCTGCTATTCTTGGCTACCTCTGGCTTTCCATCCCCCAGGATGGAGCAGAGTGGAGCAGAGCCAAGGAAGTGCCCTCGTGGTGGTTGTTTTTTACAGATTGGCCTTTGAGGCCCTCAGCTGCCCTCCCATCACAGAGGAAACCCAAGGCCCAGGGAAGTGAAGTGTCATCCCCTACCATGCGGCTGCCCCATGCCTCCGTGCAAACAAGAGCTTTTTTCTAGATCCTGGACACCCGTCTGCCTGGGAGGCTTGCCTCCGTGTCTACACTGAGAGCTGTGCTGCTGTCAGTCCTTAGCTGGTGTCTTTTTTTTTAATAATAGTTTTTTTCTTTATTCATGGTAAGGTGCTTGACGAGGAAAATGAGGCCCAAAGAAGAGAACTGGTGGGACCAGCAGTTAGTGTAAATGGCTATGTCGCTGGACTCCCATGTAGTCGACCGCGGTTCGAGTCCCGGACCCAGTGGCTTAAACTCATGCCGGGCGCGTGTGCATGCATGCCTAAGATCCCGAGAGGAGAATGGAGGAGAAGGGACTGCCGCGTGGCCATCCCCCTCGGGTGTGATTTCTCGCTTTCTATCTCTCTGTCTCTCTGTCTTTCTGGTGAGCTCACGCGCCCTGTAGCAAAAACCTCTCTAAAAAAAAAAAAAATTCACAGAAAACGAAAAGCACAATTTTATTTTGGTGCAAAAAAAATCCATGCAAAATTCTTTTTGCTGCGCCCTCTCCCCTCTCCCTGGCCCTCCACAGTCAGTGCTCCTGCTGGGCACCCTATGAAGGGCCAGAGCTCCCCGGGAGCACCTGGACGAGAGGCTGACTCTCAGGGCAGGCCTGCGCTGTGGGACAGAGCCGGAGGTGGCCTCGAGCCTAGTTCCAGCAGGGGCTTCTGCGTCTATCTTAGAGTGATCCTTTCATAGGAGCGAAGAGGAAGAACAGGTTAGTTCTGTCCTGCAGCAGGGGAAACTGAGGCCGAGAGCACAGCAGTGATTCATTTAAGGCCAGGAAGTCCCCGCGGATGCCACCTGCTCTCGGCCCCCAGACTTCCAAAGCTCTGGCTGAGGCACCCCCGAACTGTGGGATCTGGTGGAGGGTGAGACCTCGCTGCCTCTTGCTTGTCTGAGGGATTTGGGGCAAGTCACAGCCCCTCGCCAGGCCTCTAGACAGCCCCTCTCTTGGACGTGTTAATGGTAATCACCAGCCTTGCTCGGCCCTTGAGCAGGGATATAATGATTTGATTTTCTTTGAGAACTATGAATGAGAGGGTCTGGGTGAGGCTCATGGAGGGAGCTCTGGGCACCCGCGAGCCAATAGCACCCACATCCAAGAGGAAGGTTCTTCTGGAGGAGCCCGAGTCCGTGCGTGCTCATGGCATTACTCTGCCTTCCGCATTTTGCATTCCTTTGTTTTTAAATCGTTCTTGAAAAAGACTTGAGCACAAGCGTGAGGAAATACAGAGAAGCAGAAAGCAAGAGAGAGAAGAGAGTGAAAGGGAGGGAGGGACAGCAGGAAGAAAGAAATAGAAAGAAAATGCAGCTTCAACTTCCAGGGTAGCCACTGTTACCACGCCGGGGGCTTCCCTCCGCTGCTCTCTGTGCGGGCTTACTAAGCAGCTGTATGTATGTGTGTGCTGGGACAGTGGAGTACTACTGGGTGCTGCTCTGCGGTGTCTCCCTTTCAGTCACCAGCCCCCTGGTCCACAGATACCGGCAGCACCCTCCCTTCACAGCGGTGGCACATCTGGGATGGGCACGCCGTGGTTTGGCGAGCCAGCCGCCACATATCCAAGCTGGCTATATGACACGGACACTGGGGACACCATGAGGTTCCTCCTGAGAGTGGAGTGGGAGGCCAGGAGGCCTTCTCTCTGACAGCTTAGGCTGGGGGTGATTTGGGAGGGGACCGGTGTTCTTAGACAGTGTCCTGGGTGGCAGGGGGGTGGGAGGGCCAACTCCCCAGGGAGTAGGCACCCAAGCTGTCTCTGCCTGTTCTTGGGGCCCCTGCAGAGCTGGGCATTGCTTGCCCCTTCTGTGCCCTCTGACCAGAGCCACCCTGGTGTGGGCAAGCCAGCTGTGGACGCACAGAGCAACGTGGCCTAAAGCTAGTCGCCTTCTCTGCGCGGTTTTCCAGACTCTGAGTCCTGGAGAGCGGATTCTGCTGTGGCAGCGAGGCAAAACCTGCCCTTCTGGACCTGGGGACAACCTTGTAAGGATAAGGAAGAGGGAAAAGATGGCTTGCTTTGATCTCGCCTGTCATTTGGCAAGTGGGGGCAGAGGCCCAGAGATAGGAAGGTTTTGCCCAAGGTCCCAGAGCAAGTGATAAGAGTGTCAAGCCAGGTGACCAGTAGGGCTGGCTCCTGGCACCAGGCTGCCTGGGTTTGAACCCCAGGACTGCCACATATACTGCTGGTCAGACGAGTGACAACGGGCAGGCCAGTCAACGTCTCTGTACCTGTTTCCCCTTCTCCAAAATGGTCATAAGAATTGTTGCATAAAGTAATTTGAACAGTGCCCAGTACAGCGTAGGCCCTCACAGATGCTAGTCATTACCATTTCCTTCCTGGCCCCCCGGAAAAGGTACAGGCCACCTCGTGTCCCTCCCCTCGCTCTCCAAAGTCTTCGATCCCGAGGTTTGCTGAGCCGGCAGGACACAGGACTGGGGCTGTCCCTCAGGGCACGCTGAGCACGCAGACTCAGGTTGTCCTCTTTGGGCGCTTTTCTCTCGGGATGTGCTGACAGGTACCTGCATTTTACAGATGCTCCTCCTCACCATGTCACCTGGGATGTCACGACCTCTCTCTCGAAAATAAGAGTGGCCTCATCCCAGTGCCAAAGCCGAGCTGAGTTGCAGCCTGGGACAGGGGCCACTTGGAAGACAGGACCTTGGCGGGAGTTATGGGCTACCTTGGGTCCCCTCAAGTCATACACTGAAGTCCTGACTCCCAGTTCATCCGAGTGTGTCTGTATTTGGAGATGGGGTCTTTACAGACATGACTAAGGCAACATGCGGCCATTAGGGGCACCCTAACCGAGTGTGACTGGTGTCCTTATGTGAAGAGAAAATTTGGGGACCAGCAGGTGGCATAGTGGGTGAGCTGCTGGACACCCACATGGCCAAACACAGCGTGCCTGACCCAGTGGTTTGAAATTCATGCTGGACCCATTGTGTTCCTCCCGAGAGGAGAGTGGAGGAGAAGAGATTGTGGCGTGGCCATCCCTCCTGGGGGATGTCTCTGGTGAGTGCATGTGCCCTGTGGCAAAAATCTCTCTTTCAGAAAAAGAGAGAGGATGTGTACATAGACATGTTCAGAAGGACCCCGGAAGGACACCGGGGGAAGGCAGTGTCCACAGGCCACGGACAGAAAGGCTTCAGTGGCAAACAGACCTGCGGCCACCTTGACCTCGGACTTCCAGCCCTGGGACTGGAAAAGACAACTTTCCATCATTTAACTTCCCAGGCTGCGGGCTTTGTCACCGTGGCTCTGGCACACCGCGGCTCTGGCACGTCGCGGTTGTCCATCTGGGCTCCGAAGGACTGTCTTTGATTCACTGGGTTGCCAACACTTGTTGAGGACAAAGACCGCGTAACCCTGGTGCTTCCAAAAGGGGCAAGAGTCCTTCAGAATTAAGCCTGTGGCCCTCGGGTCTCTGGGACGACAAAGCTGGGGCTGAGCACGGTGTGGGGCCGGTCATAAAGCCTGCCGTGTGCCAGCCCTGAGCACGCCTCCCCTCTGTGAGATCTATACCCTTAGCCATGTTTTCTGGGGGGGAAGCAGAGGCTCAGGGAGTGACTTGCCCAAGGAGTTCAGCCCTGGTCTGCTGGATCCAGCCTCCTCCCTTTCCCACATACCCTGGGCCCTTCTAAGAAGTTCTTCTGCCTGGCCCCAGGTGAGCCTGTGCCCTGTCACCGTGTGGGATGGGGACCCTGGCACCCTGTATCCTGGAGGTAAGGGGGAGCCAGGCAGGGCCAGACGCCCTCCCCCAGCTCTGCTCAGTCTTTGCTGTGGCTCCTTTGCCCTGCGGGGCCGTGTTATCTTCCTCTGAGCCCGACGCCTGCTTCTTCCTGTTTAAAATTCTGAATCGGGACTTTTCCTTTGGGGATGGCGCTGTGTTTGTTCTGTGTTGCGGGGGG
>NW_006159876.1:2541358-2550229 GCF_000334495.1 Tupaia belangeri chinensis | reverse complement strand
CCCTACCGCTGGCACTCTGGGTCTCCCAGGCGCAGCAGCAGCCCCGTTTCCTGAACCCCAGGCTTGAGTGAGTGTGGGGCCTCTCTGCCCAGGCCCTGCGGGGGCACTTGGGCAGTGGGGGTCAAGGGGCCTGCGTTTCTCCCTTGGCTGCGCGTCCAGAGTGCACACCCTGCCTGGCTGCCGGTGGAACCTCGGGGCAGCTTCTCCAGCCCTATCGAAGGGCCTCCCTTGGGAGGGCTCCTGCAACACTGTGCTTGGAGCCCAGCACACCACAGCCTGAGAAGAAGGCTGGCTGTGAGGACTTCACTCTGGGGAGTGGACCTAGGACCCTCAGGCTAGCAGGAGCGGGTCAGGATGCCTGGGCGGTGCACTCCACTGTGCGAGCGGGCTTCCTCCCCAGAAGGTGGCCCGTAGCCTTCCAGCCTACTGAGCTGATGGCGCATTCTCTGGAGAAGCTCCTGGGAACTCCAGTGGCTGATCCTGTGGAGACCCCAGGAGCAGAGAACCTGCAGGGACTGGCCCTGGCGGGGTAGACCCAGCACCATCTCCTCCAGGGAACCCTCTCTGGCCCCCCTTCCCAGGTCCCCACCAGGAGTACTGCGAAGGCATTCCGTTCAGAAAGAGACTCTGGGAAGGTCTTAACCTCCCGGCGCCTCAGTGGCTCCTCTGTCAAATGGAGGAAGCAACCCCTGCCTCAGGGCTGCTGGGAAGATGGGAGCGCACCGTGCCAGCGCACAGGACTCTTCACGCAGCGTCTTCCCACAGCCACGAGCTCCCAGAGGTGGATGTTGGATCTGGCTCAACCTAGGGTACCCCTGTCTCAGGAGCCGTCGATTGAGAAGGGGCCTGTATCTGTGGGATGCAAGATCGGGCACCGCATGAGCCCCAAGTGACATCCATGCGGCTAGTCCTTCCAGCTCTCGCAGCGGCAGCCAGCTCTGCGCAAGCGCGAACAGACAGCCCAGCGGCGCCGGGTCCTGGCCAGGTGCTGAGAACCGGTGGGAGATCTCCCTGCCAGCCTGCGCAGGTCCAGCTCTGAGCTCAGCCTGCACGCGCGGTCGGAGGGGCCAGAAGGAGGGAGCCCTCCCATCCACAGCAGCTTCTACCTCATTCACGCCCCCGACTGCGGCTTTTGCTGCCCCCCGTTTCACGCATCCCTGACACTTATTTCTGGTTTTGGGGGGCATGAGGAAGATCTGGGCTGGTGGGCAGCGTGGGCTGAGCTGGCATGCCGGAAGTCCTTGGCCCAACCTGACCGGGCTCTGGAGGCTGCGGATCGGGCCAGCCAGCTCTGCAGCTCTGCCCAGGTCTGCCCTATGGAAGCACTGGCTGGATGTGCTGGCGAGACGGGCACGGCTCCCCTGCAGCTTCCTTCATCCAGTTCACTCAGTCTTCCCTCGTCCCCGGGGGCCCCCAGGCAGGGCCAGAACTGAACCCCCACCCCTTTCCTTCTGCATTTGCAGGTGTTAGAGTACCTTTCCTATTGCTAATTTTAGAAACGAGTCTAGGGCTCCCCCAGCCTCCCCCAGCCCTGTAGCCCCACCGCACCCCGATACGGGGGTAGCAAAGGCCCAGCTGTTAGAATCTTGCTCCAATTCCTACCGCCATTCCCTGGGCCAGCGACTTAGCTTCTCTGGCCTTGGTTCCCTGTCTGGGAAGCGGGCACCATGACACTGCCACCCTCAGAGGGCCCTGGTGGGAGTGAAGTCAGATACCGTCCAAGAAGCACATCTCAAGGGGGTCTGTCCTGCTTCTCTGCTCTGAGTGGGTCCCTGCCACCACAGATGACAGAACCAGGTTCTGGTGGAGTGGAGTGAGCGGTGGGGTGGGAGAGACTGGATTTGGAGCTAGAGACCCAGGTCCCAGCCTGGGTTTGCCACCAGCTGGCTCCAAGTTCCCGAGACACCACCTGGACACGGACACAGGTGGGGAGGCCTGTGAGACTGTAGGCTGTGTACTGAGCCTGTCCCCACCCTGGCCGCCTCGGGCACTGGGCAGTCAGGCTCCCAGCATCCTGCCGCCAGCTCCCCAGGCTGCCCGTCTGCACCCGGCCCGGCCCTGCCCGGCCCTGCCCTACCCAGCCCGCCCAGCCCGCCAGGGTGGCTGAGGGCCTGGCCGATGCAATCAGCTTGCCCTTCCCTCCTTTGTCTGCGGGTGCTTCCTTCCCTTCACAGAGCGCTTTCTTTTTTCTGGTTTATCAGGCCCTGGGGAAGGCTGGGGCCAGCCAGGCTCCCAGCCCAGCACCCCTGGGAGGCCGCCAGCCAGAGCAGACATCTCCGACTCATTCAGTTTCTGGCCACGGGGCTCGATCAGCTCCTTCCTCCACCTGGCCCAGCAGCTCCAACCCGGAAGCCAGGGCCCTCTCCTAGCAGCGGGTGGGCACCCAGCATCCTGGGACCTTGAAGCCTCCTGTTCATAGGCTGGAAACCTGAGGACCCTTGGGACGCACTGAGGCCCCCTCCTCAGTTTAGGAGAGAGGAAACAGGCTCAGCACAGACAGTGCCTGGAGAGGCTGACTCCCGCTTAGGGGGTCTCCTACCCCCAATCGGAACATGCTCCTCCATGTCTCTCTCAGCCAACAAAGGATCTGTGGTCTGGGGCTGGCCTTGTGGCCTAGCAGTTAATGGAACTGGATCCGACATGGCCAATGGTGTGGTTTGAATCCCAGCCCCAGTGGCTTGAGAAATATGCAGATGGGATGGAGAAATGGAGGTGGGTTGTGGCATGACCCTGCCCGACTGGGGGCTACTCTCTCCCTCTGTGTCTGTCTCTCTGCCTTTCTCTGGTCAGGGTATGGATCCTCTGGCATGTTAATTTAAGATAAAATAATGTGCAGTCTGAAAGTTCGAGCCGTGCATCCTGGCCCCGTCACTCACGGGCCGGATGTGTTGATGGGCACCTGGCTCAGTTTACTTCTCTACCATGGGAATAACTGTGCCAGCCTCCCCGGCTGTTCCAAGGGCGAGAGGAGATAATGTACTTATCACCTCTTCTAGAGGTAGGGCTCTCGGCGGGATGGTATGGCCCACAAGGGGCACAGATCATTTTGGGAGGGAGTATGAAAAAGGTCTAAATTATGGATATTCAGAAATATACAAACATATCTGCAGCAGGGAAATCTAGCAGTGTTTCTCTGGTAAACATATGCATTTCATTTATTTACTGATATAGAGTGTGCGTGCTCACTAGAGAGAGAGACAGAGATAAAGAATGAGAGAGATCACCCTCCAAAACGGATGGCCACACCACCATCCCTTCTCCTCCATTCTCCTCTCCAGATTTTGGACATATGCATACATGCTGCTGGGTTTGGGACTTGAACTATGAATTCAGCCATGTGGAATCCAGCCATTATAACCACCATGCCACCTGGCAGGCCTGTATGTACCCCATTCAAATACAAAAGCAAAGAAAATCCAAGAAAAGCCCTGTAGAGAGTAAGCCGGATCCCACATGACTGACCAGGTTCGGGTCCTGGCCCTGGCTATTTGAAAAGTGTGCTAGATGTGTGTGTGTGCGTGTACCCAGAGTCCTGCCAGGATGACGAGCTGGCAAAGCAAAGGTCCCGGCATGACCAGCCCTGTGAGGTGCTCACTCTGTCTCCCTCACACACAGCTCAACTGACTGTAGTGTCCCCAGCCCCCAACTTAGTTCAGAACGTCCCCAGGCACCTGGAGATGGGGGAGCACGGGCCTGGGAATTGGGACCTGAGGCCCGCCTACTGCCTGCTCACCCACTGGCCCCTCTGGGCCTCAGTTTCTCCATCTGTCAATGAGGGCTTGTGCCAGGTAAGCTCCAGAGTCCCGTCCCGCCTCACAGTTCTGTTTGCAGAGTACTTGGTCTGCCTCGGAGCCACAGCAGAGACGAAGGCACCTCAGGATCTCCCACTTCTCCACGATGGTAGGCTTTCACACGACTCCCCTGCCAGGCAGGCCACGCTCTGAGAGGGGCCCTGAGGGCCAGTGCTGTGTGTGGATAGTGTGGAGCCACGAGTGCCCTCCCACGAGTACCCTGAACTGCCTGCCGGGTGCAAGGTCTGGGTGCTGCCTCCTGGCCGTTGCTCTCAGGGACTTCAGTGTGGAGCGGCTGATTGGTGCATACATCCCGTCCCCTCGTGGGGCCTTCGCAGTTTCTCAGGGAAGACAGGACACAGTGCTTACCAGAAAGGCACGGAGCTCCGCAAAGGGACCTCCAGGGCAGAAGGTGGGCATGGAGGTGTCTTCTTGATGCCTCCCATGGCACCTCCAGGTAGGCAGTCCAATCGGCATGAAGGTAGGCTGATGGAGCTGACCCCATCTTTAAACAAGCCCCACCCCCCGCGGTCATCCTGCTCTCCAGCCTAGCGCTGTGCTACTCTCAGTCTGCCCCTGATGTCCTGGAGCCGGGTCTTAGGCTAAACCTCTTCCCTCTAGTGGCCCTGCCACATAGCAAGGCAAAATTCCATCTCCCCTATCCACTGCTAACCTGAGTTGGAGAAATTCAGGGAGTGAGTGAGCCAAGAGTCAAGGGAGGCTGCCTGGAGGAGGTGTGTGTGTGTGGGGGGAGTCGTCTCTGAGCAGAGTCTGCAGATGACCAAGCAGGAGAGACAGGAGTCCTGGGACTTGGTTCCAAGGCTGAAGGGAACCAGAGAAGCAGGACAGAGAGGAGAGCCGAGACTGGAAGCGTGTTTAGAAAAGCAGGCACCGTGGGAGGCAGAGGCATGTGTGACCTGGAACGTGAAGGAGCCTGGGGGTCAGGTGTACGCGTGACGGAGCACAGGACAGGCCAAGGATGGCCCTCTGGGTCCTTCTCTGCGGAGACGGAGACGGAGACGGGGCAGGGGATGAAGCATGCTCTGTGGGGCGGGTTGCTCTCAGGGAGGCAAGGAAAGCCAGCTGGACTGATGCCTGAGGGCATTCGTGCCCAGATGGTGTCAAGCCTGTGAGCAAAGCCCTGGCTGTCTTGAGACAGTGGGAAGAGGAAGCCTGAGGGGCGGGTAAAGTACAGCGCCCTCTTCGGGAGCCTGAGTAGAGCGGTCAGAGGGAAGGGGGAAACTGAGGCCCCTGGGCTCCTGGATCCACAGACAGGGCGGGTCAGGGAGGGCGCAGCCCTCAAGGCCCAGCAGCGCAGAACTCCCTGCTTCCATCCTTGGCCCTCTGGTCCACTCCTCACACAGCAGCCAGAGGGCCCTTGAAAACCTTCCCGGGGGGGGGGGGCAGCAGGTGGTGTGGAGGTTAAGGCTGGACTCCCACACGGCTGACCATGGTCTGAGCCCCAGACCCACAGCTTGAAAATCACTCTTGGGGGACCGGCAGGTGGCGTGGTGGTTAAGGCGCTGGACACTCCCACATGGCTGACCAGCGTTCGAGTCCCCAGACCTGGTGGCTTGCTTTCTCACTTTCCCCTTCTCTCTCTTTCTCTCTTTGTCTCTCTCTGGTCAAATTAAAAAATAAATGAAGGAATATAAATAAATAAATAAATAATTTTAAAAAATTACTCTTGGATCATGTGCATGCGTGCCCCAAATCCCAAGAGAATGGAGGAGAAGGGATTGTGGTGTGGCCATCCCCCTGGGGAATAATTTCTCACTTTCCCTCTTTGTGTCTTTCTGGTGAGCATTTCTGCCCTGGGGTAAAAACCTAAAAATCCCCCCAAAATAAAACAAAACCCACCCAGGTCATGGTGCTCCTGGCCTTCCAACCCTTTCTGTCTCCCCCAGCATCCTTAACCTAGAGCACCATGGCTCATGCCCTGACTCTGCCCCTGCTGGGCCCTGCTCTGCACGAAGGGGCTGCTCCCACCTTTCTCCTGTGGGGGCTCCTCTACTTCAGCACCTCCACACAGGAGAACCCCATGGCCCACACCTTGCCTCTTCCCTGGGTCCACCCAGCCCTCAGGTCTCTGAGCAGACAGCTCCTCCTGTTTTTTAACCCCCAGAGGATACATGTGCTATCCAAAGACAGAGAGTCAGAGAGGGAGAGGAGAAAGTACCCTCAAGGCAAACCCTTCTCTCTTTCTCCCTCCTCTCAGGATTTTGGACATGTGTTTGTATGCACGCAGTATGTTTCTCAAACCACCGAGATTTGAACTGTGTGGTCAGCCATGTGGGATCCGGCTGCCTTAACCAGCAGGCCACAGAGCCCACCTTCCTCCTGAGGGAGCTGCCCCAGATACTCCCTGCTCCCTGCAAGTTCAGGCTCTCTTGTCTTACACACAAAGGAGCACTCCTCCTAGCCCTGGGCAAGCCCTCCCAGTTCCTCTGTCTTTCTCACTAGAATGCAAAGAGCATGAGGGTAGGCCCACTGTTGCCTGGTCCTCTGTAAATCGCTGCGGGTCCTGGTGCCCGGCAGAGGAGGCGCCCAGTACATTGGAATGAACGGTAGTGAGTGAAAGCACGGGCCCGGGGAGGAAGTGTGGTCTGGGACGGTAGATGAGAACGTGGACTAGAGAGTGAGTCACGCGTAGAGGAGGCAGGGACTCGGCCTCCCCATCTATATTAAAACCAAAATGAGGTAGGCCAATAGGTGGTACAGTGGTTAAGGTGCTGGACTCTCACATGACCAACTGTGGCTCGAGGCCTGGACCCAGAAGCTCAAAACTCACACTGGGCAGGTGTGCATGCGTGCCCAAAAATCTGGAGGGGAGACCGTAGGAGAAGGGATTGAGGTATGGCCATCCCCGGGGGTGGGGGGGGGAAGGGGGGATTTCTCTCTTTCTCTGTCTTTCTCTCTCTGGTGAGCACTTGCACCCTATAGTGAAATACCCCTCCTCAAAAAAAAAATAAATAAATAAAGAGGCCTGTTGGGCACACAGACTATGGTCACCTAAATGGCGGTGACCAGTCCCGCACCCAGCGCCAGGCAGCTCCGGTCTAACAGGCTAGGGCCATCACCTGCGACGGAATCCCCAGGGCAGGCAGCCATCCCTCCCCAGCAAGAGCGCACGGGCTGCCTGCAGAGCCCTCTGGTCCGTGGGCTTCGGGCCCCTCCATTCTCAAGTTCCCAACGACCCCTGCTCGCCCAGATTCCTGTCGCCTGCTCCCCGCCACCGCCACCGTACCGGAGCCCCCAGGGGTGAGACCCGCGCCCTGGGCCTATCCTAATTCCCTTCGCCACCGCTGGCCTCCTGGAGGCGGGGCAGGGCCTTCGTGGGGCGAGCCCAGGGGGCATGCGGAACCGGGCCAAGCGGGCGCAGCGGGGCGCCCCCAGCCTCTGCGTCACCAGCACCTCCCCGCGTCGCCGGAAAGTTTCAGTTTGGTTTTTGTGAGAGCAGGGCAGGGAGGGGCCCGCGGAGCCGCCGCCTTATCCGACCCTGGCTCCCGCAGTCCAGGCCTCCCAGGCTGGCGGCCTCACCCCGCCCCCCCAGCAGGCTCTCGTCCAGGCTCCGCGCTGGCGGGTTGGTCCCTGGGGGCTCCCTGAGGGCAGAGCTGGGGGTGGTGGGTCCTGCAGAGCTGGGGCCAGAGGAGTGGGTGGAAAAGACAGAGCTGGAACCGGAAGGAGTCTCCAGGGGCTTAACCACCCCCCTGGTGACTGATGAGGGCTTTTATTATTATTATTGTTATTATTGAGCAATTTCCCCATCCCAATTTTAATTTATTATTTTTAAATTTTCTTTTTAAAGACAGCCTTTCCACCCTCCTGAGCAGCTGGGGCCGCAGGTGCCTGGACCTCCCGCGATTGCTGCTCCCTCCCTGCGATTGCTGCTCCTCAGCAGCTCCAGAAGTCACCTGCGCTTTCTCCTTTTATAGAAGTGACACTTGGCAGGACACCAATTGATCAAAGCCACCTCCTGTGTCCCATCCAGCTCCTCCCCAGCCTGGACTAGAAAGGCTTTCCTTTCCTGCACTCAGGTCCAGGGAGCAGGCTAGATCAGTTGAGCCCACAGGAGAGCCCTGTGGGGAGCAGCTCGACTCCCCCAAAACGACTGGGCTCCTGCAGTAGCTGGGGGCAGCCATGGGCCCCTCACACCGTTGGTTCTGGGCTGCACCCCTACTCCTTAGTGCTGCCGCTCCCTGGGCCCAGGCCACACCCTCCACACCCGCCTTCACCCCTGGGCAGAGGCCTCGGCCCTCCTGTTTCAGGCGATATGGTTCTGAGCTGAGGGTGCCCCTTCTCAGGTGGGAGCTGGTGGTGGAGGAGGACACCTCTGGCCTTTCCACAGTGGGCAGTCTGCGTCCAGGAGGTAGCAGGTGAAGGGGAGGGGAGCCCTAACCTACTGTCTGGGTGCTCAGGGAGGTCGACCCTGCAGGGCCCCAAACCACGGCTAACTCTGAGCCCAGACCCCAGGCAGCTGCCCAGCCACGCCCCGCCAGTGCCCTGTGCACCAGCTGCGCCACGCTGAGCTGAGGGCAGGAACCGGGCAGTTGTGTGGGGTCCTGGCACAGCGGGGGCGTCTGAGCTCACCTGGGAGCTTAGGAAGAAGGAGAGAGGAGGAAGCCAGAGAGCCCAGCACAGGCAACACCTAGAGGCCCATGGGAGGAATGGGAGGGAGTGGGAGGATGAGGGGTGGGGGGGTGAGGGTTATTGGGGTCAATTGAAGACTTACTCCCTAAGGCAGGGACGAAGGACCACGTTTCCTGTTACATGACTGATACGTGACGTAGCGTTCATTGGCCTCCTGCCCTTTTCACAGTCAGCACACTGCGGCTCCGGGAAATGACTCGGCCAAGACCATGTCGGTAACTGGGCCACTGGAATCTGAACCGAGGTCATCCGTCACAAAAGCCCGGGCTGCGGCCTCCCTCAACAGAGCTGGAGTTCCGAGAGGCCTTGGGCTCCTTTGCCCCAGCCGCTCACACCCCGTCTTCTGGGTGAAGACGCGAGGTCCCCCGAGGGCCAGGCCTGGCTCCACGACCTTTTCTCCTAAGGCAACCCTGACCCCTCCCGGTGTCCC
>NW_006159876.1:2523493-2541216 GCF_000334495.1 Tupaia belangeri chinensis | reverse complement strand
CTGAGGCTGGGGGCAGGAACCGGGCAGTGGTGGGGGGTCCTGGCACAGCGGGGGCGTCTGAGCTCACCTGGGAGCTTAGGAAGAAGGAGAGAGGAGGAAGCCAGAGAGCCCAGCACAGGCAACACCTAGAGGCCCATGGGAGGAATGGGAGGGAGTGGGAGGATGAGGGGTGGGGGGGTGAGGGTTATTGGGGTCAATTGAAGACTTACTCCCTAAGGCAGGGACGAAGGACCACGTTTCCTGTTACATGACTGATACGTGACGTAGCGTTCATTGGCCTCCTGCCCTTTTCACAGTCAGCACACTGCGGCTCCGGGAAATGACTCGGCCAAGACCATGTCGGTAACTGGGCCACTGGAATCTGAACCGAGGTCATCCGTCACAAAAGCCCGGGCTGCGGCCTCCCTCAACAGAGCTGGAGTTCCGAGAGGCCTTGGGCTCCTTTGCCCCAGCCGCTCACACCCCGTCTTCTGGGTGAAGACGCGAGGTCCCCCGAGGGCCAGGCCTGGCTCCACGACCTTTTCTCCTAAGGCAACCCTGACCCCTCCCGGTGTCCCCAGGCCAGGAGCTGGGTAATCACAGAGATTTCTCTCCCCCTCTTGCATGCGACCTCCCGCCCTCCCCGCTCAGTGGGGCTGGGGCTGGGCCTGGGGATCCGGGCAGTTCTGGTCTGCTGTGTGCCCACAGGCCCCTTGGGTCCCTGAACATTTCCCTCCAGCCTCTCTCAGCCCCATAGCCATTGGCTTCCTCCTTTCCCCTCAGTTAGGGCACACATCCCCCCAGCTCGGGTGCACCCCAGGCTCCCCCTCTCTGGGAAGAGTGAAAACATGTGGTTTCCTGGGCAACCGTGTCCCTCCTCCCAGCTCGCCCCCAGACCTCCCAGAGTCTCTCCACTGTTCAGAAGAATATTTCAAATACTGGCCTCCCTGGGCTGGGCCTGACAAAGGCTGAGTCCCCCTCAGACCCCTCTCTCTGAGGGGCGATGCTCTGCTCCCCTCGAACCCGGAGGCCTGGGGTCTCAGGGGCAAGTTCCAGGCCACTGCCTTGGTAACCGCACAGGCCCACCCTGCTCACCAGCTCACCAGAGGGGCTCGCTGCTGTTTGGCCTTAGAGATCTGATTAGAGGGGGAGGCTAGAGCCCAGAGAGGGAAGGGACTTGCTCCAGGCACACAGCAAAACTGTGTTTGCCTTAGGTGACCCAGGAAGTGAATGGCAGGGACAAGTTTCAGGAAGCCAGATGTGCCTCCCAACCAAGGCTGGGTGGGAGTTGGGGAATTACGGGGCTCTGTGAATTCCCTCCTGACTATTATTTTTGCATTTTCCCACTAGGAGCTCTAGACTGAAGTACCTTTAAAAAAAGTATTTATTTTTATTTACTCATTTATTTATTTATTTTTAATTTTGACCAGAGAGAAAGAGAAAGTGAGAAAGCAAGTCACCAGGTCTGGGACTCGAACCATGGCCGGCCATGTGGGAGTGTCAGCACCTTACCCACCACACCATCTGCTGGTCTAAAGTTCTTTGGGAGTTAGACTTCAGGCGAGTTCTTCTCTCCGGTCTTCCTCAGCCTTGGATCATCCCCTGATCAATATTTCCTGCCCTAAGACATCTTGCTTAGATGGGGAAGGTGGAGAAGCGTCACTGTGCAACCTGGGCCATGTCTCTGGCCCTCAGTTTCCCCACAGGTAATGTGAGTGGGGTCCGGAAAAAAGACTGCAAAGACCATCTTAGTTCGTTCTTGGATTCTCACACCAAGTATACGAGCGAACGTGGGTGGTTTTTTTTTTTTTCAGATTTATTTAATTTTTATTTATTCATTCATTTATTTTAATTTGATGAGAGAGAGAAAGAGAAAGTGAGAAAGCAAGCCACCAGGGTCCAGGACTCGAACTGTGTCGGCCATGTGGGAGTGTCCAGCGCCTTAGCCACCATGCTACCCACTGGTCCTGCGTGAATGTGTTTGTGTGTGCAACTGTAGGTGATTAGGTAGATCTGTGGCCATGTGAGTGGCTGCGTGTGATTGTATGGGGTCAGGGTGAGTGTGATGGCATGTGTGAGGGGTACGTATGTGATTAGGTGTGTGTGACTGTGTATGCGGTGTGTCTATGCGTGTATGAGGAGAGGTGGCAGGGAATGTCTAAGTGTGCGTGTTGCGGTGAGTGTGCCTGTACATGTATGTAGATGATCGTGCTTTGCGGGTCTGTGTGCGGTTCAGGCTGTCCGAGTACGTTGTGTGTGATTATATGATTACATGTGGACATGTGGGTGACTGCATGTATGTGATTGTATGTGATTTCGAGTGTGTGTGTGTGTGTGAGATTGTCCGTGTTGGAGGGCAATGCGGCGTCTTCTCAGTCTCTTCCTCTCGGACCTGGGTGGGAGTGGCCGGGGAGGGGCGCCGGGGTGCCGAGGGGCAGCAGAGTCTTCCTGTCGGTAAGCAGCTCCAGATGCCGCCGTGTCGCCGCTCGGACAGGGAGCCTGGGAGGATGCTGCAAACGTGACCAGGCCCCAGCCAGATCTCTTCGGGGGAAAGAATTAAAGGGGGTGGAAAAAGCAGCCCAGAGGCAGATCTTTATGGAAACGTTTCGTGACACGCACACTAACTAATTGATTTCCTTATTAGTAGCAGATTTTTCTCCCGGCCTCTTCTCCTGCTTGAACTTATAAAATGAAACGGGTGGACACCCTGGCCAAGTCCCGCCCTCTCCACCCTCTTTAGGCAGGATGACGGTATGCATTTTGCATTTTCAGCTCCAACCTAGGTACAGGGGCTATGGCCACCCCCAGGATCAGGTTCAGAAGCGGGGGCAGCCGGGCACCCCTTCGTTTCTTCTCTCTGGCCGTCAGTGAGTCCTCTTGCTTCCCGGGCTTTCCTTCGGGCCAGAACGCCAGGCGCGTGGGCAGGAGCGCCACCCCTGGGGCCTCTTGGGAGCTCCGGGGAGGGTGCGGAGAGTAACTGAGATCAGGTGTGTGACTGGAGCCCACCTAGCTGTGGCTGTCCCTGCTATGAGGTGGGCCTCTCCTGTGGGGCACGTGCCCCAGGGCAAACAGCAGGCCTGGGAGTCCCGAAGGAGCCCTGACCAGAGCAGGGGATGGGGCGGCAGCCAGGTTCAGGTGAGGTAGTGAGGTCCGTCTCCCACCGCGAAGCCAGAGCTACCCCTCTGCCCGGCCTGGGGCACAGAGTGGAAAGGGAGGGGACCGCTCTCCCCAAATGTTTCCAACTGATGCTTTAGGCAGCCATAGTATTCCCGTTTGTCAGAGGGGAGACTGAGGTCCAGGGAGGTACACAAACTCACCCAGGAACACCTAGCTCTGAGGGGAGAGTTGGGGACTTGAACCTGTAGAATTCCCCTTATTCATTTGACGAAGAGGTACAGCCTGCTGCGTGGAGGAAGAGATGGAAAAGACAGCCCGAGTCTCTCCATTGGGAAGGTCTCAGGGACAGGTGTTGGGATCATGGTGTGACAAGTGTTGTGACGCGGTAAGCACGGGCCCTGCAAAGCACCCCTGATACTGTCTGGTGGAGTCAGGGAGGGCTTCCTGGAAGGGGCAGCACCCAAATAGGCAGAAGGGGCTGAACCTGCAGGGCAGGCCTTCAGCTGGCTTGCAGAGGCACGACCATGACAGCGGCTCTGCACACGTACTGATCCATTTGTCTACCTTTTGTAAAGATCTGGGGCAGGTGTTCCTGTCCATTCCACCTCCAGTGCCCTGGCTGCTGGCCCTTCCCCAGACCCCTGTCCTTCCACATCTAGAAACCATGGAGGCGCACATGGGGTGGGGGTGGTGTCTGTCATAATGGTGGGTGAACGCTGCGACCAGCAGGAGCCCAAGGCTGGGCTGGCGTCCCTTGCTCTGATTTCGGTACCGCCCTCTGCCTGGGGTGGGGGCTGGGGGCAGAGGCTGGAAGCTGGAGTCCTGGCTGGGCAGCAGAGCCTGCCGCGGGACACGTCCCTTTCCATCCCACGTGCACTTCCTGGGAATGACCAGGGCCTCTGTGCAGTTCCTGTTCCCAGCGGCTCACCGTCGCCAGGCCCAGGGAGACTAAACGTCCCTGAATGCAGAGGGGCAGGCAACAATATGGGGCGGGCAGGCGAGGGCCACAGGAAGCGCGGCAGGGACAGCGGGGGTTGGGGGTGACTCAGGGACTTGTGACTTGATAAGGTAAGAAGGAAAACAGCCGGAGTCCGGGGGCGCCGACGCGGCCAGCGGGACGGGATGTCCGTCCAGGCATTAGTCCTGCGTCCTCACGTCTCCCTGCAGCACAGGCCTGAACCCCATCCAGCCGAGCACCTATCGCCATTCCGTCAGGCAGGTATTGTGTCCTGGCGTCACAGAAGAGGAAACTGAAGCTGAGTGAGGTCACACAGCAACGTGCGGGGAGCCAGTGCGGGTCCAACTTCCCACCTCACCCCGCTGCCACAGATAACCAGGCACGCCTGAATAGGGCTCTTTGGGGTCTTTGCCTCTCTGCCTACAAAGTCACAAGGAGCCCACATTCCTTCCCCAAAAGGACCTCCAACCAATAGGGTCATTTTGCTATTAGAGCTTAAGGAAATGTTTGAAACTGGAGAAATGAATACACCGTGGCTCCCAAATCTAACCAGAAAACTGCATCTAAAATAAATGACCACAGTAACAATGCAGTCTGCTGTGGGCTCTGTGGCTTCTACGTGCCTGATGTGGGGTGGGATGTCCCAAGTAAGCGTGCGATGAGGAGAGGCTTAGATCCGCCTGCCAGCGTGGCTCCCAGTCGGGGTGCCTGAGAGCAGTGGTGGCTGCTCCCAGTCGGGGTGCCTGTGAGCAGTGGTGGCTGCCTCACTGTTACCTGGGCAACCTCGGCCAGTCATTTAGCTCTGCAGAGCCTCAGTTTATGAGTTAGACGGGACCGACGTCTAACACAGCGTGTGCAGAGAGCCGGACTGGGGGCTGGGGCTGGGGTCCAGACTGCTATTGTTTCAGCCTCTCCCGCTGCCCTGCCCGATGGGAAGTCCTCTGGGCTGGAAACTTGTTAGGAGGAAAGAATGTGGGAGAGAGAAGACGGCTGCAGATAAGGTGGAGCCGGCCTCTCACAGGGGAGGGTGACTGCAGACTTCAGAAGGCTCCCTGCCTTCAGCTCCATCCCTGCCCTCGCCCAGCGCCCAGCGTGCCTAAACTCTGCCCTCCTAGTGTCCCCCTTCCAGCCTCAGCTCACCAGGTTCCGCGGCCCCCCCACCCTCCCCTTGAGGGCGCCAGAAGCAGGTCCAGGTCACATCTATTTCTGTCTCTTTCCTTTTTAAAAAAGAGTTCTGTGGAGGTGTGGTGCATGTGCAATAAGCGGCATGTACTTAGAGTACGACGTGACAAGTGTCGACATGCTTGCTCGCCTGAGACTCAGCGTGAGCAAGGAAATGGCCCGTCCCTGCCAACGCATTCCCTCTGCCACTTTGTAACACCCCCCACAATCTCACCTCCACTCCCACCCAGATCCAGTCACCCCTCTGCTTTATATCACTATAGATCAGTTCCCGTTTCTGAGAGTTTCATGTCAGTTTCACAGCATGTGCCCATGTGTGTATGTGTCCTTTCATCCAGCACAGTTATTATGGGATTCGTTCCTCTTGATGATATATCAATAGTTCATTCATTTTTTTTTTTTTTTACGTTTTTTGCCAAAGGGTGTGTGTGCTCACTGGAGAGAGACAGGGAGAGGAAAAGTGAGAAGTCACCCCCCAAGGGGGAAGGCCACGTCACAGTCCCTTCTCCTCCATTCTCCTCCTTGGATTTTGCGTATGCACACACCTACACCCAGTGTGATTTTCAAGCCACCAGGTCGAGGACTTGAACCGCGATTTGCCATGTGGGAGTCCAATGCCTTAACCACTGCTGGCCCCAGTTCATTTCATTTTGTTGCCAGGTAGTATTTCATTATATGGCTATCTCATAGTGTTCATCCATTCAGCCTTTGATGGGCATTTGGAACATTTCCAGTTTTTTACTTCTGTTGTAACGTTCATATATAAATCTTTTTTTTTTTTTTTTTTGAGAGAGAGATTTTTATTTTGCTAAAGGGTATATTTGCTTGCCAGAGAGACAGAAAGTGAGAAATTACCCCCCCACACACACCAGGGAGGATGGCCATGCTGCAATGCCTTCTCCCTCATTCTCCTTCCAGGATCTTGGGCATGCATGCACATGTGCCGGGTGTGAGTTTGAAGCCACTGGGTCTGGAACTCGAACCGTAGTCAGCCACGTGGGAGTCCAGCAATGTAACTGCTATGCCACCTGCTACCCCATGCCATGTACAAAGTTTTATGTGAACACAAGCTTCTATTTCTCTTGGGATTCATATCTAGGGGTAGATCTAGATGTAGTTTAACTTTTTTTTTTCCCCCAGTTTGCCAGAGGGCATGTGTGCTTGCTGAAGAGAGACAGAGACAGGAGAAAAGTAAGAAAGCACCTCTCTGGGGAGTGGTCACACCACAATCCCTTCTCCATTTCTCCTTCCTTTCAGCATTTTGGGCATGCACATGCAGAGGAGCCAGTCCAACTTGAGAACTTCCCCAGCCAACCCTGACTATCCCTGATAGCCAGGCCCACCTGTATTTACCTCTGAGTGGGTCTTCACCTCTTAGCCTATAAAGTCATAAGGTGTCCCCATCCATCCTCTCAAAAGACCCCCCCAACAAATAAGGCTCTGCTTTTCAAGCTGTGGAGTCTAGGACTTGAACCACACTGTCAGTCATGTAGGACTCAGCTCATGTAATTGCCAACCTATGGGCCAGCCCTAGTTTAATTTTTTCTTTTCTTTTTTTTTAAAGAAATATTTATTTACTTTTATTCATTCATTCATTTTATTCTAATTTGACCAGAGAGATACACAGAGAAAGAGAGAGGGAAAGTGAGAAAGCAAGCCACTGGGTCCAGGATTCGAACCATGGTCAGCCATATGGAAGTGTCCAGCACCTTAACCACCACACCACCTGCCGGTCCCAATTTTTTCTTTTTTTTTTTAAAGAGAGATTTTTGCTTTAAGGACACATGCACTTGCTGGGGGAAGAGAGAGAGAGAGAAAGACAGAAAGCAAGGAATCACCCCCCAAGGGAGATGGCCACACTGCAATCCCTTCTCTTTTATTCTCCTCCTAGGATTTGGGACATGCATGTACACACACCTGGCATGAATTTTAAGCCTCCAGGCCTGGGACTCGAACCACAATCAACTATGTGGGAGTTCAGTGACATAACCATGATGCTATCTGTTTGTCCCTAGTTTAACTTTTTTTTTTTGGAGAGGTTTTCGCTATAGGGTGCGTGCGCTCGCCAGACAGAGAGAGACAGAGAGACAGAAAGCGAGAAATCACCCCCAGAGGGGATGGTCACGTCGCAATCCCTTCTCCTCCATTCTCCTCTCGGGATCTTGGGCACGCACGCACACACACCCGGCGTGAGTTTTAAGCCACTGGGTCTGGGACTCGAACTGCGGTCAACTATATGGGAGTCCAGCGACATAGCCGTTATGCTAACTGCTGGTCCCAACTATTTATTTATTTATTTATTTATTTATTTTAATTTGACCAGAGAGGGACAAAGTGAGAGAGAGAAAGAAGAGAGAGGGAAAATGAGAAAGCAAGTTGTCAGGTCCAGGGCTCAAAAGACGGCTCAAAAGGCGGGAGTCCAATGCCCTTAAGCACTACGCCACCTGCTGACCCCCTGAAACTGTTCTTTAAAAAAAAAAAAAGCTGGGCATGTGTGTCCCAAATTCCGACAGGATGAAGAAGTGGACGAGGCAGTCCACTCGGTAAACTAGGTACAGAGCGTCATGGCGGACAGAGCAGGTCCAGAATGGGCCTCTGAAGCTAAAAGGTGTTGCAGAGCTCAGCGTGACCAAACGGAAGAAGAAAAAGGAGAAAGACAAGGCGAAGCTGCTGGAAGTGATGGGGACGAGCAAGAAGAAGGAAGAGAAGCGGCGGGGCCTGGACAAGCGGACCCCGGTCCAGGCGGCCTTCGAGAAGATGCAGGAGAAGCGGCAAATGGAAAGGATCCTGAAGAAAGCATCGAAAACCCACAAGCAGAGAGTAGAGGACTTCAACAGACACCTGGACACTCTGATGGAGTATTACGACATCCCCAAAGTCAGCTGGACGAAGTAGCCTCCTGGCTCTGGGTGTGGGGCGGCACCGAGGGGAAGCAGAAGGAGATGCCAGGGTCATGTTGGGCCCCTTTGTCGTTTTCTAGAAATACTTTTCTGTACACAGACCCTTGCATCTTCTGCTGGGACAGCATTTTTCAAAGCTGTGTGCCCTCATTCTGGAACTTGATTAAAAGCAAGAAAGTCCTTTAAAAAAAAAAGAAAGAAAGAAAGAAAGAAATGGAGGAGAACGGATCATGGTGTGACAATGCCCCACTGGAGAATGCTCTCCCTCTCTCTTGATCTCTGGTGAGTACGTGTACCCTCGGGCAGCCAAAAAGGAAAAGAAACAGAGACTTCTCCAGTGAAGACCCTGGTGCCTGGGCCTTTCCCTGCTAAGTACAAGTCCCTTAGAGAAACCATGTCTGAGGCTGGACACACGTAATAGACTTGACCCATTTGCTTTTGCTCATGTCCTTCCATCCCTGCCTGGGAGAGCTGGGGAGCCCCATCTGGTCAACGGATGATGTTCAAGCCCCAGGGACAAGCTGGGGCAATGGCAGAGGAGGAGGCAGAGGCTCAGGAAGAGCACAGCAATCCCCTCGGAAATCCGTATTGCCAGGGGTGCCATAAGGGATACCGTGGGCTGGAGACTCACAGTGAGTTACGTCCTCCCAGCTCTGGAGGCTGGAAGGCCAAGACCAAGGTGACAGCAGGGTCAGTTTCCTCAGAGGCCTCTCTCTGTGGCTACCAGCTGGCTGCCTCCTGCTGCCCCTTCACACAGGCCCCTCCTCGTGGGCACTCACCCCTGCTGTCTCAATGTGCCCAAATGCCCTCCTTTTTTTTTTTTTTTAAGGTTTTTGTTATAGGGTGCATGTACTCACCAGAGAGAAACAGAGAGGGAAATAGTGAGAGGGAAAGTGAGACATCACTCCCCAGAGGGGATGGCCACGCCGCATCCCTTCTCATTTTTCCTCCTGGGATTTTGGGCACATATGCACACACGCCTGGTGTGATTTTTTTTTTTTTTTTTTTTTGAGAGAGATTTTTCGCTATAGGGTGCGCTTGCCAGAAAGACAGGGAGTCAGAGAATCAGAGAGATGGAAAGCGAGAAATCACCCCCCGGGGGGATGGTCACGTCACAATCCCTTCTCCTCCATTCTCCTCTCGAGATCTTGGGCATGCACGCACACATGCCAGGTGTGAGTTTAAGCCACCGGGTCTGGAGCTCAAACTGCAGTCGACTACATGGGAGTCCAGCCACATAGCCATTAAGCCAACTGCTGGGCCACATGGTGTGATTTTTAAGACACCAGGTCAAAGACTTGAAACGTGGTCATTTGTATGGGAGTCTAGTGTTGTAATCCCTACACCACCTGCTGGCCCCCCCCAGGTGTCCTCTTTTTTATTTTTTAAGAATTATTTTTATTGAGAAAAGCAGTTAGCGTAATGGCTATGTCGCTGGGCTCCCACGGAATCAACCGCGGTTCGAGTCCCGGACCCGGTGGCTTAAACTCACGCTGGGCGCGGTGCCCAAAATCCCGAGAGGAGAGAGGAGAATGGAGGAGAATGGATTGCAGCATGGCCATCCCCTCTGGGGGGTGATTTCTCGCTCTCTGTCTCTCTGTCTGTCTGTCTGGCTAGCGCACGCGCCCTATAGCAAAAACCTCTCCAAAAAAATAAAAAAACAAAGGAATTATTTTTATTTAACTTTATTTAGGTAGTTTAATTTGACCAGAGAGGTACAGAGTGAGAGAGAGAAAGAAGAGAGAGGGAAAGCGAGTAAGCAAGCCACCAGGTCCTGGACTCAAACTGCGGTCGACCATGTGGGAGTCCAGCACCCTTAACTACCATGCCACCTGCCGGCCCCCAAATGCCCTCTTTATAAAGACACAGTCAGGCTGGATTAGGGCCCACCTGGAGGGTCTCATTTTAACAGAATTGCTTTTAGGTGGGTTTGTTTATTTCACTTCTTTCATGAGAGACTGAGCATGCAAGAGAGGGTGAATGTGGGAGACCTAAAGAGAGAGGCACCCTGACGGGCCTGGCCACGCTGGAAGCCCCTTCCCCAGCCCTCTAGCTGGTTGGGATTGGACATGCACACACATGTGCCCCCCTGCTTGTAGGCCGACCGGGGTGCCAGCCCACTGTCGGCATGTGTTTTCAAGCGTTGTAGCTCAGTTTGCCGCTGCCTGCACCATGAGGCTGGCCAGTCACCTCTTTGCTAACGACTCCGGGCAGTCACGTTCTGCCGTCCTGGGGCCTGCGCTTCAACACTAGAACCTGGGGGTACGTGATTGAACTTGTGACAACGTCAAACACCGACCAGTGCTCACCCCTGGGCAGAAGTGTGAAACCTCAGGACACTCCAGGCAGAAGGAACAACATTAATAAGGGCCTAGAAACACACGCAGGACACGGTGTGGGGGAGACCACTTACTCAGTTGTGTGGAAGAGTCACACGGGCTGCTGGTTCTCCTGTGGGGTGGAGGGGAGGCAGGGTGTGACAGGCCTTGATTCCATAGCAGCAGGGAGCCACTCATGGTACCTGAGCCCCAGGAAGACAGAAGCCGCGCTTTAGGTGGTCAGGGAAATTACTGGAGAGCCACGCATCAGAATCTCATCAGAATCTCGGGATTGCTGGGTCCCGCTCTCTGAGTTCCCAATTCAGTGGGTCTGAGAGGAGGATAGAGAGTTTTCATTTTGGACAAGTTCTCAGGGGATGTTCTTGCTGCTGGTCTGTGTCATTTGAAAACCACGGGCAGCTTTGCTAGGGCCAAGAGCCGGGTGGGAGTTGGGCGCCTCTCTGCAGAAGCCTCAGGCGCTAAGCAGTGGAGAGACCCTGAATTCCCTTAATTCCCTTTAACAGACGGGGAACAGAAGCCCTAAATACTTGGGCTGCAGTAGCTTCCAGGACTTGATCCTACAGTTTTGGGTCTGGGTTGCTATGGTATCCGGTACCTCCTTCTAGGATACCCACCAGCCCAAGCCCTTCCCAAACAAGGCTCTGCTGTTTTGGGTTGGACAACGCACCAAACAGCTGGGTCTCCCAGAGGTGGGACTAAGAGCAAGGCTGGGCGGGCAAAGCCTAAGCGGGGGCGGGGCACCGAGGCCCCGCCCTACCTGGCCACGCCCAGTCAGGGCTCCTCCCACGGTGGCCCCGCCCCCTGCAGGCTGCCTGCGGCCTCTGGGTCCCCGCTGTCCTTCCCGCTGTCTGGGTGCCTGGTCGAGATGGCGCTCTGTGCTGTAGTCCTCACCGTGGCTGGGAGTGAAGCGCCCGCCTCACAGGGCTGTCGTGCATCCCGGGAGCACTGCCGACCGAGCCCTGCTATTGCCACCTTTGCTCTCTTGGAGCTGTCAGTCACTAATCACTTCTGCTTTATTGAAGGATTTTTGTGCCCAGCTGTGGGGGCACAGGTGGTAGCGCACTGTGGCATGACATCTGGCTGGCTGGCCGGCTGGTTGCAGGGCTCATGGTGCTGAGAAACCCAGTTAGGGTCCCTGCGTGTATCTCTCTCATTAAAGAACGAAACATAAAAAAATTTTGTTCATTATGATCTATTTCAGACACAATTAAAGAATATACATGATGTCCCCATCACCCGGTTTAAGAAATAAAACATTATAGGGACCAGCAGTTAGCGTAATGGCTATGTCTCTGGACTCTCATGTAGTCGACTGTGGTTTGAGTCCCAGACCTGGTGGCTTAAACTCATGCCAGGTGCCTGTGCGTGTGTGTCCAAGATCCTGAGGAGAATGGAGAAGGGATTGCGGCGTGGCCATCCCCCCGGGGGGTGATTTCTCGCTTTCTGTCTCTCTGTTTCCCTCTGTCCTTCTGGCGAGTGCATGCGCCCTATAGCAAAAACTCTCCAAAAAAAAAAGAAGAAGAAAGAAAGCATTAGAAATGCATTCTCTCCTCCACTTTAGTCAGGTTCTAGAAAACTCTAGAATGTCCTGCCTCCAATCATCCCCTACACTGTTCACAGGCTGTGAGAAATCCAGAAAAACACGCTGGACCCTCCCATAACCTAGCTCTGAATCTCCACCTCCAAGCTAGACTCACAAGAGTCAAGAGTCCCTTGACATCCAGGCCTTTCCCCTCCGACCAGTGACGGCCCTCCTGTGCGACCTCTGCTGCTGGAGACCCAAGTTCCCCCACCATTTCTGGAGCATTCCTTGCTCTGTGCACACGGCAGCCCTGTGCTGGGTCCCCTGGGTCTCATCTCTCCCTCTCACTCACTGCAGGAGGAGCGACAGCTCTGACCCCTCCAGGCTCCCAGAGCACTGCTCCACTGGGATTTAATTGTGTGTGTGCGTGTGTGTGTGTGTGCGTGTGCTCCCCTAGAGTGCAGGCACCTGGCAGCAGGCCCGCGGTGGCCTCCTCTCCATCTGCCTGGCTGAGGGAAGGCGTGTGCTACGCCGCGCAGTTGCAGTGAGTGTGTTCGGGGTAGTGTGTTGAGGAGCAGTGGGGTGATCACCCAGGGCTCAGACTCCCTTTCCAAGGGAGTGAACCGGCCATCAGCTGTAAAGCTGCTGGGGCAGGGTGCAGCAGGCCCCATTAAACAGGGTCCTGGTTTTACAGGAATTCCAGCAAAGCAAGATTTCCTTGAGAGAGCCCAGACCCCCTTCCCATGCCCCTTCCTGCTCCTTCCTCCTCCTCCTCCTCCTCCATCCCTGTCTCTGGGACAGTGGGCTTCTCGTAGTGAGCGGGCCTTCCTCAGGGCCTGTGATATGGACAAGCGGGGATGTGTCATGGACCCAAGAGGCTTGAGATTTGAAGCAAACCAAGTGGGTGCCAAGCCTGGCCCCGACAGCCTGGTATTGGGAGCGAAGGGGCTGTGTGTCCAGGTGGAGACTTCCGGTGTTTCCCTCCTGCTTTTGCAAAGCTCTCCGGAGAACCAGGAGAGCCCAAGTTTAAGTGAGGTGGAAATAAATCGGTAAGCGCACTCAGGCCCTGGGGAGGGAGCCACTGCTGGGGCAGGGGACATTCTGAGTTCTGTATTATGTTCACGTCCGACCTACTCCCTAAAAACGAGAGCACGTGCTGGATGGTAATCCTAAGGACTGGGTCTAGTACTGCCAATACCAATGACCAGCCGGCCCGCCTCGGTCTCTTGAAGCCTCACTTAATAACCGGCCAGGCTCAGGCTCCGGGAGGAGGCACAGGAGACCTTTGCCAGCTAGACAGGGCGTGGTGCACTCACTGGTCTCTGCCGCTCGTCTCAGTGACAGGCCTTCGCTGCTGCCCACGGCGCTGGGTCTGTGTGCGAGGCGGGCTGTGTAGGTCTGGGCATGAGTGTGTGGGTCTGGGTGTGTGTCCGTGTGTGTCGACGTGGGGTAACTATGAAGACGGCCATTACAGGGTCTCTGCCCCCACAAGCTCGGCACAACAGGACGGGTGGGCTCGAACAGTCTAGAACTCTGAGAAGGGGCTAATAAAGGAGACTTTGCACTGCCTGAAATGCTCTCCCCTGAAATCCTCAAGGCCTACCCCGCTCCCTACAGTTCTGAGCAAATGTCACACGACACCTTCTCAGGGAGGCTGCTTGACAACTGTGCATAGTCAGCATATATAATTCCTTTTTCCCTTCCTGTGAGAGACAGAAGGAGGGAGACAGGCATCCCAACATGGTCTTCACACGGACGCACCCCAGTGTCAGCCAGCCCCGCTTGTGGGTATGTGCAGTGTGCTTCCGGCGCGCTCAGCGAGGTCCCGGATGCGAGCCCTTCACCTCCATGTGGCTTCCGTTGTACTACCACTGTGCTACCACCGGCCCGACCACCTCACTCAGACAGCAACTTCAGCCCACTCTCCCCAGCCTTCCCCTACTTGGCTTCTTTCTAGCTAGAGTGTTCACTTTCTTTCATTTTTAAAAAAGAATTATTTATTTAATTTAATTAATTAATCTGTTTATTTTATTTATTATAATTATTTTTTAATTTGACCAGAGAGAGACAGAGAGGGAAAGTGAGAAAGTGAGAAAGTGAGCAGCCAGGTCCAGGACTTGAACTGTAGCCATCCATGTGGGAATCCAGCACCTTAACCACCATGCCACCTGCTGGCCCCTAGGGAGATATTTTTGATATAGGGTGTGAGTGTGCTGGAGAGACAGAGAGAAAGAGACAGAAGGTGAGAAATCACCTCCCCGGGAGGATGGCCATACGGCGATCCCTTCTCCATTCTCCTCTCATGTCCCGGCCCCCGGGGGGACAGCCGAACAGGTTTCCTGAGTGAAGGAGTGAGAGCCGGGACAGGCGGCGTAGTGTTACAGCACGGAGACAACAGTGTCATCCGTTTATTGTGGGCAGCACGGTACAGCACAGAGACGACGCAGTGTCACAACTCTTCAGGGTCGCGTCGTCTACTGCGAGCAGTACATAGACGATGTAGTGTTACAGCTCTTCAGGGTCTCCCAGGTCGTCTGGAGACTGCGTGGTGTTTAGCTCTTCGGGCTCTTCAGTCGTCCTCTTCCTGGTCATCTGTTGATTATGGGCCAGAGATCGTGCTTAAATACACATTGGTGGGCCGTGATTGGTTGAATGAAGGATAGCAAAAAGTAGGTTATGATTGGTTGCTTTGTGGACCAATCGTGAGGTACCCGGATATGCAAATCTGAGGGATTCTAAGCTCACCGATTTGCTATGTGAAGTGGCCAATCAGAGTGTGGTGTTGAAGGTGAGGTTTTTTGAAGGGGAGCCAATTGTGGCCTTTGTAATTGTTTGCTCTCTGAGCCTAAGGTGGCAATAGTAAGAGACTCATGGAAAATGGCCTCGCAGACTCGCTGGTGCACAGCCTCCCACACTCTCAGGATTCTGGGCATGCAGGGACAAGCATCCGGTATGAGTTTAAGCTGTTGGGTACAGGACTCGAACTGTGGTCAACTACAGCAACGTAACCATTACACCATCTGCTGGTCCCAACATGCACTTTTTTTTTCAAAGAATTATTTTATTTAACTTTATTTATTTATTTAAATTTGACCAGAGAAGGACAGAGTGAGAGAGGGAACATGAGAAAGCGAGCCGCCGGGTCCAGGACTTGAACTGTGGTCGGCCATGTGGGAGTCCAGTGCCCTTAACCACCACGCCACCTGCTGGTCTCCCCCAGCAGTCACTTTCGATGTCAGCGAGGTTGCCTGTAACACTACCTTAGCATGCTCAGAGTTTTACAGCTTTCACGTGCTGCTGTGCAGCTGTGGGTGAAGCCTTCACCTCTCTGGGCCTTCCATGCCCTCAGTGTGAAAGCACTGCAAGGGAACGACCATGCCCACTTTGTTCATGGTTTGTCCCCACACCTGGAGAGGTGGCAGACTCGTGACAGCACTGAGTATTTGTGGCTATAGTGGTGACAGGATGGGTGCTTGGGCAGATGAGAGCAAGGCATGGCCATGATCCAGGGGTGGCTGGAGCCTGAGTCTGCAGTGTGGACTGAAGGGTACTGGTGACGTGGGACCTGATGGGGATGTGGGTGGTGAGGCAGGAGTACTCCGCTGGGCCGGGGGGGAGGGACGATGTGGCCTGAGAAGCGGGGACACTGGGCATTCTGCATGTCCAGCTCAGCTCAGTGCCAGCCCCTCAGCTCCCCCAGATCCAGAGCCCAGTGATCTGGGAAGGGGCTCAGGGCATGGCTGAAGGGCCAGCATTCTGCTCTGCATTCTACAGACACAGCTGGAGGCCGGGGGAGGTGGTGGTGGCCCCGTTGGTGAGACTGAGGCCACTGGGAGGCCTCTGGGAAAAAGTGCCTGGTGGGAGGGTGTCCCTGCTGTGGTGGAGGGAGTGGCTGCTGGGGCCGGGCAGGGGGCGTAGGGAGAGACACTCGTCACCAGGGATTCGGTGAGAGCCAAGATGCTTCTCGGAGCGCTGGAGAGCAGAGAGCACGGCCTGGAGCACAGGATGCCCACGGGCTAGGGGACGAGACAGTTTGAGCAGGCACCCAGGCCTGGCTGGGAAGGGCCTTGAAGGCCAAGCCCAGGAGTCAGGATCGAATCCGGGGGTGGGGTGGGGAGGGGGTCCCAGGAAACAGTGAGAGCGGGCAGTGGCAAAGGAAGGAAGAGGTGTCTGGGGTGAAAGCTCACCTCGAAATCTTAGCTCCTCTGCCCATGGACAAGGAGACATGACTCTAAGCTTCTTGCAGACCGAGGACGGGATGGAGGTTGTTGCCGCTTGGCAGTTCATGCACTCACTTGCTCACGTAATGTGCGCTGGACCCTGTCCTGGAATCTGGGGAGCTACCAGTAATAAATCCTGAATTTGACCCCATATGCAAGGGAGGGGGTGCCACAGGAGAGGTGCGCTGGCTCCAAGGGGGCTGTGATGGTGCTGGAAGACTAGAAGGGCTTCCTGGAAGAGGAGGCACCTGAGCTATCCCTCAGTGGTGATCAGGGGCCTGGAAGTCATCTGGCCAGGAAGGAGGATGTTCTGCTTGGGCGTCCACACCAGGTGGCTTCCTGTGTGCTTTCGGCTGGATTCGCCAGAGCTCTCGGAGGTAGCCAGGGCAGACAAGGGGACTTACTTTATGGCTAAGGCAACGAGGATCTTGAGCCCAAGCCCCGGCAGGTAAGGGCCCAGGCTCAGTCGCCAGCCTGGAAGCAGCAGAGTTAGAACGCATGTGCTCATCCGGGATCACAGACATCCTGGGTTATTTTGGAGTTTTCACTGCTGCTTTCCAGGGTGCGGAGGAGAAGCCGTCAGCTCATTTCCAGACCCAGAATATCGATCTGTCAGAGAGGGAACATGGACCTGGGATCTACTCTAGGCTGATTGACCAAGGGCAGGAGGTGCTCAGGACAGGAAAGGATGTGAGGACTTGGGGCTGGACCCAGTTTTCAGGTCCCGCTGTGCACCCACGGGTGCTGCCTTCACTGCTCTGGACGCTTTGGTGTCCTCCTCGTGTGGGGACCCTGTTCTCCCCGGCACTCCCTACCTCCAGGGAGTTAAGATGAGGACGTGCTGGGTATGGCTCTCTGAGGAAAAGTTGCATATTGTTATTTACAAAGAACTGGAGGTCCCTGTGTCGCCACAGTGACGACGAGGACGGGGCCACACTGCGGCGACTGTGAGCTAACTGCCTCCCATGAGCCCTTACCAGGCCAGTGGAAAGTCTTCACGGGCATTCACTCCTTTAATGCAGCCTTGGAGGGGAAGGCCCCGTCGCTATGTGAAGATGAAGATGAAGATGTCTGGAATTAGTGGAGTCACACGTCTGAGAGCAGTTGGGGGCTTGGCAAACTGTGCCCAAACTGCACCTGGGCCTCTGGGCACCATCAAGAACCTTTGCTTCCTGGTCTAAGCAGCTGAGCCCCTCAGAATGCAGGCAGGCAGTCCTGCCCTGTGTCCCTGTCCCTGGCCACAGTGCGGGCCCCAGCCAAGCCAGCCCCCAAGCTTCCTATTCTGAGCAGCTGGGCTGCAGCACAGGAGAGTGGCTGACAAGGGACCCTGGCTTATCGCTCCGTAGAGACTCCCCAGCGAGCAGACTGTCTCCACTGCTGCTGAGCAGAGCTGATAAAGAGGACAGACCCTTGTGTTTACGGTGGCTGAGTCTGGGGACACCAGACCCCCCAAGGGAGGTCCTGTCTCCTCTGGGAACAGACAGTCTGTTTGCAGAGATAGCATCG
>NW_006159876.1:2508955-2522976 GCF_000334495.1 Tupaia belangeri chinensis | reverse complement strand
ATCGCGTCCCGGCAGCCTCAGCCACCGCAGGATGAATGGGGGGTGTGAGTGGAGCCGGGTGGGGAGGAGGAAGTGCGACAGCTGTGGCCCTTGTCCCTGGGCTGGCACTGAGCTGAGCGAGTCCTCTGAGGGATTCTGGTTTCCCAGCATGGTGGCCAAGCAAGCACTTCATTAAGGTCATTCATAGCCAACATGGGTACATCTCTCTACAGTTTAGAAAGTACCTTCTCAACATTTAACTGGGTCTCTCTTCCAGATAACCTTCCATTTAGGTAGTCTGGGGTGATTATGGTTTTTTTTTTTTTTTTCCCCACTAAATTTAATTTTTTTAAATTACCAGAGAGCACGTGCACTCATTAGAGAGAGAGAGGGAGGGTGAGAGCACTCCAGTGGGGCGAGACCCACTGCAATCCCTTCTCTTCCAGCTCTCTTCTTTTTGGGATTTTGGGTGTGTGCACACACACACACGCCTGGAGTGTTTTTCAAGCCGCTGGGACTGGGAATTGAGACCAGTTGGTTGACTTTGTGAGAGCTGACTCTCTTAACCACTAGGGTACAGGACCAGTCCTGGGGCAAATAATTTTTTATCTTTTGGAGAGGTTTTTGCTATAGGACACGTGCGCTCACCAGAAAGACACAGAGACAGAGAGACAGAAAGTGAGTAATCACCCCCCAGGGGGGATGACCACACCACAATCCCTTCTTCCCCATTCTCCTCTTGGGATCTTAGGCATGCGTGTACATGAACCTGGTATGAGTTTAAGCCCTTGGGTCTGGGACTTGAACTGCAGTCAACTACATGGTACATAATAGATTTTCTTTTTTAAAAAAAAAAAGAATTATTTTATTTAATTTTAATTTATTATTGTTTTTCGATTTGACCAGAAAGAAAGAGAGAGAGAGAAGGAAAGTGAGAAAGCAAGCCACCAGGTCTGGGACTCGAACCACAGCTGGCCACATGGGAGTCCAGCACCCTAGCCACCGTGTCACCTGCCAGTCCCTGTAATAGATTTTCATTAGCAAATTACTATTCCTGAGGCTGGCAGGTGACGTAGTGGTTAAGGCGTTGAACTCCCATATGGCCGATGGTGGTTCAAGTCCTAGATCTCTCAGCTGAAAACCATACAGGGGGCACGTGTGTGTGTTTCCCCAAATCTCAGGAGGAGAATGGAGGAGAGGGGACGGTGTGGTTGTGTCCCTGGGGGAAAACTTTCCTTCTCACTATCTCTCTCTGTCTCTCTCCAGGGAGCGCATGTGCCCTATGGAAAAAAAAAAAATTCTTAAAAAAAAGCAGTACTATTCCTACCTTGGTAGATGAGTTCAGGAAGTAGCCTGCCCACAGTGGAAACTTGCGAAGAGTTTGTGTCAGAGAGGCCTAATTACTCAGGAGGGGAGCACAGAGCAGGGTGACTTCTAATCAAGGGTGGGGGGGTGGCTTCAAAGGAGGCAGAATGTGCGCGTGGATGGGGCTCCACCTTCAGCCCCGCAGACTGGAGTTCCAATTGTGCCCTCTAGTACCCACTCATCCTGTGACCCTGGGGCGTTCCTTCGGTTCTGTGAGTCTGTGAGAACAAGTCACAGGACCTTCCCCACAGGGTTACGAAGAATGGATGAGATCGTTTGGAGGCAGAGACCTTCTGGGAAGAGGCTCTGGACAGGCCAGCAGGAGCAGAGGAAGGGCCCAATGCATGCTACCATCTTCATTGCTCAGTGGGATGGGAGTGGGGAAGAGGCTGGCGGGCAGAATCATGACCCCACAAGGGGTCCACATCCTGATCCCTGGGGCCGGTGAACAGGTCAGATTTCAGGCCAAGGTGAATAAGTTGCTGGCATGGGGGTTGCTCACCAGCTGACTTTGCGGCTGGGAGGCCATCCTGGGTCATCTGGTTAGGCCCAGTGTAAGCACAGGTCCTTGTAGGTGGAAGAAGAGAGCGGAGCGATGTGAGCAAGAGAGGCTTCACCAGCTGCTTGGGGCTTTGCCTTTTGTTATTCCTTTTTAAACTTTATTTATTTATTCGCCTATGCATTTATAGTTTGATCTAGGCCACACGCACTTGCTCGAGAGAAAGAGAAAGTGAGAAATCACCCTCTAGGGGTAATGGCCACCCTGCAATTTCTTCTCCTTTCTCTCAGGATTGGGGGCACACATGCCTCTGGGCCTGGTGTATTTTTTAAGCCGCAGAGTCTGGACTTGAATCACACAGTTGGCCATCTGGGATTCACCCACCTAACTACCAAGCCACCTGGCTGGCCCCCGTTAGTGTCTTTGAAATAAAGGGACCTTGAGCCAAGGCATACCGGCTGCCCCCAGTAACCCGAACAAGGCAAGAGACAAATTCCCCCCACAGCCCCGAGAGCTATGAGCCCTGCCAAGGCTCTGGTTTTAGCCCAGTGACACCCATTTTGGACGTCAGACTTCTAGAACCAAACGATAATAAAATCAAATTCACGTTGTGTGAAGTCACTCAGCTTGTAGTCGTTTGTTGCCATGGCAACAGGAAAACAATACAGGATGGGTGTTGATCTGCCATGCCTGGCAGGTGGAGGTGGGGCAGGACAGCACATTGGGGAACAGGGGGAGAGCCTGTGTGGGCTTTGCAAAAAATATTCCCCACCCTTGCTAGTATCCAGGCCCATTTGCAGTGTAACCTGGAAGCTCTCTCCATCAAGAGTGGCTTCGATTTCCCCGTCTCTTGAACCTGGCCTTGGCCCTGGGACCTGCTTTGGCCAAACATAGGTACGTTCCAAGCCTGGTCCTCACGAGACTTTGCACACTTCTTCGTTCGCTCTTGCTGTCCTCAGAACCCAGCCACCAGCACAGAGCCACACTGGTGTGACAAGCAGCTTCGAACATGGCTTCTAATGATCCTGGTGTTGACGCCCTGGCAATCCTCTCCCAGTGAGTGTGGGCTCGACCCCGTGACTCACCTCTAAGGAAGTGAGTACATCATCCCTTGGTATCCATAGCGGATTCATTCCAGAACTCCTGTGGGTACCAAATTGCAAGGCTGCTCAAGTCCCTTATGTAAGATGGCGTAGTGTCTGCATAGACTCCCCAACACTTCAAATCATCTCCAGATAGATCTTATAATACCTAAAGCAATGTAGCTAGTTGTTCTACTGTATTGATTTTTAAAATTTGTATTGTTTTTATTGTTACTTTGTTGTTGTTTTCTAAATATTTCCCTCCGAGGTCGAGCGAATCCATAGATGCTGAACTCACAGACACAGAGGCTGACTAGACTGCAGGAAATGGGCTGGCACTTCTGACGCCCAGTTGCAGAGAGCCTGTGTGACTCCCTCTCTTGTTCCCTTGCTCGCTTGCTCCAAGGGAAGCCAAATGCTATGCTGCGAGCTGCCCTACAGAGGAGTCCATGTGCTAGCGGATGCTGTCTAGCCAACAGCCAGTGAGGGCCTGAGACCCACCAAAAGCCACTGAGCGAGCTTAGAGGCAGATCCTCTGCATTTCAGCCCTGAGCTCACTGTCAAGCCCTAGACGATGGCTTGACTACAGACTGTGAAGGACCTTGAGCTAGAGTACCGAGCTCACAGCACTCAGAATTCCCCGCCCATAAAAACTGTGAGCAAGGGGCCAGTAGGCAGTGTGGCAGTTCAAGCCCTGGACCTGGTGGCTTGCTTTCTCACTTTCCATTTTCCTCTTTCTAGTGAGTGCATGAGCCTTATAGCAAACTAAAAAATAATAATAATAAAATAAAATAATTTAAAAATAATCTGCGAGAAGATCAATGCTTGTGCTTTTCTTTTCTTTCTTTTTTTTGTTAGAGAGGTTTTTGCTATAGGGCACACGCACTAATCAGAGAGATAGAGACAGAAAGTGAGAAATTGCCCCCCATGGGGAGATGACCACACTGCAATCTCTTCTCTATTCTCCTCTCGGGATTTTGGGCATGCTTGCGCACGCACCCAGCGTGAGTTTTAAGTCACTGGGTCCAGGACTCAAACTGTGGTCTACTACATGGGAGTCCAGTGACCTAACTATTACGCTATCTGCTGGTCCCAGTGCTTTGTTACGCAGTGACAGATAACTGATGCATCTCCAGGATGGTCGCAGGATGATGAGTGACATGTGGCCCTGCCACTTCCTTCCGTCAACAGCCAACCAACCAGCAGACAGCTGAGTGTGGCCATCCCAGGCCAAGCAACCCCCAGCCAATCTGTTAGCTGTTCACAGACATGTGAGTGAGCCAGGCCTGGCCTGACCAGCAGAGCTGCTGGCTGACCCTGGACCTATTAGCAAAACATAAGTTGTTATTTAAAGCTACTGAGTTTTGGGTGATTTTCTACCCAGGAAAAACTGACCCACGTGGCCAGGAGTTATGCTCGCAGCAGGTGCTAAGACTGGGAAGCTTCAGTCATGGGGGTCTTTCATGCCAAATTAAGGCATTTGAAGTTTTCTCTGCAGGCCCTCCGAGCAGGTTTTTGAGCAGGAGAGCTCTGGCTAAGGAAGTTTGCTGTGGCAGCAGGAGTCGGGGGCGGGGGATCGCTTAGGACACGGCTGCCATGAGGCAGATGAGCAGTCATGGAGGCCTGGAACTGGGTATGTTGTAGGGCAGGAGAGAAAGACAGTAGACGTGGGACCAATGGATCCTGTTCTGCCTGGCCTGGGACAGGGTACTAGAGCATGGAAGTTGACACCCAGGTTGTGATCCTGGGGGATGGAATTGGGGCATGCTGTTGATAAAGATGGGACATCAAGGTGGTAATGTTGGGGGTGCATTCCACCTGGGAAGGGCAGAGGGTTAAGTGCCTAAGAGACCTCCTGGGAAGAAGCTCAGGAGATAGGGGACCAGGGCTGCAGAGGGAGCTACATCCCCAGCCCAGGGCACCAGTCTGGGTAGGGTAGAGATCCCTGCACATTCAGACTGGTACATGGGCCAGCTGGGCAAGGACTGTCAGTACAGGAGATATATACTCAGAGTGCCTGTGATCACTGCCTCAGTTTCCTTCCCACCCACTAAAGGGTGAGGTGGATCTCACGCATCATTCGCACTTACATAGTTGCACAAACACATTTGCATAGATACATTTGCATGAAGCTCATTTGCATATGCACAATTTGCACAGGGCTCCCAGGTGGAGCAGGTGAATAGCTTCCTATTTTTCAGTGACAGCTGCCCAGCCTTGGTGCTGCTATGTCTTCTTCCCTCCCGATTTTTGAAAAGTTTATTTGTTTTTCATGAGAAAGAACTTGCATGAGAGAGACAGGCATGCTCGACGGGGTCTCATCACACTGTGAGCCCTTTTCCCCAGCCCTCCAGATCTCGGGCACGCATGCACCTGGTGTGTCTCAGGGCTACTCCGGATCTGAACCCACAGTCGGCCATCTGGCTCCCAGCACGGCAGACACGTACACGCCGGCTGTGCCACCAGGCGGCGCCCCCTCCAGCTTTTGTAGGGATTGGCTGCATCCAGAAATCAGGGTGAGTTCGGAGAAGGCTGACCCTCATGTGGGGACCTTTAGAAAGAGCCAGACAGATGTAGGAGGAGATGCTGTGTCACACAGGCCACAGCTGGCTCAACGGTCTCAAGTTGCTTTGGTGTCACAGCTGGTGGGGTGGCTCTACTGCGTCCACAGTGCCATGATGGAGCCCTCAAAGGTGGCCATTATGGGGTGACTGCACCCCTCATCTTCTGAGCCTCCCCCTCTTTTCTGGACATCCCTGGCCTAGCATATTCTGTATTCCCGCTGGGCTCTTTCCCCATTAAAGGTGTGCTGCGGAAACTGCTCCAGAGTTGAAGACAGACAGACCTGCCTCTGAGGCTCCCTACTACCCCTTCTTAAAGGTGGGACAGGGAAGTTGTTAGTCTCTGGGGTGATGGCTCTTATCTGTCAAACAGGCTGGAGTACCAATTACCTGAGCAGTTACTGTGAGCTGCAAATGAGGTGACGCATGGCAAGGCTTGCTCATGCCATCCCCCTTCTTTCAGCATCCCCTGTGTTAGAGGTTAGTGAAGCAGTCTGACAACACGATCCATTCATGATGCAGGAGGATAATAATAATAGCTAGGGGCCAGCAGGTGGCGTGGTGGTTAAGGTGCTGGATCCCACATGGCAGACTGTGTTCTGAGTCCCAGACCCAGCAGCTTGAAGATCGCGCCGGACGTGTGAGTGTGCATGCCCAGAATCCCAGGAAGAGAACAGAGAAGGGATTGCAGCATGGCCATCCCCCCTGGAGGGTGATTTCTCACTTTCTCTCTCTCTGTCTCTCTCTGACAAGTGCATGCACCCTATGGCAAAAGACTAAAATAATAATAATAATAATAATAATAATAATAATAATAATAAAACAACTCAGTGAGCATATACTGTGTGCCAGGGGCTCTCCTAACCATTTCACACTGGTTCAAATAGGCTCAAGCATTGTCTCCATTTTACAGATGAAGAAACTGAGGCTGATTGGCACATCACACAGGTATGAGAGGGCTGAGCTGGGCTTGAACACAGACAGTCTGGCTCCAGAGTGTGCTGTACTGCCCGTGGTGACCAGTGTGCCTGATGGTGGCGCTGACCCTGACAGAGAGACTTCTGCAGAGGCAGGTGGTGTAGGGCAGTTGAGGGGCTCCGGCCTTCCGCATTGTTAGAATCGCCTTCATGTCTGGGTGTGCCGCTTCCTAACGGTGCGACCTTGGGCATGCTGGGTGCCTCCTGAGCCTTGGTCTTCTCACTATAGATGGTGAGAGATGAATCAGATAAAAGAAAAGTCAAACAACCCTGACATCATCCCAGTCCTGGGGGCTGTCCTCAGAGGACTTCGTCCCCCCTCTATTCCCTTTCCCTTTCCAGGTTGGATGTGAGGGAGGCTGCGAAGGGTCCACAGGCCATCAGTAAGGGGAAACAGCCCAATCAAAGGAAGGGTGTTGGGACCAGCAGTTAGCGTAATGGCTATGTCGCTGGACTCCCATGTAGTCGACCATGGTTTGAGTCCTGGACCTGGTGGCTTAAACTCACGCCAGGCATGTGTGTGCACGTGCCCAAGATCCTGAGAGGAGAATGGAGGAGAAGGGATTGCGGCATGGCCATCCCCCCTGGGGGTGTGTGTGTGATTTCTTGCTTTCTGTCTCTCTGTCTCTCTGTCTTTCTGGTGAGTGCATGTGCCCTATAGCAAAAACCTTTAAAATAAAAAGGAAGGGTGTCACCTGAAAGCAGTGACTTGACTCGCCACATACAGAGGTCCCCTAGGTGTTTAGCATGTGAATGGATAAATTCTTTTTTTTTTTCTAAATGAGGAGGAGGGCTAGAAAGATGGGAGAATTTCACTCACAGAGCAAAAGGCTTAAGGAGGACCTTGTGAAGTTCCAGGATCGGTATCCAGAGTGCAGATGGCAGATGGTCAGGACAGGCAAGGTCACGCTGCAGTAACGACCACCCCCACCCCGCCCGGATTGCAGTGACTTGACAACAGCCATGCTTATTTCTTGTTTGTGTACTACACGGTGGGCTGTCAGGGCGCTCTTCAAAGCCAATGAGTCGGTGGCGTAGCAAGCTCCCTGTTGATAGGCTTTACGCTTCCACAGTGACGGCAGCTGGGGAGAGAGAAGGTGGCAAACCCTGGCTGACTTCTAAGTTCTCTGCTCACATTCCATTGCCCAAGCAAGTTTCATGGTCATACTTGAGTTCAAGCGGACAGAGAAGAACAATGCTATTATGTTCTAGAAAGGAGGGCCTGGCCATCAGCAATGTTCTCAGTACCCACCATGGATGGCACAGACCGGAGGGGCACTTGGGCCGAGTGCAGTTCACAGACATGGATTGTTTGAGCTTCTCAATGCTTTGTTTTATTTTGTTTTTAATTTGCTGTAGGGCACATGCACTCACTAGTGATACAGGAAGACAGACAGACAGACGGACAGACAGACAAAGTGAGAAATCACCCCCTTGCCCTCGTGGGATGGCCACGCTGCAATCTCTTCTTCATTCTCCCTTCGGGATTATGGGCACACACACGTTCTCAACATTTTTTTTTAAAGAATTATTTTATTTAACTTTATCATTTATTTATTTAAATTTGACCAGAGAGGGACAGAGTGAGAGAAAGAGAGAGAGACAGGGAGGGAGGGAAAGTGAGAAAGCAAGCTGCCAGGTCCAAGACTCAAACCACAGTCGGCCATGCGGGAGTCCAGCACCTTAACCATCACACCACCCACCCACCAGCATCCCCCACATGTTTTTTAAGCCACTGGGTCCAGGACTTGAACTGCTAATTGGTCACGTGGGATCCAGCTGCCTTAACCACCATGCCATGCCACCTGCTGGCCCTCAACATATGACTTGTGTGGGAACATGAACATTCAACCCATTGCAATGAGCCCAGTTATTTTAACAAGGAAAAAGTCTAATTTATGTAGCTTACATAAAATAGGATTTTTTCTTCCCGTATAAAAGAAGTCAGGAGAGCGGCTGGCAGGTGGCATGGTGGTTAAGGCACCGGACTCCCACATGACCAACCATAGTTTGAGTCCTAGATCTGGTGGCTTGCTTTTTCTCTCTCCTTCTCTCTGTCTCTGTCTCCACCTCTCTCTGGTCAAAGAATAATAATAAATAAAATAAAATAAATAAATCTTAAAAAAAAAAAGCCAGGAAGTAATAGAAAGCCCAAGCCTGGCATGGTAGACTCGAGAAGTCGCCAGGGACTTAAGCTCCTCTCTTGTTCTGCTCTGTCACCTTCAGTGTATAGCCCCCATCTGCCAAGGCCACTTCATGGCCCGTGATGACATCCAGGGCTCTAGCCATCACAGCCATACTCCAGGCTAGAGAAGGAAAAGTTGACCAAAAAAAGAGGTGCCTCCCAGCTGAATTACCTCCCTTTATTCAACTTTCTCAGAAGTCTTTTTTTTTTTTTGGAGAAGAAGTTTTTTATAGGGTGTGTGTGCTTGCCTGAAAGACAGAGAGACAGAAAGCGAGAAATCACCCCTCAGGGGAGATGGCCACACCACAATCCTTCTCCCCCATTCTCCTCTCGGGATCTTGGGCACACATGTACATGCACCTGGCGTGAATTTGCGCCACTGGGTCTGGGGCTCAAACTGCGGTCAACTACATGGGAGTCCAGAGACATAGCCATTATGCCAACTGTTGGTCCCATCTTGGAATTCTCAAATTGTGTTTCCAATGTCCACTTGGGTAGGGATAGTCCTGTGACCAGGCTTAGGTCAAGGTAGTCAGTTTTTTCCCCGTAGGATTAAATTTGCTCAGCTAAGAATAAATCGTCATCCTGTTACTGAAGAAAAAGGGAGAACTGAGGCTGTTCTACAGGTAACCTCTGCCGGGGCCTGGGCTCCCGATGGTCTGGAGTGGACGGCGATTCCTTACCCACACTGGACCTGGGAGCACCCACCAACTTGCCACAGACCCCACACTTGCCAGTTACTACTGATCACTGGGCTGGTGCTGGCCTCTCTTTCCTCTGCGGAACTAAGAGAAGAAAGAAATATTTCCTGGGGACCAGCAGTTAGCGTAATGGCTATGTTGCTGGACTCCCACGTAGTCGACTGCGGTTCGAGTCCCGGACCTGGTGGCTTACACTCATGCTGAGCACGTGTGTGTGTGCCCAAGATCCTGAGAGGAGAATGGAGGAGAAGGGATTGTGGCGTGACCATCCCCCCTGGGAGGTGATTTGTCGCTTTCTGTCTCTCTGTCTCTGTCTGTCTGGCTAGCGCACATGCCCTGTAGCAAAAACAAAAACAAAAACCACCTCTCCAAAAAAGAAAAAAATCAAAAGAACAAAAGATATTGCCAAGAGGGTCACCAGGTTCAAGACAAAGCGGGAGAGGAAGCCTGTTTCTCTGAGGAAGAGAAAAGTACCCCTAGTTGTGATCACCCACACGAGGAGTGTTAAAAAGAGGGAACTTAAGGGCCAGCCAGTGGCATGATGGCTAAGGTGGCTGGATCCCACAGGGCAGATTGCTGGACCTGAAAAACATGCTAGCGGTGTGTGTGCATGTGCTCCAAAGTCCTGAGAGGAGACTGGAGGAGAAGGAGCTGTGGTACAGTCATCTTCCCGGGGGGTGCGTTCTCTCTCTCTGTCTCTCTCTCTGGTTCGTGCACACAACCCATAGCAAGAAAAGGAAAGAAGTAACGTAACACACGTCTTGAAGTAGCTGTCTTGCTTGACTTACCATTCTGCCTGGCAGGCATGTTGAGGGTGCGTAGAGGGTGGGGGGCGCTTCGGTCATATTGTCATCCCTCTTCCTGGGCAGAGGACAGCCCCTGCCCCTGCCCCCACCCCTCATTTGGAATGATCTCGCCTTTCTTTGTATTCAGGGCTTATTCTGAGCAAGTTCAAAACTGCCTTGCAGAGTTCAAGATCATTATGACAGGCAGAATGCAGTGAAATAGCACACCACTGTCAGTTAATTACTAAAAATCCTTTAATAGCTGACATTATTATAAATTATATACCCATTATGACAGGGACAATTGGGCTCTCTGTTTTCGTGTCCTGCATTGGAACCCCCACACAATGCTGTCTTGTTGGGGAAAATGGCCTGGATGCACTGGGAGGCAAGTTGGGAGTGTGCATGGGTTACCTATGTTGACCGCAGCAGCCCGTGGGACTCTGAGGACACCCCGCTCCTAGGTGGGGACAAGGCTTCCGAATCGGGATCCACCGTCTCTCAGTCCCCACCTGGCCCCCCACGGCTATCACTTCAAGAGTCTCTCGGCCACGGGCTTCCCAACTCTCTCTGCTGCTCCCTCTTCTCCCCTCTGTCCAGACCCAGCTCAAAGAGCACCTCTTTCAGGAAGTCGTCCCTGATTCTTTCATAAAGCTCTAGATGTAGTGTAAGTCAGGTCTCTTTTGTCTTTTGAGTCAAATACAAAAAGTACACAGATTTTTAGAATTATTTTATTTAACTTTATTTATTTATTTATTTAAATTGATCAGAGAGGGACAGAGCAAGAGAGTGTGAGAGAGACAGAGAGAAAGTGAGAAAGCAAGCTTCCAGGTCTAGGACTTGAACCACAGTTGGCCACATGGGGATCTAGCCCCTTTATCCACCACGTCATCTGCCATGCGTGCAAGCAAGAAATTAGCCTCTGGGGGGATGGTCATGACACAATCCATTCTTCATTTTCTTCTCAGGATCTTGGGCATGCATGCACATGTTCCTGGCATGAACTTAAAGCTGCTGAGTCTGGTACTCTTTTTAGAGAGAGATTTTTGCTATAGGATGCATGTGGTCTCCAGAGACACAGAGAGACAGAAAGTGAGAAATCACCCCACCCCACGGGGTTGACCACACCACAATCCCTTCTCCTCCATTCTTTTGGGATTTGGGGCACGCAGGCATACATGCCCAACGTGAGTTTAAGCCCCCGGGTCCAGGACTAGAACCACAGTCGACTACATGAGAGTCCAGTGACGTAACCATTACACCATCTGCTGGGCTCTAAAATACACATCTTAGATGGAAACCTCCAGAGAAAGAGAGGGAAAGTAAGAAAGCAAGCTGCCAGGTTCGGGACTCAAACCACAGTTGGCCATGTGGGAGTCTAATGCTTCAATCACCATGCCACCTGCTGGCCTCATGATGAGTTTTTAGTTTTTTTTTTTTTTTTTTTTTTTCCGCCCAGAGGGTATGTATGTTGCCAGAGAGAGAGAGAGAGAGAGAGAGAGAGAGGAAGAAAGCGCCCCCTGATGGAGCACAGTCCCACCATAACCCTTCTCCTCCGTTTCTCCATCCTGTCATGATTTAGGGCACGCATACGCATGTGCCTGGCATGTTTTTCAAGCTGCCGGGGCCAGGATTTGAAGCATGGTTAGCCATGTGGGATTCACTCCCTTAAGCACTAGGCCACAGAGCTGGCCCCTTGATGTTTTCCACATGTCTCTGTACCATGTGCTCCTTTCCCAGGTCCAGATGTAGAGCATGGGTCCTGTCCTAACTCAGAGAAGTTACTGCGCATGGCAGTCCCCTGGGAGCGTGTGAAAGGCGCAGCCTCCAGCTAACCACGCAGACCTAGCCTACCTGAGACTGGGAGGCCGCAGGTTTACTGCACCCGGGCTCTGGCTGGAGGGGCCTGCAACCCACCTGTGGAGAGGCCCAGCCAGGCTTGCTGGGGTGAATCCTGTGTCTTAGCTTCCCTGCAAGGCAAGGGGATGTCCTGGTTCCTTTTACCAGGGCCACCAAGACCTGGGGCTGAGAGCGGAACCCACGGGGTGCGTCCAGGCTGGATGCAGCCTGAAGTGATGCAATTTGGGAGGTGCTTTATTTTTTTCAATTAAAAAATTTTGGGGGGGATCAGTAGATGGTGTAATGGTGACATTGCTGGACCTCCATGTAGTTAACTGTGGTTCAAGACCTGGACCCAGTGGCTTAAAACTCATGCTGGTTTGGGGGCTGGCAAGTGGTGTGTGGTTAAGGGCGCTGGACTCTCACATGGCTGATACGGTTCAAGTCTCAGACCTGGTGGTTTACTGTCTTACTTTCTCACTCGCTCTGTACCTCTCTGGTCAAAATTAAAATAAAAAAATCAATAAAGTTAAATATAATAATTCTAAAAACAACAACAAAACTTATGCCAGGCATGTGTTTGGGCGTGCCCAAAATCCTGAGAAGAGAATGGAGGAGAAGGGATTGCAGCGTGGTCATTCCCTCGAGGGATGATTTCTCACTTTCTGTCTCTGTCTCTCTGGCAAGTGCACATACCCTATAGCAAAAATCTCTAAAAATAAATAAATAAATAAACTTTAATTGCCCGAGGACGTGTGCAGTCTCCAGGGACAGAGAGGGAGAAAGCACCCCCACAGTGGGGCATGGCCACATTGGGATCTCTTCTCCATTTGCCATCCTGTTGGTATTTGGGGCACGCATGCACACGTGCTGGGGGTATTTTTCAAACCTCTTGTGGGCAGAGACGCAACCCAGCTGGCCATGCAGGCCTTAACCACTAGGCCATGGGGCCAGCCTGGGAGGTGCTGAAGAAGGGCTTTGTGAGGGGCTCCTATGATTGATGTCTGCCCTACTCTCAATATGCCTGGGCAGTCTCTAGGAGTTCTCGGTCTTCCAAGTTGAATGAGAAGTCATTTCTGGACAAGACAGCTCATCCCAGCTACTCCTTCCACCTGCAGGTACAGCTCGGTGACCCCGAGCCCTGCCCCTGTGAGAGCCTTCTGGGGAGCTAACAAAACAAAACAAACGAAACCGAGCATGCCAGGATCCCACACTGGGTATTCTGATGAACTTGGCTGGGGGTGGTGAACGAGGTTTACTATTTTTTTAAAAACCCTAGAAGGCCAGCACATGGCGTAGTGGTTATGTCTCTGGACTCCCACATAACTGACTATGGTTTGAGTCCTGGACCTGGTGGCTTGAAACTCACACTGGGCATGTGTGCACATGTGCCCAAGATCCCAGGAGGAGAATGGAGGAGAAGGGATTGTAACGTGGCCATCCCCTGGGAGGTGATTTCTCACTTTCTCTCTCACTGTCTCTGTCTTTCTCTCTTGTGAGTACACGCACCCGAAAGAAAAAACCTCTAAAACAAAAAAAAAGAAAAAATTGTCAGAAAGGTGTGCACTGGCTGGAGTCAGAGAAAGGGACAAATCACCCTTCACAGGGCATGGTCACGCGGTAATCCCTTCTCCTCCGTTTCTTCCTCCTTTTCAGATATCAGGCAAGCATGCCCATGCACCTGGCGTGTTTCTCGAGCCACTGGGTCCAAGATTCAACTGAACGGTTGGTCACGTGAGTCTCAGCTATCAGGCCCTGGGATGGCCCCTGGTGACTCTAACATACAGCTAAGGCTGAGAACCAGGAACAGAAGCTTGACTCCAAATTTTCATCTTTCCTTATCTGCTCCAGACTCCCCCTAAAGAGGAGTATGACTCTACCTGCCTCTCCCGCCGCCCCCTCCTGCCTCTCCCTCTGCAGGGCCAGGACTCCCGGCCCTCATCAGTGTCAGCAGTGCCTACTGCTGGGGTGCCTTTTTCTTTCTTTCTTTCTTTCTTTCTTTCTTTCTTTCTTTCTTTCTTTCTTTCTTTCTTTCTTTCTTTCTTTCT
>NW_006159876.1:2500442-2508870 GCF_000334495.1 Tupaia belangeri chinensis | reverse complement strand
TCTTTTCTTTTTTCCTTGCTCTCTCTCTTTCTTTCTTTCTTTCTTTTTTTTTTTTTTTTAGAGGTTTTTGCTACAGGGCTAGTGTGTGCGTCAGAAAGAGAGAGACAGACAAAGAGACAGAAAGTGAGAAATCACCCCCCAGGGAGAGTGACCACGCCGCAATCCCTTCTCCTCTATCCTCCTCTCAGGATCTTGGGCATGCATGCACACGTGCCCAGCATGAGTTTAAGCCACCAGGTCTGGGACTCGAACCGTGCATGACAGTCCAGTGACATAGCCATTACGCCAGCTGCTGGTCCCTGGGGCGCCTCTTTCATCCTGAGGACAAATCAACTGGTAGAAATGAACATTGCATATTATTTCTTTTTTTTTTTTTTTACAAAGAACACTTTTCTTTGTAAAAAAAAAAAAAAGGGATTATTTTATTTCGTTTTATTTGTTATTATTATTTATTTTTAAATTTGACCAGAGAGAAAGACAAAGTGAGAAAGCAAGCCAACAGGTCCAGGACTCGAGCCACAGTCAGCCATGCGGGTAGTCCGGAGCCTAAACCACTATGCCACGTGCCAGGCCCTGTGTGTTCTTTCTAGTCCTAGCACAACACTGCGTTTTAGCAGGAGAGCCTGAGCTCAGGAGGCCGACTGCTCCGGCGAGTAAGTACTGAAGCTGGGATCCAATCCAGATCTCTGGGGCTCCAAAGCCAGCACATATTTCCCTGAGCCAGCCTGCTCCTAGAAACAGCACTGCTTATGGGACACCAGCTTTGCCCAGGCCTGGCCTGGCTAACCCATCAGGCACAGTGGGCATGTGCTAAGGGCCCATGATGCCTCCAGGGGGGGGGGCTACAAAATGTTTTAGTTTTAACGTTCTTTAAAATAATAAGAAAAATCAATAGTCATAATGAATACATAACAATAAACCATCCTGGATTACATTTGTCTATGCCAATACACTTATAAAAGAAAATAAATTCTTTATTTTCTTTTATAGGTCTTTGTCATGGGGTGCGTGTATTCACCAGAGAGAGACAGAGGAAGAGAGGAAAAGTGAGAAATCACCCACTGGGAGGATAGCCACGCCGTAATCCCTTGTCCTCCACTCTCCTCTCAGGATTTTGGGCACACACACACACACACTGGTGTGTGTTTCAAGCTGCCGGGTCCAGGACTTGAACTGCACAGTCAACCATATCGGATCCAGATACCCCAATCACTGTACCACTGACTGACTATTTACTTATTTATTCAATTGGCAAAATAACAGAGAGGAGCCCTACCCCAACCTCCCGGAGCATGGTCGGTGTTGATTTTTTATATTGAGGACTGCCTTTTTCTTGTTCAACAGCTCAATGATACACCATAGTTTCTTGAACTAGATTCACTACTGATAAAGTTAGGGTGGTTTCCAATCTCACTCTTTTTTTCTTTTTTAAATTTGCAATAGGACATGTATGCTCACCAGAGAGGCAGGGAGAGAGAGAGAGGGAAAGTGAGGAGGCACCCTCCTGGGTGGATGGCCATGCCGAAATCCTTCCTCATCCTTCTCCTTCTCAGAAGTTTGGGCACACACGCTCACATGCTCAGTGTAATTTTCAAGCCACTGAGTCTGGTACTTGAACCGCGTAGTTGGCCATGTGGGATCTAGCTGCCTTAACCACCATGCCACCTGGCTAACTCCCAATCTCTTTCTACTTACTCTAAATTAATCTTATGGAACGTAACTCCCCACTCTTGCATTTATGCAATACATAACCAAGTTCATACAGCATTTTACTCATATGCAAGCACATCTATTTGTGATACGAGGGGACGGAGCCTTCAAAACGTTCATGAAAATGAGTGTTATGAAAACAACTGTGCGTGGATTTCAACATTTTTTGCACCAAAATAAGCTCATGCTTTAATTCCTTTTTTTCCATAAAATCATTGAAGTCCTCTCAGACAGATAAACTGGAATCATGAAGTCAAAGGGTGTGGGCCTTCCTGCATGGAGGGAAGTTGGTACAGTTGCTATGGAGGTGTCATTTCAGCCATATTTATGGAAAGTTAACATCTGTTTCCTCCTGGGACCAGCAGGTGGCATGGTGGCTGGGGCACTGAACTCCCACATGGCTGACCATGGTTGCAATCCCGGACCAGTGGCTTGAAAATCATGCCAGGCGTATGTGTGTGTGCCCAAGATTCCCGGAGGAGAATGGAGGAGAAGGGATAAGAGTGGCCATGCCCGGAGGGTGACTTCTCACTTTCTCTTTTTGTCTTTCCTCTCTGATGAGTGTATGTGCCCTATAGCAAAACCTTAAATAAAAACCAAAGTTAAATAAATAATTCTTTTCTTAAAAAAAGAATTATTTATTTATTTAATTCCGCTTGTTGTTATTATTTTTTAATTTGACCGGACAGAGAGAGAGAGAGAGAAAGAGGGAGAGGGCAAGTGAGAAAGCAAGCTGCCAGGTCCAGGACTTGAACCACAATAGGCCATGTGGGAGTCCAGCGCCCTTAACCACCACACCATCTGCTGGCCCCTAAATAAATAATTCCTTTTTTTTGAGAGGTTTTGTTATAGGGCATGTGCGCTTGCCGGAGAGACAGAGAGAGACAGAAAGACAGAAAGTGAGAAATCATCCCTTGGGGGGATGGTCACACCGCAATCCCTTCTCCTCCATTCTCCTCTTGGGATCTTGGGCACGCATGCACATGCACCAGGTGTGAGTTTAAGCCACTGGGCCCAGGACTCGAACTGCGGTCGACTACATGGGAGTCCAGTGACACAGCCATTATACCGACTGCTGGTCCCAATAAATAATTCTTAAGAAAGAAACATCTGTCTCCTCCTAATTTCTGGAGCTCTTCCTGGATGCTGGGCTGGAGGAGCAGAAACAAGGACTCAGGCTTGGCTCTTGAGAGTCCTTCGTATGTGCACAAGTCGTTTCCAGCTCTGGGAAGGAGGAATGGACAAACACCAGGGCACTACAAGGACGATGGCTCTGGCCTCTCACCAGGGGGATGGGGGGGGGTCTCAGAGGAAGAGGAGGAAGGGCATTCCAGGCAGATGGACTAGCGTGTGCAAAGTCTGGGGTATCGGGCAGCAGGACACAAGTGGGAACCTGTCCAGAGACAGCACTGCCTTGCGTGGGATCCACGTGGTGGATGCAGGGAGGTGAAGTGGGGCCTGCCCTAACAGGGCCCAGGCAGGCAGAGGCCAGGGTGGGCCACAGCGTGTCTTTCTCTCACAGAAATCTGTAAGTAAACTTGAGAAACCAAAATGGAATATACTGCAAATACAATCATATAAATTTCTCCAACACCTATGAATCAAATGAGCACTCCGGAAAAATCCTTTGATTTTAAGAAGCCCCACATGAGCACAGTTTGAGACTGGGTCTAGGTCACCCCGTGTCGCTGCAGCGGATCCATGGGCCTCAGTCTGGCCTCCATGCAAATGCCTCCAACCCTTTGAACAACCGCAAAGTGCACTGCGCTTCACTCAGTCCCGCGTCCGCCCATCCATTCACTCCTCCGTTCTGAAAACCAAGTGCCTGGCACTGGCCTCCCCTGCACGCTGCCGGAGGAGCAGAATTACCAGAGCAGTGCTGGGGGCTTGGTACACGTTATCTCTACCGCTCCTCACCACGCCCCGTGAAGCGGGCCCTCATGCTTGTCAAGCTGCTGAATCCTACCACGCGCCAGGACTGTGCTTATCCAACTCCCACCTTCATCACACCAGCCCATTCGTGGGCGACTGAGTACCCCAGAGAACAACTTGCGGGGGCGTGGTTCATTTAGTGTGTAACTCAGTAACAACCGACTCCATGTTTGTTTCATTAACAATAGCCACCATTGGGCCAGTGGGGCGGGTTGGTGGCTAAGGTGCTGGATCCTACATGGCCAACTCTGGTTTGAGTCCTGGACCCCATCCATGGCTTGATAAACACACTGGGCACTCGTGTGTGCATACCAGAACCCAGCGAGGAGACGGGACGGTGGTACGGCCATCTTCCCTGAGGGTGATTTCTCATTCTTTCCCACTTTGTGTTTCTCTCTGGTGAGTACGTGCACCCTACAGGAAAAACGAAAACAACAAAAAGATTGAGTAATTGTTAATAACGCGGGTATATTGCTCACATGTTGTCTAACACTTTTTTTTTTTTTTTTTTTTTTTAGATTTTGGTAGAGGGTATATTTGCTTGGTGGAGAGACAGAGACAGAGAGACAGAAAGCGAAAAGTCACCCCCCTGAGGGTGGATGGCCACGCCGCAATCCCTTCTCCTCCATTCTCCTCTTGGGATCCTGGGCACGCACGTGTCACGCACACATACACATGCCCAGTGTGAGTTTTAAGCCGCCAGGTCTGGGACTCAAACTGTGGTCAACCACGTGGGATCCAGTAACATAACCATTATGCTATCTTATCTGCTGGTCCCACGTCTTCTTGAACTTTTAATGATGGGCCAGCGGGGCCAGCAGGGGGTGTGGTGGTGAAGGTCTGAATCCCATGTAGTCCACAGCAGTTTGAGTTCTAGATCTGGGGACTTGAAAACCACCCCAGGCTTCTGTGGCCGTGTACTCAAAATCCTGAGAAGGGAGTGGAGAAGTGATTGCAGTGTGGCTATCCCCCCTGGGAGTGATTTCTGTTTCCCTCTCAGTGTCTCTAGCGAGCACACATGCCAAAAAAAAAAAAAAAAAAGATGTGACAATAAAACATGCTGGTCAGAACTTCAAGGTATAGATGTCAGTATCCCACCATGACTCCCCCACCTCCCCTGCTCCAGCCAGCCCTGGTCCAAGCATCTATGACCTGTGGCCTGACCACTGCTACAGACTTTGAGCAGGCTCCTACCACCCCTCCACCCCCTCAGGGGACAGCAGGTGGCATGGTGCTTAAGGTGCTGGTGAACATGGGTCACGTTCCAGGCCTGGCAGCTTGCTTTCTCACTTTCCCTCTCTCTCTCTCTGGTTAAATTAAAATAATAATAATAAATAAAAATAAAAATAAAATAATTCTTAAGGGGAAAGAAAGGCAGATCGATGCTCCCCTCATCAGAAATCGCAGGGACTCCCAAGAATTCAGAGCACAAGCCAATGACCCAGCAAATGGCCTTTAGGAGCGCCTGCCCCTCCCAGTATTTCTCTGACCTTATCACCTCTTCGATGGTCCAGGCACCCACCGCAGGGCCCTTGCACTTGCTGTTCTCTGCACCCACATTCTTCCCCAGATGGTGCCATGGCTAATTCCCTGCCACCACCAAGACCTTGCTCAGGTGTCACCTTCTCAGTGAACTTTCTCCAAACTACACCCCACCCTCCCCTGCATTCGTCTCTCCTTTGACCTTGACACCATTCCATCCCAACCCACCAGATGCCCTACTGTCCTGCTGCAGTCTTTCTTCCCACTGGACCCCTCCAGAGCAGGACTTCTGTTGTGCTTACTGCAGGATGCCCCGTACCTAAAGGAGGGCCTGACACCCAGCGGGGGCTCGATAAGTACGCGTAGAATGAACGAATACAAAGTTCCACGCACATACATGTGCATTTCTCAAGGGAGAGAGGGCCCATAGCATTCATCCGTGCTTCAGCACTGTGCGAGGGTGCCCCAACACCCCCATCTGGGCCATGCAGGCTGAGTAGTTTTGCCTTCCAACGGGCAGGCAATCCCATTAGGCCAGGGCCAACAGTTGGTCTGTAGAGTTGGGGTTTGTGGTTGTTCTTCAAAAAAGGTGGTAAGTGGGACCTTGGTGTATCCATCAGTCCCCTATGAAGTGAGTTGTGATGAGTCCTTGGCCCTGCCAATCCATGCGACCATAGGGAGAGGTGGGCCCAGACTCCATCTGCGATGCCTGTTCATGAGCAGTGGCCCCTGGCCCCTGCCCCTTCCTACGACCCGGAAGCAAGTCCTGCCTTGCCCGAAGTCTGCTCTTGTATACCTCGTGCCTTCCCAGCCAGTGTGGAGACTTCCCAAGGACCAAGACTAGTTTTCTTTTCAGAACCAGGTTTTAAAAAGACATTCCCTCAACTCAAGCGTCTCCTCCCGCCTCTCTGAGTCTCACTTCTGCCACCTACTGGCCATGTGACCAGAGACAGTGATTATACTTCTCTCTAAAACAATGGGTCTAGGAATTACGCCTGCTCCTTTCCATTTTGGTGGAGGTCTGATGAGCTATTGCATAGACGGGCTTGGCACAGGGATGAGTGTGGAGCTTGGCGAAGTGAGGCACTTTAATTCAACCACCCACACTGACTGAGGGGCCGTAATGATGTGACTGATGAGCTGGGGACCTGGAAGGAGACTGGGACAAGGACTGCCTTGTGTGAGGTAGCTGCTTCCACAGCACAGACGGAATGGCATCGAAGGCCGGTTTCCGACCCCACTCCCTCCGCTCCTGTGGGTGGCCTGTGTCTGACGGTTTCCAGAGGTAGAGACCAGATAAGGACTGCAGGCTGTGGCCCCTGACAGCCCTGCGAGGGGCCTTGCAGAGTGCTCTGGGGGCCAGACAGACATCAGCCTAGGGGCGGAGCTATTTCCTGGTGAGGTACTTTGAGAGAGACCCGAGGAGACCTCCCAGCTGGGACCCCTGCCCCTTCTCCTTTTCTCCCCTTTTTCTGCAGGCCGGGTCATCAGAGCTTGCTCTGCAGCACCACAGTCTAGGAGGCAGGGTGTCCCTTGGCTGTGGGTCTTCGGCCCTGTGCTGCTGGGCCCCGCCGCGCATACCCTCAGTGGCCGCAATTCATGCCAGGCACTGGGCTGGATGGGCCCAAGAAATCCAGGGACAGTGGGGCTCACAGACACTGCCCTTCCCTTGCTGACACTGTCTCCATTTAGATGGAGATAATGTAAAAAGTGCTGACTCCGGGTCACCTTGTCATTTAATTTTGGCAACTACCTCAGTGTGACCCCTAGTCCCATGGTACAAATGAGAATGTGGAGGGGTTAAGTAGGGTCACCACTGAACTCAGGCCTGCTTGCTGGACTCTGGTCTCTCTTGAGGTGACTTCATTCCTCAGCAGCCCAAAGCTCACCCCCAATGCCACATCCCCCAGTGAGCAAGAGCTGAGGCCGAATTTTGTCCAAGTGACTGCTCCGGGAAGAAGGCGAGAAGGTGGCACTGCCCACAAAGGTCGTTACTGTCCTCACTCCTCGGCCTGGGACTGTGGGGTCCTACCCGGACACTCTGCAGAAAGAGATGCCATTGTCTCTCAGGGAGGTATGGAGGTGGCAGGGCTGGGAGGTGCCAGAGTTCACGCATTTGTCCCCAGGTACTCTGGAAGCACATGTATCCCTGCCCTGAGGGAGGCCCTACAGGTCACCTGTAGGCAACCCTCTCCTGGGTGCTTATCTGTATTTCCTTTGCTTCCTGAGACACACACTCTTTTCCCCAGAAAAACTGGCTGAGTTCAAATCCTCCCTCTGCCACTGCAGAGACGAGCCTGTGAAATGATCTTGTATAACCTGCAGGTCTCCATGTCCTTATCTATGAAACCCTGGCGACAGCCCTATCTATCTAAGGCAGGTTCTGAGCTGCATCCCCGAACACTCTGATTTCAGCAAGTCCAATGTAGGTGGTCCCTTGCACCACATTTTGAAAATCACTGCCCTAAAAGGTGTGTCCTGACGATACAGACTCACAGGCTTCCTCAGTGTGGGGTGGGGGTGAGGGCACACGTACTGGTTTATACCCTCTGGTTTTAGCATGTTAGTACTCAACATTGCACTCCTATCAATGACCAATTACATGGGCAAGTTCCGGTTCCTCAGTTTCCTCACATGTAAGTGGAGAGTCGGGAGAATTAAGTGACTAAGTTCCTGGCATACTTGGAAGCGTGCCTTGCCCATAGTAACAGTTCAGGAAATCCGAGCTGCTCTTAGTGTGTCCACAGCCCAATCACTGAACACCCCATAGGAGAAAACACTTTTGATTGAGTTTCTCTTCATTTTTGAGATGCACTAACTCCCCTAGGGCGAGAAGTGACTGTAAAGGGCCTTCCAATGGGCTTCTGGGGAGGGGGTTGTGTTGCTTTTTGGGTGCTGGTGACCCAGGTGTGTTTGTTCATGTGTGATCCTGTTGTTCACTTGGGATCTGTGCATGGTCTCCTAGGTCTGCACGGCTCTGTGAAGCACTCGGCAGGCATCGTTATCGGCATTTTAAAACAAGAAACAGAGGCTAGGGCAATCCCTGCGATTTGGTCAAAGCAGTAGGGCATGGGTCTGGGATAGCGTCGCAGTCTGATCCTTCATTCCGCAGAGTATCCGCCTCTCCCAGACAGCGAGGCGAGAACAGTACCTGGCTGCAGGTAAAGTTCGGTAAAAGGGTCTGAGTCCTTGCACAAGCGACCGTTCCTCCGGCGCTCTCACAGACTGCAGGATGGCGACACGCTCACTCCGCCTCACACTCACAATGCCAGCCCCACGCGTGGGCACTCGGGAGCTAGACCCG
>NW_006159876.1:2498381-2500160 GCF_000334495.1 Tupaia belangeri chinensis | reverse complement strand
CCGCGTCCCCAACCCACTCCCGTTTTTGTGGTGAAATACTGCTGGAGAAAGCACGACCCACTGCTCAAATCTCTCACAGAGGTGCAGAGAGCACTTTGGAAAAGGGGAAGGAGGAAGCGCCCTGCCGGGGCTGCAGGCGAACCGCCCGGCTCCGAGGGAGGGCTGTGGCGACCGAAAGGTGCCAGCGAGGAGACACTCCCCGCCTCTACCCAATCCGCTCCAGCTCCACCTCGGGCGAGCCTGAAGCCCCCGTGCGCGAAGGGTCTTGGTGTGGCCCAGCAGAGCGACCCCGACTCTGCGCAGGGGGTGTGGAGCTCTCGTGCAGCCCCAGAGATGTCAGCCGCCCCCCTCCCCCGAGGCAAGCCAGGAAGGCACACACGCACACCCCTTTTTATTAGCCTGCCCTGGATGCGGGTTTGTACCAACGCTAAAGTGCAGTACGTGTTTGTAAGTTTGTGCACAAGTCAGGTAAAGTCAGGTAAAGGCAGGGCGCCCCATTTGAGTCCCTGTCTCAGTGAACCCGCCCAGCCATCGCGCGCTTGCCCGTGGTTTGTGTAACCGTGTGCACGCGTGCGTGTGTGTGCGCGTGCGTTCGCTCGCATCCGTGCCCGGGGCACAACGCGAGCCAGAGAGGAAACCTTGTTTGCGCAACAATCAGCGCCGCGGAGCCGCCAAAGTGTCTAGACTGGCATATGATGGGAGGCAGCCAATGACTCCGCGGCGCTCCTCCGGGGGCCCTCAGTGTGCGTTTGAGGAGAACAAAAAAGAGAGAGAGAGAGCCGAGCGGGGGAGCGAGCGAGGGAGCCGCGCCGAGAGAAAGAGCCGCCGGGCGCTGCCTCGCCAGACCTCGCAGGGATCGCGGGGCCACCGGGAGGCACTTTTGTGGAGGGGGGAGGGGGGACGACCTCGCCAGCCGCGGCGCCCGCAGCGTCCCAGCGCAGCGTGGGGCGGGCTGCGACCTCTTCCTCGGTGGATTGCATTTTTAATTAAGGATTCCCAGCAGCTCTTTAAGATTTTTACGGCTTCCACTCATGTGTTGACACCCGCGTTCAGGAGAAACTCGCTCCAAGTGCATCTAGCGCCTGGAACCTCAGACGGAGTTGGCCGTTCGTGCATGCAAATCCAGGGATTTGGGTTTTGTTCGGAATTTCTTGTTTGCTTGCTTGCTTTTCTCCCCCCTCCTCCTTTTCGCAGGGAGTAAGAAGGGAGCGGAGGGTATCAACAAGCCTGGCTTTTGGATTTTGCAGGAAGAGCCCATGTAATTAAGCGCTTGAGTTTTAAAGGCAGGAATTTCCAGACACATCTGGGGGTCCCGCGCGAGCGCTTTGTGCTCATGGACCAGCCGCGCAACTTTTGAAGGCTCACCGGCCCATGCGGGGTCTCTTGGGCAGCACGCCGCCTGCAGCCCCCCTAAGGCGCGGGGGCTGGAGTGGTTGAGCAGGCGGCCCATGTACCCGCTGGCCGGGCGCGGACTGCGGCTCGGCGTGCGCGTGTCCCCGGCTGTCCCGCCCGGCGAGCACCCTCATGTTGCGGCCCTGCGGCGCCCCTTCGACCACAGGCTGTGCGCGGTCTGCACGGCGCTCCGCAGCGGACCTACATGTGGGGCTGCGGCCCGCGCAGCCGGCGCCTCGCTGAGGGAACGGACCCCCGGTAACCGGAGACCGCCACCCCTCCACCCCCGGCGCCAAAGGATATCGTATGTTCAGGTCCAAACGCTCGGGGCTGGTGCGGCGACTTTGGCGAAGTCGTGTGGTCCCCGACCGGGAGGAAGGCGGCGGC
>NW_006159876.1:2481323-2497821 GCF_000334495.1 Tupaia belangeri chinensis | reverse complement strand
CACAGTTTCACCGCCGCCGCTGATGGCCCCACCGTGTGCTGCAACCCCTACCACTTCAGCCGGCTCTGCGGGCCAGGTGAGCGCGCCGCGCGGGGCGGGGACCCCGGGGTCCCCTCCTGCCCTCTTGCCTGGCCTTCTTTCTGTGTCCGTCACACCCAGGGAGGGCGCGCCTGCTGGTGCTGCCCCGGGCCCCTGGAGCGTGGGAGCCCCCGGGGGAGGCGTCTCGCCGCAGCGGAGGGGAGTGGGTGCCGAGCACACACGTCAAATGGCAGCCTCGTTTTCAGGCTCCACCAAAACTTAAAAAGGGTGCACGTTGGAGTTTTCTCTGAGCAGCTTCGGAGAGAGAGGGTCAGCAGGGGAGGACAAGCAGGGCCCGAAGAAATGGGTGCCTTTTCCCCTCCACCTCAGTTCTGGAAGGTACCCGGTCTGTGCCCGGGCGTCTAAGCCCATATTCGGGCTGTACTGCTTTCTATCCAAGCAGTAACAGGTTGTGAAGTTGGGTGTAGACACATGGCTAGAGTGACAAGTGGTTAGGGTCCTACTTAGTTCTGTACGTACTTTGGAGCAAAGCTTTTGCGGGGTAACCCCACTCTCAGAACAGAGACCACCCCTTGTCCCCAGCATTCCCCACATCCCTGGCAATTGCCAGTTGGCATGTGCAGCTTTCCTGTGGGGTTGAGGGTCCTGGAGGCCTCTGTGATTAGGCCAGGAAGCCAGATCTTTGAGGACCTCAGAGAACAGCACCCTTACCCTGTTCTCCTGGGATTTCCTGCCTATACCTCACCCAAGCCTTGCTTCCCCAGCAGGCCCTGGTTTCTGGAGCAGAGGTGAGGACCCGGAGGTCCCTGACAAGCCAGGAGCTTGCAGCTCCTCTGCTCCAGCCTGCGCACACAGCAGACACCCACCCATTTTAGCCTGGAGGTAGCATCTGAGCGCTGCAGGGCTGGGACTGGCAGAGAGGTGCAGGCTCTCTGGCCTGAGAGGACTCTAGTTTTCCAGTCTGACTCCCTAGAGTCAGTACCCCGCTTGAGGCACATGGGGCCTGGATCGTCTCTTAACTCAGTGTGGAGGGAAGGTGGGCACAGGGTTATGGATTTGTCCCAGGTGTCTTGCTCACGTGCATGGGGCTGGCTGGGGGCTTGGGGGAAGGACCTTTCTACTCAGTGGTAGCTCTTGAATAGGACATTGGTGGGGTAGGAGGGGCCCTCTGCATGGTCACCCTGGCCCCATCTTGGGGCTTTGGGGCACCCCCGACTTGTGTCCCACAGGGTTTTTCTCTGCACTCCTTTCCTTCTCTCGGAAGCTTCCCCTAGAGGTGGCTTTCTCCCCTCTGCTGCCTGTCTTCTATCCCTGGGATGGGGTCCCTGGTTGCGAAGTGCTTTGTCCTTTCCCCCCCCAGTGGGAATTGTGTGGTGGGGCCCACTCCACTCTTCCAGAAGGCCCGGAAAGATGTGCTCTCTCTGGCATGTTGTGCCAGCCGATGTGCGCTGAGCATTGACTGTGTGTCTGTCATAGGCACCTTGCTGGGTGCCGTGGTTGGCAGGGTGGAAACATGAGTAGGATCTATGCCCTCAAGACACATAATCCTACAGGGGTGAGGAGGAAGAAGCGAGCGGGCAGGGCTGTGGGTCTGAACCAGATGACTGGGGTGAGTGTAATGGGATCACCTCTGGGAACTCCACTGCTCTCACTTGGGGCCAGGCCTTGGAGGATGGGGCAGACAGGGAGAGGGGCCGGCCAGAGCCAGGGCTAGGCCAGCGCAGGTGGGTGGGCAGGAAGGGCAGAAGTGAAACATCTGGAAGCTGTAGACAGGACCCACTCCCACTGCTGCTCCTTGACCAGGACCTGGCCTGGGTGTTGGTTAGTGTGGTACCATTGAGGGAGACCTGGCAAGCTGCAGTGGAGTGACTTTGCCCTAGCCTCTGCCAAGATGAGGCCCCTCCTCTTTCAGTCTCTCTACTAGACAGTGGGTGGGTCTAAGGACAAATCTCCCAACCAATTCTGGACCAAATATTGGGATTTGACTCCCTTCATCCCCCCAGTAGGAGGCGCTGTCAGGGGCCGTCGTACCCTGAGTCTATTCCCCTGCCTCTTTGCTAGCTGGTAGCCTAGGGGGCCCCATTCAGCCATCTTGGGGGCATTGGGGAGGCCTGATGGTCCAGCCGGGAATGAGAACTAGGGGCATCCCTTTCTGCCCACCCCACCCCCACTGCCCGGCCGCCAGCCTGGCTCCTGTAGTTGGGCGGGCGCATAGCTGGAGCTCAGCCGTGCGCGTCCTGATAAGGAGACCGCTCCTTGCAGGGCTCTGGGAAGAGGGCTGGGGCCCGGGGCAGGAGACAGACAGCCACACACAGCAGACACCCAGCTAGAGAGTAAAGTACACTGAACACCCTGCATGGAGGGACGGCGGGACACTAGTCTGGCATTGGTCACCTGAGTGACCCCACCCCACTGTAGCAGGGATCCAGTGACAGGAGCCTCCTCCCTGGACAGTATGGCCCGTGCTTTACAGAGCCAGTGCTGCTCAGTCCATCAATTTGCTGTGGGGCCTTGGGGCAAGGTTCCCCTCTCTGGGCCTCTGCCCATCTGTGAAGTAGGGGGTTGGATAGAAACCCCAGGGTCTGACTGGCAGATTCCATGCTACACAGGCCTGCCTCCCTCCCCTCCTCTGCCCTCTCGCCCATGCTCAAGTCTCAGCAGCTGGGGTCCTTCACGGAGGACTCGCCCTCTGCCAGGCTCTGCCCTGGCTCTGCCTGGAAGCCTCCTGGCCTCCCTGCCCGGGGAGTCAGGCTGTGCCCTCCCTCCCTCGCATGTCTTTCTATCCCAGGAAAACTAGTTCGCTGAGCGTGGAGGGTGCCTATGTGGACGGAAATGTGGAGAAATACTTTAATCACAGCTCTAACCTGTGTTTATAGAGCTCCTTTCTCCTGAAAGTATCCATTAACTTTGGAATAAATCTCCTGCTCTTTGCTTCACCACTTTTTTTTTTTTCTATAATTATATTCAGTAAATTACTATTATCCAAATTGCACCCGAGAAGGAGAGACAGGGCAAGAGAGAAAGAGAGAGAGAGCAAGAACTTCTAAATGACTGGAGGAGACCGCCTAGGAAAACACAGGGTTCCCAGGCCAGGTCTACAGGAATGAGAATGGGCTAGAAAGTTGGCCTTTTATTTGGCCTGGCATTATCCCTTTGAAATAAGATCAATTTCAAGTTGGGCTTCCAAGCCCCCACCCTGCCTGCTCAGCCTGCCTGTCTGCTCCTCCTTCTCCTGGAGGTGAGGAAGGGGTGATAATGTGCAGTTTGCCTCTTGCTGGCGCCAGCCGGCCGAGCTGTTTATCTGGCTGCCGGGGGAATCTGGGCAATTAGGCTCAGCCGGCCTTAAAGTGCCAGGAGCTCCTTTTCTGCTCCTCCCATCCTGAGGCTTGGGGTTGAGCCTTCAGGTTCTGGGGGTTGGGTTGGGTGCCTGGGAGGCCTCCATCCCATGCATTGTTACCCCTTGGGAGGGGGTGTCTCAGAGGTCCAGGGACGGGTCTGGATTTCTTTTCTGAGCAAGATGCTGGCCTGCAGAGCTTGGGGTGGAAGGTAATGTCCCACGCTGAAACTTCGCCCAGCACCGGGAGAGGCTGTGAACTCTTCTGGCTTGAGAATGTAGGTCTAGATCCCAAACGGCTAAGTGCCCCCTGGGGGCTCCCCCCCGGGGCAGGTCTGGGCTGAGCTGCCTCCTCTGCACTTGGCCCCTGGCTGACTGCTCTTGCTTCTGAAGGAAGTTGGAGGAGATTCCTGAAGTTGATGCTCTGGCTGGATGTCTGAGGGTTTGGAGTTTCTGATGTCTTTCTTTTTCTCTCTCTACCATCTCCACGCCTGTCAGAGGGGCCAGCAGGGCTAGAGAAGTTCTCCCTTTAAAGCTTACCTGGCCGGGGGCGGGGGAATAGTGGGTGGCATAGTGTTATTAAGGCAGTGGACTCGCACATGGTCCACCGTGGTTTGAGTCCTGGACCTGGAAGCTTGAAACTCATGCCAGGTACTTGTGCGCCCAAAATCCCAGGAGGAGAATGGAGGAGAAGGGATTGTGGTGTGGCCATCACCCCCCGGGGGGGGGAGGGGGTGATTTCTTGCTTTCTGTCTCTACTGAGAGCATAAGTGCTCTATAGCAAAAAATCTCCCTCTTATTTAAAAACAAAAATAAAACAAAACCTCACCTGGCAGCTTGCTTTCTCACTTTCCTTCTCTCTGTTTCTCTTTGGTGAGAGCACATGACCTATCACAAATTTAAAAAAATAAATAAATAAATAAAAGAGGGGCCAGCAGGTGGCATGGTGGTTAAAGACTCTGGACTCCAGGGAACCAGCAGTTAGTGTAATGGCTATGTCGCTGGACTCCCACGTAGTTGACTGTGGTTCGCGTCCCTGACCCAGTGGCTTAAAACTCACGCCGGGTGCGTGTGCGTGCCCAAGATCCCGAGAGGAGAATGGAGGAGAAGGGATTGCGGTGTGGCCATCCCCCCTGGGGGATGGTTTCTCGCTTTCTGTCTCTATGTCTCTCTCTGTCTGTCCGGGGAGCGCACGCGCCCTGTAGTGAAAACCTCTCCAAAAAAAGAAAAAGGCTCTGGACCCCCAAATGGCTGACCTAGTCCTGGACCTAGCGGCTGGCTTTCTCATTTTTCCTCTCTCTCTTTCTCTGTCGCTCTGATCAAACTGGAAAATAACAATAATAAATTAAATAATTATTTTAAAAAAGAGGCATTATAAAATATCTCTATAAATATAAAAAAGAAAATGATAAGTAAAATTAAATAATAAAACCTAGAGCATGTAAATTATTACTTTAAAATAAACAAGCACTAAGATGACGTCTAAGAGGAGTGTGGACAGAGGGCCCGGCAGCATCTTACAGTTTCTCTTCTGATCTTCCGTCTCACCCACCAAGTGTCTCACCTGAGGGCCCACCTTGCCCACCCAAGTTGATGTCCTGAGTCCCGTTCTCCCAGCTCTGAGGGTAGTGGAGTAGCAGTGGCAGGTAGGGCTACTTGGTATTGTTCATAACACATTTTTCATAACAGCCAAAAAACAGAAATAACCCAAGTGTCCATTAGCTAATGAATAGACAAACAAAATGTGGTACATCCATTCGGTGGAATATTATTCAGCATGTGGCACATCCATTCAGTGGAATATTATACAGCAATAAAAGGAAAAAAAGGACTCACGTGTATTACATGAATGAACCTTAAGCTAAGGGAAAGAAGCCAGTCACAAAAAGACAAATATTGTGTGATTCCGTTTTTAGGACATGGCCAGAATAGGCAGTCCATGGAGACAGAGGGTAGATTAGTGATTGCCTAGGGACTGAGGGTTAGGGGATAGGAAGAGACTACTATGGGATAGGGTTTCTTTTTGTGGTGATATCCCGTAATTAGACTGTGGTGATGTTCTCAGAATATGTTTCTAGCATTTGTGTACTTGTAATGCGTAAGCCTTATGGTATGTGAATTATATTGCTTTTATTTTTTTTTTTTGCTATAGGGTATGTACGCTCACTGGTGAGAGAGACAGAGAATGTGAGAAAGCACCATGTTTTTTTTTTCTTTTTTTGGGAGAGGTTTTTGCTATAGGGCGTGTGCGCTCACCAGAAAGACAAGAGAGAGATAGAGAGATAGAAAGCGAGAAATCACCCCCCAGGGGGGATGGCCGTACTGCAATACCATCCCCTCCATTCTCCTCTCGGGATCTTGGACACGCATGCACACGGTCCTGGAGTGAGTTTAAGCTACCTTGTCTGGGACTCAAACCGTGGTCGACTACACGGGAATCCAGCGACATAGCCATTATGCCAACTGCTAGTCCCAAGAGAAAGCACCATTTTAAAGAAAGGGTTACCTGGTATTGGTCCTCAGTGAGGGAGAAAGAGAGAAAGTAAGAAAGCGCACCCCCCCTTTTTTTTTTTGGCTATAGGGCATGTGCCCTTGCCAGAGACAGACAATGAGAGACAGAAAGTGAGAAATAACCTGTGTGTGTGTGTGTGTGTGCACGTGTGCATGCGCGCTGCCACACTCCAATCTCCTCTCTTATTCTCCTCTTGGGATTTTGGGTGCACACGTTCAGGTGCCTGGTGTGACTTTCAAGGGACACAAGCCGTGAATGAGCCATGTTAGTCTCCATGCCGCCTTCTGGCCCAGGAAAGCACCATTTTAAAGAAAGGATTACCTAGGGACCAGCAGGTAGCATAGCAGTTATGTTGTTGGATTCCCATGTAGTCGACTACGGTTTGAATCCCAGATTTTGCGGCTTGAAACTCAATGCCAGGCATGTGTGCGTGTGTTCCCAAAAATCTCGAGAGGAGAACAGAGGAGAAGGGATGGCCATCCCTTCTGGGGGGTGATTTCTCACTTTCCGTCTCTCTGTCTCTCTGTCTCTTCAGTGAGCGCATGCACTCTATAGCAGAAATCTCTCAAAGAAAGAGAAGGGTTACCTGATACTGATTTCCACCTGTCTGCCCCCACCTTGGCAGGGTATCTGCTCCCTCCGGGTGTGGCCTTAGGCGGGTCCTTTATCTGGCTAGCCCGTCACCTTGGTCGACCCTGTGGTCTCCAGTATCCTGAAGCCTTGTACTGTGGGCTGGTGTCTATAAGCCTCTGCTGGCTGGCTTGGCAGGAATGGAACCTAGTGACAGCTCCTGCTCTCTGTAGTTAAACAGATGCGTGCAGGCCACTTTCCTGGGGCACACGGGCCTGGTAAGACTCCTCCTGAGAGCTGAGCATCCCTTCTGAGCTGTCCTGCCTGACGTCTCAGGGTCTAGATCATCTTTATGCCTCACTAATGACATTCGACTCCCCAACTCAGGTGTGGTCATAGGGAGTGGGTGTCACAGCTCAAGGCCCAGGTGGCCCTGCAGGGGGACTTCATGAGCCTGTCTGGCTCCCACCTTTTGGGCCCCTGGTAAGGGATGCTGGGATGTTTACAGTGACCAGTGCCACGGCCCATAGCTGCCAGGTCTCACCTTTGGGGGCAGATCTAGGGTCACACATCCAGGGCTCTGTGCCATGTGTGGCCCGGGCCTCACCAGTCAGAGTTTTGCAAGAATAACTCTCATACAGGAATTGCAGGGTTTCTGGTGAGTTCCTGGGGGAGGATGGAGAAGCCATGAGGCTGGGATCAGAGACTTGGCTTTGGGTCTGGCCTCATAGCCAGTGCCTGCCAGAGCCACCCCACTCCCCAGGCCTCTGTCTTCCTTTGTGGTGGCTGGCCAGTCTCGATTTTCTAGCCCGAGTTCTGGTCCTTCTGCGTCAAGCTGCTTGTTCTGGCAGGTGGGCCTTAATCAAGTCTGGTTTCTAGTCCCTCCTGGACCTGGGACTCCATGGCTAAGGTGGCTCCTCCTGAAGGCAAACAGTCGCTTTGAGTTTTGTTTGAGGTTGACCGCAGAGCTGCCCTTGGCTCCCGAGGTCCACTGTCCCACACCTTGGCCGGGCTCCTCATCACCGGCATCTGTTCACAAGTCTTTCTGAGCAGGTGGTGGGCTGGTCTCGGGGGATGAGGGAGCTCTGCTTGATTCCCTGTCTCATCGAGGAGTAGTGCGGAGTTAGGTCTGGGTCAGTTTTCTTGTCTTTTTTTTTTTTTAAAGAATAATTTTATTTAACTTTATTTATTTATTTTAACTTGATCAGAGAGGGACAGAGTGAGAAAGAGAGAGGGAAAGTGAGAAAGCAAGCCGCCAGGTCTGGGACTCAAACCGCAGTCAACCACATGGAAGTCCAGTGCCCTTAACCACCACGCCACTTGCTGGCCCGAGTTTTCTTGTCTTAAAATGAGGTTAATGTCATCATGTTTTGAATTTTTTTAAAACATTTTTAGCCCCCCTCCCCCCCATAGAATGCATGTACTTGCCTGAGAGACAGTGAGAGGGAGAGTGAGAAATCACTCCCCCCCACCCCAGTGGGGATGGCCACTCCGCAATCCCTTCTCTCCCATTCTCCTTTTGGGATTTTGGGCACGCACACAGGCACCTGACATAACTTCCAAGCTGCTGGGTCTGGAACTTAAACTATGGTTGACCACGTGGGAGTCCGGCACCTTAACCACCGTGCTACCTGTTGGCCCTGCCACCTTTTTTTATTTTTGAGAAAAGATGAAATAAAATAGGTGGCTGATGAGCATGCTTCCCCTATCTGTAGCTGAGATCAGAAAGAGTAAAATACAATAAATAACATTGAACGTGCCTGGTGTGGAGTTGGCCCTGTGGCCTAGTGCTTAAGGGAACTGGATCTTCCATGACCAACCTCTTTTTTTTTTTTTTGGAGAGGTTTTTTGCCATAGGGCACGTGCGCTTGCCAGACACATGGAGAGAGAGACACAGAGAGACAGAAAGCGAGAAATCACCCCCCAGGGGGGATAGCCACGCTGCAGTCCCTTCTCCTCCATTCTCCTCTCGGGATCTTGGGCACGCACGTACACACGCCTGGCGTGAGTTTTAAGCCACCGGGTCCGGGACGTGAACTGCGATCGACTACGTGGGAGTCCAGTGACATAGCCATTACGCTAACTGCTGGTCCCATGACCAACCATTTTTCAAAACCCACTGGCTTGGAAAACATGCCAGGCACATGCGGGTGCATGCCCCAAACCCTTAAAGGAACAATGGAGATGTGATTGTGGCGTGACCAGGCCCAACTGGGGGTGCTTTCTCGCATGCTCACGCTCTCTCTCTCTCTCTCTCTCTCTCGCCAGTGCATGGGCCCTCTGGTAATTAGAAAATAAATAAATAAAAATGAAAGTGCCTGGTAGGAGCAGGACGCAGGCAGGCGTTGAGCAAATGGTTGTCCCTTTCCTGGTGGCTTCTCCACCAGTCGCTGTCTTTCCTTCTCTCTAACTCCTGTTGACAAGATGACCTGGTTCTAGACCTCAGAGCCTTCCCTTTGTTGAAGTAACTTCTGGCCAGAGAGGCCAGGGTGGGGAAGAGGCCAAGGGAGCCTCTCTGGGTGCACGGAGCAAAACAAATGCTCCTACAACTAATTGTGCCTTATTATCATTGCGAAAAACACTTATTACCCCTTGTGTCATTACTGATACCCGCCTAATAATAGTTATTACCGCTTTATTACCACTGAGAGTTTGTTTTAGTTTGCGATTTGATGATGTTTAGTTTCATTTACAGAAAATGAAGGGTCATTTCATTCATGCAAATTGTTACTTAGTTTAGCAAATTGTAACTTCCCGTAAAGCAAGAGGCAGAGGAATTCTTCTGAAGCAAAGTATATGTTTTTAAGGAGAAGTATTTTAGGCAAATGAAAGGAAACTCAAGGAAAAATACTGTAGACAATAAGGAATCACAGCGCCTAAGCTGGAAACCTGTAGAAAGAGCTTGTGTTCGTGTCTGCCCTTTAAAAAGGAGGCGGCTGTGGGCCAGCAGATGGCGTAATGGTTATGTTGCGGGACTCTTATGTAGTTGACTGCAGTTCGAGTCCTGGATGTAGCGACTTAAAACTCATGCTGATGTAAGTGTGCCCAAGATCCTGAGAGGAGAATGGAGAAGGGATTGCGGCATGGCCATCCCACTTGGGTGGGTGGGAGGGGTGATTTCTTGCTTTCTATCTCTCTGTCTCTCTCTTTCTGGCGAGCGCACACACTGTATAGCAAAAAACAAATAATAAAAAACAAAACAAAAAAAGTCAAAAAAAGGATGTTGGTTCCGTTGCGGCTCGTTTGGAAATGAGCATCAGTGTCTGGGCTTCTGCCTTCATGCTCAGCTCTGACTGGGTTGCCAGATTTAGCAAATGAAATACAGGTTGTCCAGTTAAATTTGAATTTCAGATAAACAATACATGTTATTTTAGTGTAAGTATATCCCAAAATATTGGAAAGGATATACTCACACCCCCAAATTATGCCACGTTTATCCAAAATTCAAATTTAACTGAGCCTCCTGTGTTTTACCTGGCAGCCCCAGTTCTGACCCCCCACCTGCATTCGTCTTGATGAAATAATAATAGTTACTGTTTATGGAGATACTTGTCTGCAATGCCAAGAGGTATTCTAAGCATTTTACATACATTCTTCTTTTCCCCTCCTGGGAAACCTAAGAAGTCAATACAAATATCCTTGTTTTAGAATGGAGTGAGCTGGCTCAGAGAGGTGAGGTCATTTGCTGAGGTCACACAGCCCAGGGTGGCAGAGTGGGGACTGAACCCACGTCTGTGGCCGTCGCTGTCCCAGTGCGTCTGGGCAGCAGAGGTGGTGGGAGGAAGGGAGGGCATGGGGCTGGGCTCGTTATCTGAGACCCCCAGTCTGAACCCCCGACCCCAGCAGTGACATCCTGTCTCCTGTCTTCCAGAATCACCGCCACCTCCCTACTCTCGGCTGTCTCCTCACGACGAGTACAAGCCACTGGGTAAGTGTGCCCTCCGTCCTGCGCTCATGCTCGGGGAGGTGTTCACCCCGTCCCACTGGAGGGCTGCAGGGGCGGGGCGCAAGCCGGCTGGTGGTTTGAAAGGGGGCGAAGTTTTGCAAACACTCCCACAGTCGGCCACAGCACACCCAGCCTCTGCAGCAGGCTCTTTAGATCTCGACATTCCTAGGTCATCATTAACCTCTCTGTGACCTTTAAACAGGCCCTGTCGGAGATGAACGGCTTCGCTCAGACATCTCATTGGCGCTGGGCTGGTGTCCCGTGTTCCTCCCTCCCGACCACGGCTCTCCTGCAGTGTGTGTGTGGAGTGGTGTGACAGAGGTCGGGCGGGAGGGCTTCGTCCAGAGGAGCTTTACGTTCCCCCTTTGGAAGCCCAGACGTCCACCTGGTCAGCGATGACAGCTGGAACGTCAGGGGGAACGTGTATTGGTACATCAGCCTCTGGCAGGCACTGTCCCCAGGTGGTAATGTCATTTTGGACAAGCCCCTCGCAGAGGCAGAACTTGCTTTCCTTGACCGTGGGGCATGGGCAGCAGCTCCTGTTCTGGGGTGGTGTAGATGCATGTGGTTATAGAAGTGGGAGTGCTTGGGACCAGCAGTTGGCGTAATGGCTATGTCACTGGGCTCCCATGTAGTTGACCATGGTTCAAGTCCCAGACCTGGTGGCTTAACCTTATGCCAGGTGTGTGTGCGTGTGTGCCCAAAATCCCGAGAGGAGAATGGAGGAGAAGGGATTGCGGTATGGCCATCCCCTCTGGGGGGGTGATTTCTCGCTTTCTGTCTCTTTGTCTCTCTCTGTCTGTCTTTCTGGTGAGCGCACGCGCCCTACAGCACAAACCTCTCCAAAAAAAGAAAAGAAGTAGGGGTGCTCCTCCCCAGCCTGTTTCCTCCAGTGGATGTCTATCCAGTGGGGACTCGGAGCCCAGGGTTTGAGCCAGAGAGCTGATAGTGTCTAGAGTCCTGGTGGGGGCCAGTGCCCAGAGAACATTTTGTGGCCCAAACGATCCGGTTCCCATGGGCCCCGAGCTTCGCGAGTCAGACGGTGTGATGGCTGCGGAAACCTCCACTGAGCCACCGCAGCAAGTGGGTTGTTTTGTTTTGGTAACGGCCTCCCCTCTCAGCGTGTGGCAGCACTATCAGGGGGGTCACTTTTCGGTGTTGTAACCTCTCAGGCATGCACCCCAGTTTCCTTCCAGCCTGCCTCCCCAGCCCCTCGAAATCATAAATGCCCATCAGGTCCCTCCAGGAGTTTGACTTTGACTTCTCAGGCCAGGGGGGCAGAGGCTGCCCCATGAGGGACAATGGCGAAGCCCAAGCCCAAGTGGCTTTGCCATTGTTTGTCCTGGAAGTTGGGCTAGTGGACGGAGAACTGTATTTAGTTCTTGGGGACCTGGAGAGGTCATCTGGTGGGACTGTGTCACCTCAGAGATGTGGAGTCAGGCTGGGAGAGAAACCGCGGGGCTGCAGCCCAAACCCCACGGGTCCCCGGCCTCCCTCGCGGCCTGTCTCAGCGTTTCCAAAGTCAGCAGAGTCGCGCTAGCAGTCACTTAGAAGTGACTGGTCCAGCAGGCAGAAGGAAGGACAAAACGAACTCAGAAGTTCTTAGGAGATGGACACTGCAGTCCGCACGGCAGGGATCGCTGCCCCAGGCTTGTCAGGCAGTCAGCGGCAAGGCTACGAGGCAGGGTCCTCCCCGCCATGGAGAGCCACCATTTGGAAACCAACAGGTGTCCCCATTAATCTACAGATGGGACAGCCGAGGCCCAGAAAGAGGAAGTGACACTTGCCAGTGGTTGTATAGCTGAGCCCACCTGTTTTTATAGCCTGCGAGCTAAGAATGGTTTTATTTTTTAAATAGTTAAAAACAACAGTCGGGCGGACAGTAGCATGGTGGTTAAGACAACTGAATGCCACATGGCCAGCTGCATGGTTTGAGTCCTGGAGCGAGCTGGCAGCTTGAAAAATACGCTGGGTGCCTGCATGCATGCGTGCGTGTGTGTGTGCGCGCGCGCGCGTGCCCAAAATCCTGAGAGGAGAATGGGGGGGAAGGGATTGCGCTGTGACTGCCCCCTTTCGGGGGTGATTTCTCACTTTCCCCATCTCTCTGGCAAGCTCACCTGCCCTATAGCCAAAAAAAAAAAAAAAAAAAAGGAAAAACATGGAAAAAGTCAAGGGTCAGCAGGTGGCGTAATTGTGAAGATGCTGGATCCCACATGACCAACTTCATGGGTTTGAGTCTTGGACCTGTGGCACTGAAACCCACATCAGGCATGTGAGCATGTGTGCCCAAAATCCCAAGAGGAGACAGGAAGTGACTGTGGCATGGCCATCACCCCTGGGGTGGGGGTGGTGATTTCTCACTTTCCCTATTTCTCTCTCTGGCAAAGGCATGCACCCTATGGCAAAAAAAAAATTTAGGAAAAAAGTCAAAAGTAGACTATTGGGAACCAGCAGTTAGAGTAATGACTATGTCGCTGGACTCCCATGTAGTCGACCGCGGTTCGAGTCCCGGACCCGGTGGCTTAAAACTCACGCTGGGCACGTGTACTGCATGCCCAGGATCCCGAGAGGAGAATGGAGGAGAAGGGATTGCGGTGTGACCATCCCCGCGGGGGGTGATTTCTCGCTTTCTGTCTCTTTGTCTCTCTCTGGCAAGTGCACGTGCCCCGTAGCAAAAACCTCTCCAAAAAAAAAAGTAGACTATTGCATGACGAATGAAAATTATGTGAAATTCACATTTCCGTGTCCGGAAGTGAGGTCCTCCTGGAGCGTGGCCAGCACGTCTGTTTCCCTTCTGTGCGTGGTGCCTCCACGCTGCGTGGGTAGGGGGGCAAGTTCCAGTGGGGAGGGTCTGCTTCACCAACCTGGGAGCACAAGGGGGTCTCGAAGAAGTTGGTGGAAAATGCATATTCTGACAAAACCATGCGTGGATTTCTATTTCTTTGCACTAAAATAAACTCATACTTGAATTTCATTTTCCACTTACCTCAAAAAAATTTGTTTTGTTGGAAAATGGGGGGGAGACGTCCCCCCCACTATGGGGCATGGTCACGCTGCAATCCCTTCCCTCCATTTCTCCCTCTTGTTGGGATTTTGGGCACTTATGCACACATACTCGCCATGTTTCTCAAGCTGCTAGCACTGAGATTTGAACTGTACAGTTGGCCATGTGGGATCCAGTTGCCTTAGCCACCAGGCCTTGGAGCTATCTCCCTCCACTAACTTTTTGAAGTCCCCTTGTATTTGATTTCTGGCCCTTTACATACAAAGCTGGTGACCCCTGATATTGCTAAAAAAGTAATGGAATTGCAGCTCAAACCTGAGCCTCCAACTTCCAGATGGGGGTTCCCGGGGCTTGAGCGGACAGGATGGGACTGTCCTTTTTCTGCATCAGCCACTGGACTTTAAGAGCCTCACTACAAACACTAGCAGTGAGGGTTTGGCAGGGCGCCATGGGGGCTTCCTAGCTGGGCCAGGCAAAAAGTGGACAGTGCCTGTTGCCCCTGCCTCCTGTCGCCCAGTCTCCTGGAAGCTTCACGAGGCTGTGAGGCTCCACATGGGTCACTCGGAACAAGGAGTTGGCCTGTGACTTGCTGCTTCACTTAGGAGGGGCAGCCACCCTCAGGGCACTGAGCACTTGGGAACATTTGATCTTAAAAGCAAAGCTCCTTTAAGTAAAGTTTCCACTTAGGCATTGAAGTTTTGTTTGTGTGTGTGTGTGTGTGTTTTTAAAGACTTTTCCATGTGTCCTCATTTTCTTCCTAATGCATTTTAACAACAGATAACTTTTTCATGGCCTGATAAATAGTCCGAGTTTATTTTTTGCTATTATTTTCTTTTCCTTGCATTGTTGCTTTTTCATCAACAAAAAGTCAGTTCACTTCTAAGCCTCTGTGATCACATGAGACCAAAAAACAAAATAAAACCCAGAACACCCAGTCAGCATCTGGCAAGTGGGGGAAAGAAAAGGCCAAATTGGTTAATGTTTCATCTTCCCGCTCCCCAAGCCATGTGGTAAAAGGGAAAAATTCCTTCAGGATCGAGTGGAATTCTAGCCAGCCAGGCTTCCAGTTCTGTCCCAGGAATCCCCGCCCGGAGTGGCTTTGCTGGGGCCAGGTGGGGCCAACCGAGCCAGACGATGAAAGCGTAGCAGGCCTCCTAGAACAGGCGTCCCAACTCTGGGGCAGGCCTGTCCCTTAACGGGGGGCAACACCCTATTGCTGGTAGCAGAGGCCCAGGCCCAGGAAAAATTTCCCAAGTCTGCCTGTCCCGAAACGCATCAGCCTGTCAAGCTAGCGACTCCGTGCAAAAGAATTGCCCTTTCCCATCCAGCTGCCCCGTAGACGGGGAAAACAAATGAAGTCCTTAAAACTACTTTAAAAAAATGCCTGGAAAAAAAAAAAAAAACAGTCCAGGCATTGAAATTGCTCTGTGAGCAGGTTTGGATGTTAAGGAGAGGGGGAGGGGAGAGGGAGAAAAAAGTTAATCTGGGAGAAAATGCTTGAGCCCTTAATTAGAGGGGTGTAAGCGGGACCCAGCGAGGATGGCTGGTGACTTGTTAAAACAAAGTCTCCCCAGCTCCAGCAGGAGGAAGGAAGGAAGGGAAGGAAGGAAGGAAGCAAGAAGGAACAGCTTCAGGAATTTTAATGGTTGTAATTAAGTACAGCAAGTCTGAATTGTTCCGCGGCTTAATTGAACCTTACCCGAGCAGGCTCCAAGTTGCTACTTGCTCGGTCCCCGGTTCCCCGAACTCGGACTTTCTGTGGTCACAGGGATTGTAACCTGCTCGGGTGCCAGGGTCACTGCCGGCAGCATTGTCTTTCTTTCTTTTCTGGAGAGGCTTTTGCTATAGGGCGCGTGCACTTGCCAGAGAGACAGAGAGAGACAGAGAGACAGAAAGCGAGAAATCACCCCCCAGGGGGGATGGCCAAGCCGCAATCCCTTATCCTCCATTCTCTTCTTGGGATCTTGGGCATGCATGCACACGCACCCGGTGTGAGTTTAAGCCACCGGGTCCGGGACTCGAACCACTGTCGGCTACATGGGAGTTCAGCGACATAGCCATTACATGTCAGTGTGTTCTAGAAGAGTCCCAGGACTGGCTTGGCTAGGCTCAGGTGACCCCAGGACGGGGTGACAGAGTGACCTCGGAGGGTGGTGGGAGACCCGCTGCGCTTTGCCAGCACACACGTGCACACCCGCAGATACAGGAGGGAGAAAGGAGAGCGCGAGGCTCCGTGGCCGCTAAGTCTGTCTCTTTCCTCCCCAGATCTGTCCGATTCCACATTGTCTTACACTGAAACGGAGGCCACCAACTCCCTCATCACGGCTCCGGGGGAATTCTCAGGTTGGCATTTTCCCTCCTCCCCTTGCTGTTGCGTTGAACTTTGTCCGAGGGGACAGGTGGGAGGGGGAGGCATGCGGGAGGACTTCCTGGTTTCCCCTCCTTTTGGGTTTCCTCTTTTCCTCCCACCCCTGGGATGGGCAGATCGCCAGCATTTTAGTCCCTGGTGTTCTTGGGACCTGTGTGAGCGAAAGCTGACCACGACGGCGTTGCCAGTGTCCATCGGGCACGATTTAACTGGACGTCTCTACTGCGTCCTCCTCCCGCCTGGTCCTCCATCCCTGGTCTGAGCAAGGGCGTGGTATCCGTCCTCTTTCTCCCACCCTCACTCTGGGAGAGGGGTGACGTAGGGTCCAAAGTGGGGGAGAAATGAACTGGGTTAGTGAGCCCTGGTGGGGGTGGATCTCACAAACGGGGAGTGGCCATGGCCAGTGGTTCCCAGGCCTCTCCCTGAGCAGTGGATGCAGCTAGGAAGGAGGCAGGGAGCCCTGGTTGGAGCTCACACGCCCTGTAATTAGGAGCTGACCATAGGGACCCCCACATTTGGGGGAAACACCTAAACCAGCTTTCCTTGAGAAATGAGAGGTTGGTGGTGAAGAAGGGCATTGGGGGCCCGGAGGGGCACAGGTGGCCTGGTTTGTGGGGCCCTTTTGGGGAGCATGGCGGGTGGCGTGTGCTGGGGAGGATGGCTGGGGCCCGAGGCCTTGCTCTGTGTGGGCTGGGGCTGTGTGCCAGTGGGCCTGGCTGGAGCTG
>NW_006159876.1:2471655-2481313 GCF_000334495.1 Tupaia belangeri chinensis | reverse complement strand
GGGTGCCGGTGGGCTGGGCGGGATCTGCCGGCGCGGAGCCACTGTGTCGCGGTCACAGTGCAGCTGCAGCCATCGTGGCTGCTCGCTGAGTGGTCACCAGGGGCCAGCCTTGTACTTCATGGAGTAGCCGCAGCGGGGACAGTGAGGTCACATCCCTAGCCTGGCGTCATGCAGTGGCAGAGCTGCTTGTCTCCAAGGCCAGTGCTATCTCCCACTTTTTGGGCACGAATTGAATGTACCTCGGATAAATTCATGTCCCAAAGTCCATCATTCTCATTGTACTTGTGCCCTGATTCTCAGGGTGACCAGACGTCGGCTGCTCACTCCGGCTGGCCCTTGCCCGTCCCTTCCCTGTCATGGTGTGCACAGCCGTGGAGAGCCAAGGCGGAGGGACTGGACTACGCAGCAGGACAGTGACTCGCCCAGGACCACACAGTGGGCTCAGGGCTCAGCTGGTGCTGGGTCTGTGCGTCCAGGTCCTGCTTGTGTCTGCCCTGTCCTCTGGTGGCCCTCCCAGTTGGGCCACTTCGCTCAGTCTCTGCCTTTTACCCTGTTGTGTTAGAATGGTTTCCCCTGAGACCCGGCCAGACGAACAGAGGTTCACTTCTCAGTCCGTTCTTTCTATGTGCCTAGGTGGATGGGAGCCACACACGATTTTAAAGCACTGGGCTTAGCACTTCTAAACCTCGAGCCCAGGCCGCTGCCAGCCATCAGAATGTGTTTAATCTAGGTGGACTGCATGGGTAGGAGGGTGTCTTACCTGGAGCTCGGGCTGTGGTGCGCTGACACAATGATACTGATCTGGATCAGTGCCCGCGGGTGTAAGAGGTGGCCCCTGGGTGTGGCCCAGGCCCCCTGTATCGCCAGGGTCAGGCTGCAGCCTCGGGTGGTGGACAGGACCAGCCTGTTTCCACTGGCTGTGGCCCAGCCTCCTCGCCTCCTCTGGGGCAGGGCTGGGAGGTTCCAAAGTTGGCAGGTCTGCCGCCCACCTCCAGGCCCTGCGGTGCATTTTTCAGCGTTGACCGACCACTCTGTTCCGTTTTCTGTTGCTTGATGACTGAATGTCTGCAACTGGGGAATTGGTAAGAACAGCCGTTGGCTCATGGTTTTGGAGGCTGAGAAGTCCTAGAACATAGCGCCGGCATCTGGGGAGGGGCATCTTGGGGCCTCACGGCAGAGGGCAGGCGTGGCCTATGTGTCTTCTGAGAGACTCCTTATAAACTTATGAGGGTCCGGCCAGGGGTCCTTCCAGAGTCTAATTTCCCAAGGCCCCACCTCTCGACACTAAAGTCAGATGGGGTTTTCGTCCTCTCTCTCTCTCTCTCCTTCCCTTAAATTTGCTGTAGGGTATGTGTATTTGCCAGAGAGAGAGAGAGCCAGAAAGTGAGAAAGACCCCCGGGCGGGGTGGGGGTGGCCACAGTGCAGCCCCTTCTTCATCCTCTTAGGATTTGGGGCATGCACACAAATGTCCAGTGTATTTTTCAAGCCACCAGGCCCAGGAAACTGTGCAGTCAGCCCATGTGGGATTCAGCACCTAGTCACTGCTCCACCTAGCTGGCCCAAATTTTTGTCCTCTTACCTCTGTTGCAACGAAATTTGAACCTGTGAATTTGGTACAGTATATTCAGAGTGAAAGTCTTCCCCCCAAAATAAGTCTCCCCTCCTTTCAGCCTCCTGGGTATTTCTCCTGGGCTAGTGGTTCGAGGCTGGGGTAGAGGCGGTTAAGGGACAAAGGGCAGGACAGACAGGTGGCAGGGAGTCCTGGAAGAGCCAGCTGCTATGGAGGGGTCCTGCCAGCCTGGGTGTGTCAAGCAGTGTGGGTGGTGGGCACTGTGCCAGAGGAAGGACTATGCCCAGCTTCGCCTTTCCCCTGCCGTGTGACCTCGGATCCTTGGCACTCTCGTCTGTTTGGTTAGCTGTGCTGGGGACCCTTGTGTCACTGGGCTCAGGGCCCCATGGTGCCAATGTATTCCAGGCTGTGTACCAGTCCTGGGCTGGAGGGTGGGCAGAGAGCTGGGGCTTCTGGCCTGCAGCTTTTCAGCTCCTCTTCCCCCATTGTCTCAGAGCATAACTAATGCTTGGGGCAAGGCCACATGGAGGGGCCCCTCCCTACCCCAGAGTACCGAACCTTGGGGGCTGTGATGGGGTACACTGATGAGAAGAACCCAAGGCTCCAGGAGGGCAGCTGACCCCCTGAGGGCCACACAGGTTCCCCGGGGCCCCTGACAGAAGCCCCCGGGGCTATACATTTCCCAACAAGGCTTTTGAGCCTCGGGTCACTGTATTGCACGCTTATCATTAAGAACTTCCTGCGTGGCAGTGGCAGGGGATACAAGGTGGAGAAAGCCTGGGCCTTCTCTGGGCGCTGATGGTCTAGAAGAAGGAGAGGGAGGCCGGAAGCAGAGATGGCGGACCAGGTGCCGACCCAGGCGAGGACTGGCACGGAGATGAGAGTGGGGGCTCTTGGGGTGGGTGTGGGTGTTCAAGGGAGGCTTCACGGAGTGGGCGTGTCTGAATTGGATGTTACAGGGTGACCGAAAGCTCACCACGCCATCCCGTCCGGTAGCAGGAACCGCCGTGCACAGCAGGGAGGCCCACGGTGGCTCGAATGCTCTGAGAGTTGTGGCTAGAGGGGAGATGTGGGAGCATGGGGGGCCTGGGGAGCTGGTCCAGAGGGGTTGTCTTGAACATTGGAACAGAAGGATATGGTCCCTGGACTTCAGGAAGCTTGTGGGAGGGCCAGCGGGTAGCAGTGTGGTAAAGGCGGCCACCTGCGAGGTTTGCGTCCCTGAGCCAGTGGTGTGTGTGTGTGTACGACCCAGCCGGAGGGAGCTGGCACCATAGAGCAGGGCTACCCTGGCCTGAGGGAGGGCACCTCACCCTCACCAAATCTCAGGAGGACAGTGGAGGAGAAGGGATGGCAGATTGAACGTCCCCTCTGGGGGCTATTTCCCCACTTTCCCTGTCTCTGGTTAAGTGCAAGCCTCTCACAGCAAAAAAACAAACCAAAACTAAAGAAGTTCATGGGAGGGGCCAGCAGGTCGTGTGGTGGTTGGAGTGGCTGGACTCCCACATGGCCGACTGTAGTTTGAGTCCCAGACCTGGCGGATTGCCTTCTCGCTTTCCTTCTCTGTCTCTCTCTAGTCAACTGAAAAAAAAAAGTAAAGTAATGACAGTGAATAAAATAATTCTTAAAAACAAGTTCATGGGAAATGGAATTAAAGTACAAGTTTATTTTGGTGCAAAAAACCTGAAATCCATACTTTTTTTTTTCCAAAGTAGATATTTTCCATGAACTTTTAAAACCCCCTCATACTTTGTTATGAAGGACCTCCTCTGACTTCCAAGCACCAGGCCCAACCTGTAGCAGGGGTTCCTTGTAGAATGAATGAGTTTCTGCCTGGGACCGAGAGATCTAGGAAGAGCGCATAGACAGGAAGGTCACCACTCGCTTAATGAGCTCAGCTAACAGCTCTGGCTGGGCACTCTAAGTGCTGTGTACACGTCACTGCATGGAACCCCCAGCGACTCTGTGAGTCCAAGTAAAGGAAGAAGTAACTGGGGCACAGAGAGGTTAAGTAACTTGTGCAAGGCCACCCAGCTAGACAGAAGAACTAGGACTAGAACCCAGGCAGTCTGGTACCCATTGGGTTCCCCTGTGTCATAAGGTGCTCTTTCTGTCCAGGGAGGATTCAGGATTTAAATGTGGTCCTTGAGCTTTGGAGCTTTTGTGTTCTGGTACCCGAAATTCAGCTTGAACAGCTATCCTCTAAGCCCCAGGGCAGCTCTGCGCGTTGGATCCCGCTGGCCCGAGAGATGGCGGTGGGTGGGGCCTGAGAGGAGGCTGCTGGGCCGAGGGGGTCCTGAGCGCCTGTCGGGGCTGTGACTCTGAGTGGGGCTGTGACTCTGAGCGGGAGGCGGATGGCCCCTGCCCCTCTGCACCTCTGTGGCCTGCATAGCGGGGGAACCAGCAGGCCTGCTGAGGGGACCTGACATTCCTGCAGATGACTTGGCTGCGTCCAGCTAATCACAACCATCTGTCGGCCGGGCCCCCTGGCCTGCCTCCTCCTGTCCCCACCCACAGGCTTTCCCTGCGCGTGTAACCATCACCATCGGGAACCGCGCTCGAAAGTTTCCTCGTCAGGGTAGAGTGACTGTTGCCAAGAGCTATTTCTTTGATGCAGAAAATATATCCTGAAGGTACTTCGTCAGATGTTTTTATATTAAACATTTTCCCTCCACGGCCCTTGGCGGCCAAGGGAAGCAGAGCCGCATCGCTTTTCCGGTTGCCCTTTATGGAAAGAATTCCTGCTATTCGTGGGCCCTTTCCCCATGCCCCCCAGTCGGGGCCTGGCAGACCCAGCCGGAGGGAGCTGGCACCTGGCACCGTAGAGCAGGGCTGCCCTGGCCTGAGGGAGGGCACCTCACCCTCGCCATGTGGCAGCCGTTTCGAGCCTCGGAGAAATAGAGGTCTCATGTCTGGGGCGGACATCAAAGCCACTGTCCCAGACGGCAAGAGAAGCGTTGCCAAGACTTGCCCCGGGCTTTGCATGGGAGGTGGGAGCCCGCCGAGAGGCGTGGAACTACCTGGATCTGTGCGAGTGGTCTGGGTAGTGCGTCCTGGTCAGAGCAGGGGAAGCCAGCTGTAGGCCTCCGGTGCCAGGGGGGGAGGAGGCGGAGCCGGGTTCTGTCACAGCTGGAACAGGAGGCCCTGTCCCTCAGCACTGCCGGACTCCCAGCAGCCCTGGGAGGGGCTGCCGTGAGGGGCTTTGCTGGCCCGCTGTGGTCAGTGGGGTGAGGCACCTGGGCTGGGCACTGTTCTGGCTCCACGTGTGGCTGAATGAGGAGGAGTGGGGCCCCAGCAGGTACCTCTGCAGACAGGCCGTCCTTGGTGTGTGTGCCCAGGAAGCCCCAGGACTGTCCCCGTCCTCGGCCTCTGCCTCCTGCCTTCTGTCTGGCACTCAGGAGAGCTGTCCTGGACCTGGCGTGGGGTCGGCATGGGCTTCTGCAGATCACGGCCACGAGGACGCTGCTGGGCTGAGGGGTGTCCGGGGCCCCTCCCAGGCCACCCTTGGCTTACTGAGAGGAGAGGACACTTTCCAAAGCAAGGACTGCAGCCTGCTCCCAGAGGGCACGTTGCAGTAGGGCCTGAGGGTAGGGCCTGGTCTTCCCACCTGGTGCCGGCTCGTGCCTGGCAGGCAGGTAATGTGGGGTTATGTCCTGATTCACAGACGCCTCCCTGAGGGTTCAAAGGCCCAAACTCCGGCTTGTACTGCCTGTCTCTGGCCCGAGGAGACTCAGACTTGTGTTGGGGGTCACGACATGAAGTCTCTGGGGTCGCTCCTGCTCTGTGACCTTTGAGGAGCCTCGGAGGGGAAGGCTTCTGGCTGCCTGGCTGTGTCTCAGTGACCTGCCTTCTGCCTCTCAGGGCTTGGCCACAGAGAGCCCCGGGGACTTCCTCGGGGTTGAGAGGTCACACCACCCTGGCCAGGAGGCCAGCAGACCCAGGCTCTAATCCTGGGTGTCCCACATCCTTGGTGGTCTCAGACGCCTGTCTGGCTCTATCATCTGTAAAATGGGCCAGTTGGTCTCACTCCTTGCTTCTCAGCATTCCTTGCACTTCAGGGTCCCTGAACAGTTTTGTTTGTTTGGTTTTGTTTTTAACATTTAAGGCGGAGTCTCGCTGTATTGTGATCCTCACGCCCTAGCCTCCCGAATTGCTGGGAGTAGTCACACAGCACCACACGGCCTTTGGGGTGGGCGGGAACTGAATCCAGGCTTCGCATGAGGTGCCAGTCTGTGCCCCTGAGGCTGGGCCCTCCCTGAAAGGTCTTTGAAAAGCTCAGACCCCATTCCAGAAGTGGTTGGGGCTGGCCTGGACACGGGGATTTTAACAAAATTTCCCCTGTGATTCCAACATGCAGCCCGAGCTCAGAGGCCAGCTCTAGAGGACCTGGAAGGACCCCAGAGCACCCGTCCTAACTCCTCTCAGGCAGGGGCCCTTCCCGTTCCCTGGGCCAGCTTTGGCCTATGCCGATAACTCTGGGCACGAGCCACCCTGGTGTCTGGGTGCAGTCTGGGAGTAGTCTGTCTGTCTGCCAGCTGCCCTGGCTCTGGCCCCTTCAGCTGTGGGCTTTTCTGGGGGTCCGCTGCACCAGAGCACCATGGAAGCCTCGACTGACATCTCTCTGAGGCCCCCTGGTGTATATGCCTTTGCTTCCTGCTCCCACCTGCTAAGCGGGTGTGGGATGAGTAGTTTTCAGATGAGAACCCCAGTCGGGGCTGAAGTGCACCAGCCCAGACACTCGGCTGAAACCGCCCCGCCCGCCCGTCTGCAGGAAGGTGGGCTTGCTGTGGTTGTTCGGGAAGGCTGGGGCAGCCACACCTGTGCCCAGCACGCTCTTAGGTCTGAACAGCTTTACTTTAAAAGCACACACTGGGCCTGCTGGCGGCGTGGTGGTTAAGGCGACTGCATCCCCCAGAGCCGACTGTGCAGTTTAGTCCTGGCCCGAACAGCTTAAGAAATACACAGGGCGTGGGTGTGTGCATGCCCCAAATCCTGAAATAAGGGCATGGCCGTCCCACGTGGGTTTGCCATGAGGGCTGGGACTGGTGAGGGAGAGGAGGCCCAGGAGGCGGGGTGTGCTCAGGAAGCGTGAATCTGATAGAAACGACTAGGGAATCTCACGCCCTGGAGAGCCGGGTCCAAGCCGCTTCCACAGTGAGCAGTGTGGGCTGGGAGGATGCCCGTGCAGGATGGCTGCAGGGACACAGAGTCGCAGCCGGGCCACATGGGAAAGGGCATCCAGCCCCAGGGAACTGCTGGGCAGAGCCAGGAGCTGGGAGGATGCTTGACTGGGAGCAGCATGGTACTGGCAAGGTGGCACTACGAGGCTGGTCGGGGAGGGTCCTGGGTGCTATTTCAGGGAGGGTGGGACTCGAGGCCCGAGAGGGCATCCCAGAAACTTTGAATTGGCAGTGAGAGTGACGGTAGCCTTGGAGAATAGGTTGCTAGAGTTGTTTTTTGTTTAATGTCAACTTTATTTTTTTAAAAATATTTATTTGATTTGGGACCAGCGGTTAGCCTAATGGCTATGTCGCTGGACTCTCGTGTAGTCGACCGTGGTTCAAGTCCCAGACCCAGTGGCTTAAACTCACGCCAGGCGCGTGTGCGTGCGTGCCCAAGATCCCGAGAGAAGAATGGAGGAGAAGGGATTGTGGTGCGTCCATCCCCCCAGGGTATGATTTCTCACTTTCTGTCTCATTGTCTCTCTCTCTCTTTCTGATGAGCACACACACCCTATAGCAAAAACCTCTCTCACTCCCAAAAATATTTATTTAATTTTATTGACCAGTGAGAGAGACAGAAAGAGCGAGAGAGGGAAAATGAGAAAGCAGGACACGAGGTGAGGTCCAGGACTCGAACTGTGGTTGGCCGTGTGGAAGTGTCCAGTGCCTTAACCACCACGCCACCTGCTGGTCCCCTGGAGCCTTGTTTTTGTTCCAGGAAAGCACATGCATCACGAGTGAGCAATTTCAGCACAGTGATCATTCTGCTGCAACTCTAGCTAGATAAAGAAATAGACCATGACCCCCGACGCCCTCACTCACACCCCCATCCAGCCACTCCCAGTTCCCCCAGGGTGACAGCCCCATCCTGACTCCCAACGGCAGAGACTCCTGTGGGCTTTCGGAAATCTCGCTGTCGCGGGGTCTGTCTGGATGGGCGTATCGTTGTCTTGTTGCCGGCGGGCACCTGTGGGCGTGGACCCCGTCCTGCTCGTCTAATGCAGCCACCCCTGTAGCCCCAAGTTCATGTTAGTGCCCGGTTGTGGCTCCCGGCCGCGATGTTACGGTTTCTACTCCTGGGCCAGCCTTTAAGCGGACACGAGGCCGTGGCTCTCTTGAGTGTAGACCTGTGAGCGGAATTGCTGGGCTAGGCGTTCTGTGCGTGGTCAGCTTTGTGGGCTGTTTGGCTGGACGGTTTTCTGGCACCATCGTGTTTAGTCAGAAGCACTTGCAGGCAGGATTTGGGTTCATCCCCCCGCTTACCTGCGAGACCCCGAGAGGGGCAGCATCCTTGCCCCGCAGCTCCAAGCAGCAGAGCTCGGCCTAGACGTGGGGTCTCCCCTCTGCGTGTCCAGGACCTCCATCACTCAGATGAATCAGGTTCCGACCCTCCTGGCCTCCCCCCTGCACTCCAAGGCAGACTTTTTAGTTCTGTATCCTTTCGTAAGGCCCTGGCAGTGCACCCTGGGAAAAACAAAAAGGAGAAAAGAGTGAAAGGAAACTAAACATTGGAAAAGAAGTGTGTTTCCAATAAACCGGCCTTTCACCGGTAGCCAAAACATTACATTCCTGTACCCCGGAGCAGCCGGCCGGGTTTGCCTCGCCGGGCCGTAAATCTCACTGAGAGTTGGGTCGGGATTGTCCCCGAGACACAGAGGCAGGCAGTGGATCTCCCTGGACTTGGGGGTGACATCGGCACTTTCGCAGCAGGCTGGCGGGGTGCCAGGCTGGGGGGCGCGGTCCTCAGCCCTCTGAGGGTGCAGTGTGTGAGTTACCGTAAGGGATTTTCTTTGCCTGCCCGCCCCCTCCCTGTCGTGGGTGCTTTGATGGGTTTGAGGTGTTTATAGGCTTGATTCATGACTGCGTTACCAGGGTTTTCCACGGAAATAACTTATTAAAGGGGCCATGCACACAGTGACATTCAAGTCTGGAGGGCGGTGGGATCAGAGGCCACCCGTCGGCCAGTCAGTGCTGTGCTGGGCCAGCGCTCCTGACCGGGAGGCCAGGGCCACGGGAAGCACTCCCCAGGCAAACCCAGGCTCAGGCTGGTGGGCGAGAGGGGGAGATTAAAACCCCAGAAGAGCCCGGACCCACCCCCCATCAGACCTGCTTGACCAGGTGCAGGGACCCGTGTGGATGCTTGGCCGCTGCCAAGGGCCCTGACTGTGCGGTTGTGCCCCTCGCTCACGGAGACAAGGACACAGACGCCCCTGCCTTTTACCAGGGATGGATGGAGGGATGAGCTGGGCCGGAGGGGAAGGCAGGGGTAGAAGGGTTTTCTGGTCCTTCCTGAGAGCTCCTTTCCTTTGATTTAATTGATTTAATGACACCTGCTTTGTCCTTGAGGCCCGCTGAAAGCTTTCCTCTTTTTTTTTTTTTTTTTTTTTTTGAGAGGTTTTCACTATAGGGCACGTGCGCTCGCCAGACAGACAGAGACAGACAGACAGAAAGCGAGAAATCACCCCTCAGGGGGGATGGTCACGCTGCAATCCCTTCTCCTCTGTTCTTCTCTCGGGATCTTGGGCACGCACGCACATGTGCCCGGCGTGAGTTTTAAGCCACTGGGTCTAGGATGCGAACCGCGGTCGACTACGTGGGAGTCCAGCGACATAACCATTACGCTAACTGCTGGTCCCTGAAAGCCTTCCTCTTCTAGGAAGTCTTCAGGAATTATACAGCTCACAGTGGCCCCTCCCTTTTCTGAACTTAAAAAAAAAAAAAAAAGTATTATTTCACGAGTAAGAGAGAGAGCCAGCACCATTAGCATGATGCTGTGATCCACCCGAGACACAGCCAGCCCCAGGTGTGGGGCACCTGTATACCTGGGGCATTCAGGGATGCCTGCAGACTTGAACCCGGAACCCTCCC
>NW_006159876.1:2461439-2470817 GCF_000334495.1 Tupaia belangeri chinensis | reverse complement strand
CGTCGTGCTGCTACTGCCACGCCCCTGTCTGGCTCACCTCTTTTGGGCTTGAAGTGGCTTTCATCCCTATACTGCTCTCTCGCGGTGGGTAGACCGTGGTGTTTGTCTGCCTTCCTGAGCCAACCAGACTGGGAATGACCTTTGGGCAGGATCTGGGTCTGCCTCTGGGTTTGGGGTCGTAACCAGAAAACTGGCGGTCCTGGCTCCTGGTGTGGCCCTCCTGTGCCAAAGGACATGGTTCGGAGTAGTTGCCTGCAACTCAGTTCCGGCTCTTCGGCATGGCAGCAGTAGCACAGGAGTGACAGCAGCAGTGCTAGGACGTGAAGGCCCGAGCAGGTGCCGGGCTGTTTCTTATTCCGGAAGCTCACACTCCCAGTAAGGCAGTTCCTGTACTCCTTACCTCCTGGTACAGATGACAAACCAGGCTCCAGGGGGAGCAGTAATTTGTCCAGGGGCAATAGCTCGTGAAGAGGCAAAGCTGGGGTTTGAACCCAGGTCTGCCCAACTCCAGAGCTGTGTTCTGGGGAAGTCTCTTTATCTGTCCCAGCTACAGTTGCCCCACATCCCACCAGCGAGCTTATGGTCTCTCGCTCTCTCTGGCGAGCCCGTGTACCCTGTAGCAAACATCTTTTTAAAAAAACCTATTGATCATCTAGAGTAGGTGTGACTCTTCCTGGAGTCGTCCTGTTCCCTCGTGTCTGAGTCTCCTCTGTCACCAGCACCACACTGTCTTGGTCATTGTCACTTATATTCAGGAGTAAGATAACCAGGGAGTGCGAGTCCTCCAACTTCGTTCTTGTCAAAGGTTTTTTTTTTTTCTCCTGGTTTTTATCCTAGACACATGCATTTCTCTCTCTCTTTTTTTTTTTTCAATTTAAAAAAATATTTATTTATTGTAGCTTTTTGCTAGAGAGTGCATGCACTCACCAGAGAGAGAAAGAGAGAGAGGGAGAGGGCAAGAGAAAGCACTCCCAGTGGGGAATGGCCACACCACAATCCCTCCTCTTGTACCGTCCGCTCAGCATCTTGGGCACACATGCTCATGCGACTGGGTTTGGGACTTGAACAGTGGAGTTGGCCACTGTGGGATCCAGTGCTTTAACTTCCATGCCACCAGCCATCCTGCTTGTTGGAATTTTGATTGGGACTTCATCGAATCTATAGATCAGTTGGGGCAGAATTTCATTCGGACAGTCTTGACTTTTCCAGTGAACATGGTATATATATCTCCATAGATTTAGGCCTTGATTTCCTTCATCCATATTGTAGTTTTCAACGTACAGATCTTGCTCACCGTCATTAAATCTGTACCTGCGCTGATCATGTTTCCTGGGGCTATCAGAAACGGTACTTCTGAAATATGGTTGATGTCTATGGGCTGGCCTTGTATACATAGCTTTTTTTTTAAGAATTTTTTTTATTTAACTTTATTTATTACTATTATTTCCCAGTTATGATCAGAGAGAGAGAGAGAGAGAGAGGGAAAGTGAGAAAGCAAGCCACCAGGTGTCCAGGACTCGAACTCAGGTTGGCCATGTGGAAGTCCAGTGCCTTTAACCACCATGCCACCTGCCGGCCCCTGTATACATAGCATATTAATGGTTTGCTTGCTTGGTGGAAGGTGTCCTGTTTCAGAGGAAAGTTGCAAAGTGGACAACTGATGAGGGGTCTTCAGAAAGTTTATGGATAATGTGTATTTTGAAAAAACTATGCATAGATTTCAAAATTTTTGCGCCATAATAAGCTCAGATTTTAATTCCATTTCCATGAATTTTTGAGTGCCCTCATAGTGCTCGTGGACTCCCAGAAGCATCACCTCTGCCCTATGACAGTCCCTTAGACAGTCAAGGTGACTGTCCTGCAGAGACAGATGTGTGATGTCTTGGCCAGCCGCCTCAGCTTCGGCTCGTTTCCTGCTTGTACAGTGGAAGGCAGTGGCGAGAACGGGGTTCGGGGACCTGCTGAGGTCCCATCCAGCTGATGTCATGTAAACTACAGTGGGAGGTGTTGGGGAGAGCAGAGCCGTGGCCTGGGGAATCCTCTCCTCATTGCACAGAACCAAGAGGGCAGGCCACTTCCTTGGGCTTGCGCAGAGGCTGGCTGGGGGTCAGGTCTGCTGCACCCCTGATTTGGACTGGCAGAGGCAGCCCTGCGTCATCACTGGGAGCTGCCTGCACAGCAGAAGGCAGGGAGAGGCTGCAGATTTGGCCAGGACGGCCAGCTCTTCCGGGAGCTCTGACCCCTGGACTGGCCAGTTCACGTTTGGCTGTTTCCAAAGTATGAAAGCACTGTGCTTGGAAGTGCAGGGTTTGGCTGACCTCAGCCCAGGGTACAGAGCAGGGGTATAAAGGCTTTGGTAACGCTTGGGTTTGGATCCAAGTTCTGGGCCTGGCTGGGCGAAAACACTGGCTCCTTCCAGTCACTCTGCCTCTGGGAGCAGGAAGCAGCCTGGTTTCCCCTCGGTCACTGCAGACAGCCTAGGAGCCTCAGAGACGCCGCAGGGAGCAGAGGGCCAGGGTGGGCCTGGCCTGCCTCTACTTCCTAGTGCCAGGAGCGGCTCTCAGCACTTCAGACTCAGCAACTTTGACTTTTATGACACTCCGTGAGTTACCCTATTTCACAGACGGGGAGACTGACGCTTGGAGAGGTGTTAACCACCGACCAGAGTCCCACAAGGGCAGGCGACTCAAACCCGGGTTGTCTCCAGGCTCAGAAGCTGAATGATGGAGAGTGATTGGTTACTGGGTGCAGAGTTTCCATCTGGGATGATAAGAAAGTTCTAGAACTAGATAGTGACAATGGTTGTGCAACACTGTGAGTGTACTTAATGCAGTGAACTGTACACTTTATCATTCTTTTTAAGAATTATTTATTGGGACGAGCAGTTAGTGTAATGGCTATGTCACTGGACTCCCACGTAGTCGACCGGCGGTTCGTGTCTCGGACCCGGTGTCTTAAACTCACACCCGGCGCGTGTGCATGCGTGCCCAAGATCCCGAGAGGAGAATGGAGGAGAAAGGATTGCGGCGTGGCCATCCCCCCTGGGGGGTGATTTCTCCCTTTCTGTCTCTCTGTCTCTCTCTGTCTTTCTGGTGAGCGCATTGTGCCCTATAGCAAAAAAACCTCTCCAAAAAAAGAAAAAAAGGAATTATTTATTTAATTTTATTTGTTATCATCATCATTATTAATTAGGCCAGAGAGGGGGAAAGTGAGAAAGCAAGCTGCCCGGTCCAGAACTCGAACTACAGTCAGCCATGTGGGAGTCCAGTGCCTTAATCACCACGCCGTCCGCTGGCCCTACACTTTATTTTATTTATATACGTGTGGCCAGAGGGTGTGTGTTTTCCAGAGAGAGACAGAGAAGAGAGAGAGAGATGGGAGGGACAAAGCACTCCCCCAGTGGGGTGTGGTCACGCCACCGTCCCTTCTCCTCAAGCAGTCCATCCTGTCGGGATAGTGGATATGCAAACACATGTGCCCGTGTGATTTCAAGCTTTCTGGACTGGGACTTGAACCGTGATTGGTCATGTGGGATCTAGCGCCCTTAACCACTAGGCTGCAGGGCTGGCCTATGAAACTGTACACTTTATAAATGGTGATAAGATGGTGAATTTTGTACTAGGTGTTTTTACCATAATTAATTTTTTTCAACTTAATGTATTTATTATTATTATCATTTTTAAGTTAGCTATAGGGCATGTTCACTCACCAGAGGGGTGGGAGAATGAGAGCTGCCAGGTCCGGGACTTGAACTGCGGTTGGGCATGTGAGAGTCCAGTGTCAACCACCATGCCACCTGCTGGCCCATTTACTGTAGTTTAAAAAAGCTATCTTGTCTCCTCCACTCTCCATGCTGCCTCCTGTAGTAGCAAGCTCCGTGGTGTGGCAGAGTGCAGACCCGGTGGCTGTGCCTCTCACTTGGCAGGACTGCCCAGGGTCTAGGCAGAAGGGCAGGCAGGGCCTTTGGCCATCAGGGCGGCCATGTTGGTGTGTTTCCACGTTGTGCTCCTGTTTCTGGAGGGAGAACCTGGCCCTGGCAGCTCCCTGTGAGGATGCCAGCACACTGCCTCAGCTCTTGAGCCACACAAAAGCGGTGGGACCTGGGTGACTGTGGCCTACAGCCACCAAGGCACACCACAGTCCAGGGCTGGGCTGGAGCCAGAGCAGATGGCCTGGTGCCCGCTGCTTGGCCTCTGGTCTTGTCCCTTGGCATTGCTGGGAGTTACAACTCCTTCCCCCCGCAAGAGCCTTCCCCTCTGGGAGGGAACTCAGGGAAGGAAGTCAGAGCCTAGCTATCCGTGTTTTCCAGAGGTGCGTAACGAAGGCTGTAGGAGGAAGGGGTACGAGGTCCTTCAGCCAAAGCAGACAAGCAGGGAATGCACAAGGGGCTACATGAAGCACGTGTGGCAGAAGTCTCGGCGCTTGTCGAATCTGGGCGCGGGTTAGGTTAGGTCGGGATCTCAGAAGCAGAGCCTGAGAGGGGGGTTAGTTGCATGAGGCCTGGGGGGGGTATTCTCAGGGGAAGGGAGTGAGGGAGGGGTGGGGCAGCCAGGATATGGGCTCAGCTGGGGCCCACTTTGTCCACATCCCTCAGAGGTGGTCACACCTTCAGGTAAGGGTCAGCCTTCTGTTCCCATGCCAGTGGTGCTCACGGGGAGAGCACACGTGCACACACACACACACACACACCCCATCTTCTTGGGGGAGCCATCTTGGGAGAATTGTCCAATTCTCCCAATAAAGGGACATCTGTGGCCCAGCAGCCCCAAACTCCGTAGCTAAGGATAAAGAGGCGTGGGCCTAGCCCAGCACGGCATCCACCACACGGGCAGTGGGGGTCACAGTGGGGTTTGTTGTGGCTGTGCTTTCTACTTTTGGTCTGTGCTTGAGATATTTCATGAGAGAACAATCACGGGGCCAGCAGATGGCGTGGTAGCTAAGGTGCCAGACTACCACATGGCCAACGGTGGTTTGAGTCCCAGACCTAGTGGCTTGAAACTTACGCCGGACACATGTGCCTGCATGTCCAAAATCCCGAGAATAATGGAGAAGGGATTGCAGCATGGCCATCCCTCCTGGGGGGTAGTTTCTCACTCCTCCTCTCACCCTCTCTGGCAGGCCTCTGAGCCCTATGGCAAAAATCTACTAGCGCCTACTTATCTTTGGATTTCAGATAAACAATAGAAACGATCTATCAATAGTTTTAGCATAATGTGTCCCCATACAGTATTTAGGGCAGACTCCTATGAAAAGGTTATTCATTGTTGATCTGAAACTCAATTTAAAAACTGTTTTTTTAATTGCCAGAGGGCACACCTGCTTGCCAGAGGGACCGAGAGAGGGAGAAGGAGAAAGCACTCTCTATTTGGGATGTGGTCATGCCCTTCTCCACTTGGGGTTTGGGGCACACACACACACGTGCACCCAGTACATTCCTCAAGCCATTGGTGCTAGGATTTGAATCGCACCATTGACCTTATGGGGTCCAGCTCCCTAACCACTATGGGGCTGGCTACGGGGCTGGCTCCTGAAACTCGGATTTTACCCAGGTACCCTGTCCTGAAGTTTATCTGAGAACCGTTCCTAGGGCTTCCATCTTATAAATGGCGGAGCTAAGCTTTGCGCTCAGGTAGGGCTGACCCCAAAGCTATGTTTCTCGACCCCATGGGTATGACACTAACAAAAGGCACCCCATTTGCAGGGGGCTGGCAGGGGCTGCCCAATGGCCGAGACCATTAGAACCATCTGAGCAGCTCTGAAAACATACTGCTGCCTGCCTGGACCCCGCCCCAGGCCACTTAAATCAGGATCTCCGTTGGGTACTGTCAACTTCCTAACTCCTCTGTTCTCTTGTAAAGCTCTGCAAGTGACTCTAACATGAACCAGGACCCAGAGTCACTGGCCCGGGTGCCCGGCCACCATTGTTCCTGAGCATGGACTGGAATAAACCAGAGACCAGGGCGTGCTCAAAGCCCCTGCCCTGACGTGGGCCCGGGACTGTGCTAGAGAAGGGCAGAGAGCTGGGCCTCCTTAGGAGCTGCTGTTGCCCTCCACGTCCGGCATCCTCCCGCGGCTCCCTGCAGCCAGCAGGCAAAAGCCTGGCACACAGGCCGTGGCCTGGACTGCCAGCGGGCGCAGCCTTTCATGGCCCCCGGCTTTGGCCTGCCGCCCTACTTGCAGTGCCTGGCCAGGCTGTTCTTACTCACCAGGCTAGCTCCTCCTGGCCTTCTGAGGGTCCAACACACATCCCCTCCCCTCAGGAGCCTGTCCTGACCCCCACCCCGTCCTCCAGTAACTCACGGCAAGACTTCAGCAGTGGCACCCCACTTTGCAGCCGAGTGAGCAAGGGATCTGGCTGCCCCTGTCACTGCTGGCGGTGCTTCTCTATGGCTGATGGAGTGCCTGGCATAGTGTAGGCACTTGGCAGTGGGGTTTGCTGAGAGGGAGAGCGTTTGTTGGGGGAGTAGGGTCCTATCTTTCCTTCTCCCCCCATCCCCTGTGGTTCCTAAGAAGTTGTCCCTGCTGGCGTTTAAGTTCAGTTGCAGGGAGCCTAGGCCCTTTGTAGTCCAAAGGTAAATATGTTAACAACTGAGAGGGGGAGAAAAGAAACAAGTGAGCCAGGAAGCTGTGTAGTGCCCATGTTGGTCCTGGTTGGTGGAAAGAGGCCCCTGTGGCACCCCAGAGCCTTGGGGCCTGGTGGGCGTGGCCTGATGAGTGGGCGTGGCCTGTGGTGTGTGGGCGTGGCTCTGTTGGGTCCAGAGAGCTGGTTCAGATGGGTGGGCTTAAATGGAGAAGGAGGAAGGGTGCTTTGGTGGCATCTTTTTGGAGCGAAGCAGTGGACAGTGGAAGCTGAGAGTATCCGTGTGCACGCAGTCCGCAGGCATCCTGCTCCTGGGAGGTATGCCCTGTGGGCAGCGAAGGCCCTCACCTGACTGCAAGTGATCCAGCATGGATTGCTCAACTCTGCAGCTTCTGGGCACTAGAGGTGCCCAGTGAATGTCTGGCATTAGGTATTCGTCTTCCTGGGACTCCTGAAGAGGAGCCGTGCCCAGGCCATCTCACGGCCAGCACTGCGTCCTCCTGTCCTGCGCGGAGCGGGCAGCAGGAGTGAGGAGCCACTCAGATTCAGGTGTGCAGTGCCCAGGGCCTTGCCAAGCACGCAGGAGCGGGCGGGGGCCAGCAGTGGCATCTTTCTGCTTTGCTTCAAGACTCCTGTTTTCATTTCTCAGAGGAGCGCTGAGAGGGAGAGCGTTTGTTGGGGGAGTAGGGTCCTATCTTTCCTTCTCCCCCATCCCCTGTGGTTCCTAAGAAGTTGTCCCTGCTGGCGTTTAAGTTCAGTTGCAGGGAGCCTAGGCCCTTTGTAGTCCAAAGGTAAATATGTTAACAACTGAGAGGGGGAGAAAAGAAACAAGTGAGCCAGGAAGCTGTGTAGTGCCCATGTTGGTCCTGGTTGGTGGAAAGAGGCCCCTGTGGCACCCCAGAGCCTTGGGGCCTGGTGGGCGTGGCCTGACGAGTGGGCGTGGCCTGTGGTGTGTGGGCGTGGCTCTGTTGGGTCCAGAGAGCTGGTTCAGATGGGTGGGCTTAAATGGAGAAGGAGGAAGGGTGCTTTGGTGGCATCTTTTTGGAGCGAAGCAGTGGACAGTGGAAGCTGAGAGTATCCGTGTGCACGCAGTCCGCAGGCATCCTGCTCCTGGGAGGTATGCCCTGTGGGCAGCGAAGGCCCTCACCTGACTGCAAGTGATCCAGCATGGATTGCTCAACTCTGCAGCTTCTGGGCACTAGAGGTGCCCAGTGAATGTCTGGCATTAGGTATTCGTCTTCCTGGGACTCCTGAAGAGGAGCCGTGCCCAGGCCATCTCACGGCCAGCACTGCGTCCTCCTGTCCTGCGCGGAGCGGGCAGCAGGAGTGAGGAGCCACTCAGATTCAGGTGTGCAGTGCCCAGGGCCTTGCCAAGCACGCAGGAGCGGGCGGGGGCCAGCAGTGGCATCTTTCTGCTTTGCTTCAAGACTCCTGTTTTCATTTCTCAGAGGAGCACTGGCTCATTATGGAAAATTTGGAAAGCAGAGGAAAGTACAAAGAGCTGCAGGGAGGGAACTCCCACAACCCGCCTCTCCGGAGAGCCACTGTAAACATCTTGCCTTACTCTGTGTACCTTTTTTTCTGTGAAAAGTACAGTTCGGGGCCTGCACAGGCAGTTTGGTGCTGTTGTGAGAAATTGGAGCCTGAGAAGGCCCGGGTTAGGCTCCCAGGTTGACCTGAACACGTCATGATTGTGGCATGGTGGGACCTGTCAGGAAGGTCTCTCTCTTTCTTTGTCAATGGAAATTAACTTAAATATATATATTTAAAAATTACAATTAATATGCAGTTTTGCATTCTGCCTTGCTTCCTCTGCATAATGTAATTATTTTTCCCATGTCATTAACACTCTTTATAAACACTGTCTTTTGGTTGTTTTTATTTTGTTTTTGTTTTAGGTTTTTACCATAGGACATATGTGTCTGCTGGGGCGAGAGAGAGAGAGAGAGAGAGAGAGAGAAGAAATAATTTTTTTTTTGTTTGTTTTTGGAGAGGTTTTTGCTATAGGGCGCATGCGCTCGCCAGACAGAGAGAGACAGAGAGACAGAAAGTGAGAAATCACCCCCCAGGGGGGATGGCCACCTTTCTGCTTTGCTTCAAGACTCCTGTTTTCATTTCTCAGAGGAGCACTGGCTCATTATGGAAAATTTGGAAAGCAGAGGAAAGTACAAAGAGCTGCAGGGAGGGAACTCCCACAACCCGCCTCTCCGGAGAGCCACTGTAAACATCTTGCCTTACTCTGTGTACCTTTTTTTCTGTGAAAAGTACAGTTTGGGGCCTGCACAGGCAGTTTGGTGCTGTTGTGAGAAATTGGAGCCTGAGAAGGCCCGGGTTAGGCTCCCAGGTTGACCTGAACACGTCATGATTGTGGCATGGTGGGACCTGTCAGGAAGGTCTCTCTCTTTCTTTGTCAATGGAAATTAACTTAAATATATATATTTAAAAAATTACAATTAATATGCAGTTTTGCATTCTGCCTTGCTTCCTCTGCATAATATAATTATTTTTCCCATGTCATTAACACTCTTTATAAACACTGTCTTTTGGTTGTTTTTATTTTGTTTTTGTTTTAGGTTTTTACCATAGGACATATGTGTCTGCTGGGGGGAGAGAGAGAGAGAGAGAGAGAGAGAGAAGAAATAATTTTTTTTTTGTTTGTTTTTGGAGAGGTTTTTGCTATAGGGCGCATGCGCTCGCCAGACAGAGAGAGACAGAGAGACAGAAAGTGAGAAATCACCCCCCAGGGGGGATGGCCACGCCGCAATCCCTTCTCCTCCATCCTCCTCTCGGGATCTTGG
>NW_006159876.1:2460879-2461240 GCF_000334495.1 Tupaia belangeri chinensis | reverse complement strand
AAGCCACTGAGTCCAGGACTCGACATGAGGGAGCCTAGCCCCTTAACTACCATGCCACCTGCTGGCCCCATAAACATCATTTTTTTTAAGGTTTTTGTTATAGGGTGTGTGTTCTTGCCAGAGAGAGATACTGAGAGGGAAAATGAAAAATTACCTCCTAGGGGGATGGTCATGTCACAGTCCCGTCTGGAATTTTGGTGTGATTTTCAAACTGCTGGACTTGAACTGTAGTCGGCCACGTGGGAGTCCAGCACCTTAACCACCATGCCACCTGCTGTCCCCCATAAGCAATTTCTTTTTCTTTTTTCTTTTTTTTGGAGAGGTTTTTGCTATAGGGTGCCTGCGCTCGCCAGACAGACAG
>NW_006159876.1:2450920-2460708 GCF_000334495.1 Tupaia belangeri chinensis | reverse complement strand
CCGCTTAGGCGTTATCCTAACTGCTGTTCCCCCCATAAGCAGTTTTTAATGGCAGCATTCTGTTCCAGCGCGTGGATTGCAGGGTTCACTTTAGTCCTGAGATGACGCCTGGCCTCCCCAGTGGGATGAGGAGCCCTGGCTGGGAGGTGGGGCCTGCCCATGGTTCCCTTACCCTGCAGGCCCCTGAGCCACTCTGCACTGTGCCCCTCCCTGCCCTGCCCTGTGGACACCTGGACATGAACGCAGGCTCGTCCAGCTTGGAATAGCTAGTGGATATCTGCCTCCTCTCCCAACCCCCTCCCCATCCTTAGTGCGCGCGGCCCACGTGGCGTGGAATGCGCTATCCAGCCTCTTCTCCTCTTCAGAGGTTTTTGTCTTAGGGCACATGTGCTCGCCAGCAAGAGACAGACACAGTAAGCAGGAGAGTGAGAAGTCACCCACAGGGGGGATGGCCACGTCACAATCCCTTCTCCTCCATTCTCCTCCTGGGATCTTGGGCACGCACGCACACGTGCCCAACATGATGTTTTAAAAATAATTATTTTATTTAACTTTTTTTAATTCATGTATTTATTTTAATTTGACCAGAGAGAGAGTGAGAGAAAGCGACAGAGAAGGAAAGTGACAAAGCAAGCTGCTGGGTCCGGGACCTGAACCATGGTCAGCCATGTGGGAGTCCAGCACCTTCAACCACCATGCCACCTTCCAGCCCCATCCCAACATGTTTTTAAAACCACCAATTTTGGGACTCAAACCGATGTTGGCCATGTGGGAGTCCAGTGACGTAACTACTACACCATCTGCCGGTCCCCCGGTTCTTTTCTTGCTTTCTTTGCAGAGTACTGGCTTTAGAGCAAGGCTTTGACATTCACTAGCTGTGTGACCTTGGGCAGAGTCCTAAACCTCTCTGAGTCTTGGTTTCTCTCTTGTACAATGAGGGTAATAGTGGCCCGTTGTCCTGGTGGTTGTGAAAAATGAAAAGAGCCAGTCTGTGCCCAGGACCAGTACCATGCCAGGGACTTGGCAGGTCTGGGTGCTTGATAGGCGGTGGGGTCACTCGCCTGTCAAGGCTGAGACTGTACCGTCCCAGTGCCACGGCGGCCAGCAGCCTCCGGGTAATGGCCGGCTGACCTGCAGCTGACTCAGTGCTCCCCTCGTTCTGCCCACACTTGGTCGGGGAAACTGAGGCCCCCCTGAAGTTCTGCCCACATGCCCTGATGCTCCGTCCCTTGAGGGTGGCCTAGGAAGTGACTTTGGAGACTCAGGCACACACTGGACCCGTCAGCCGGAGAGCCAGGGAAGTGAGCAGTGACGAGCTCATTCCGTAGCAGGAGCTAAGGCTCCCTCCAGCTGCCAGACATTTCCGAGGCTGGCGGGGTGCCCGCGGCCAGAGGCCTCCGATGGCCCTCATCCCTCTGCCTTCCGCCTGGAAATCATTCGTATTTAAAAAATAACAATAATAATAAAAAACCCTCCATCCTCTGGTTCCCTGGGGCCCAGGTGGGAAGGCGGTGGCCGTCTTTGCCCTGGGGGCTGGCTGTTGGGGACAGTCAGACTGGAAAGCTGCACCATCCCTCCGAGGGCCCCCACCCCCCACCTGAGCTGCATTGCAGGGGAGAGGGGGGCTTCACCTTGGAGGGACCCTCTGCGGCACACCCTGCCCTTGGTGAGGGAGGGGTTGTTTGCATTTCATCAGGGTCCTCCGTGAGCTTTGGGGCCTGTCATGCTCTGGGCCTAGTCTCCCCACTGGTAAGATGATGGAACTTGGGTGGAGGACAGGCGGCATTGAGATCCAGCAGTGCAGGAAAGCGGATCCTGGGGTGCAGGGTCCCCAGCCCTGGCTGTGGACCACTCCTGCCGCTCAGGTCCCATGCACGTTCCCAGGCCCAGGTCTGCTAAGTCGGGGTCTCCAAGGCTGGGCGGGCCTAGAATATACTGGGGGGGGGCGGCACTTTTAAAGTGAGATGACATTTACAGGACTTAGTTTCACCGTCTCCCAGGGTACAGTTCAGTGGCGTTTGTACCTTTGCATTCTGTCCTCACTACTGGCTCCAGAGGGAACCTGCGTTTTGAATAAGAGCCCCAAGAGCCTGGTGTTGCCTGACCCTGGGGACCTCTGCAAATGTGTGTCCCTGAGGTGCCACTTTGGACCCTGAGGACCTGGCAAAGGCTGCTTTCCTGGTTTCGGTTGCCTGCTGAGAGAATCAGGTTTTCAGGACCTTCGTGAATTCCGATGAGGGGCTATGGAGAGGAGGGGCCCAAGCTGGGGGAAAGGTTGCTCTGATCCCCACCATTTTCCAGCAGAGCCGAGGCCCTTCCTCCGCCCCTGTCCAAGGCACCCGGCACCCCATAAGCTGGTGAGCAGTCACTTACTCAGACCTTGTAACGCCTGCCTGGGGTGCTGGGGTTGCTTGAGAGGCTCACAGCCATGACATGGGCACAGCAGTGGCCCCTGGGCTCCTGACAGCCCCAGGGACTTGCCGCTCCTCTTTCTCAGCCCACCCCTATGGTGACAGAGTCCCCTCACTGCCCTGAACAGAACCCTAGGCACGAGGGACAGCCCACCCGTATGGTGACAGTGTCCCCTCACTGCCCTGAACAGAACCCCTGCACGAGGGACTGAGGCACCTGTAATCCCATGCCCTTTGTGATTTGTCGCTGGAGTGACTAGGGGTGCCTGGAACTTCACCCCATTACAGACTGACCTTGGGGCTGGAATTCCCACCGTGTCAGTGAGAAGGCTCCTGCCCTCCTGCAGGCGGCCCCGGCTGGGGGGCTGGCCAGGGTATTTGCCCTGGGGTCTCCCTGGCAGTGGGAGGTCCTCTGCAGCCTGTGTTTGTGGTCTCGAGGTCCCTGGGTGTCCCCCCCACACCCATAGCCAGTAGTGCCCCTATCTCTGCAGGGCGGCTGGTTGGCCCTGTGCCTCCTGTGGGGAGGCTTGTTCTGGGGTGCACTGGTGTTTCTGGCCCCATCTGCAGCCTCACTGAAGCGAGGGGATGGTGGACGCTGCCTCTACCTTGGACTGTCCGCTGGGCTCCCGGGCACGAGTCCTGGTGTTGTTTCGGGGCTTGGGTGTTCTTTCTGGGTTCTCAGCTAAATCCTCAGCTCTGGAATCTTTGCCACGGAGCCTGGCATTCCAGTGGCTGCCCTTCCACGGTGAGCATGAGGTGTGACCGTCCCCCCGTGGGCCTGTTTCCACATCTCTGAGTAACCAGTCCCTTCTGGCTCTGCCATCGTGCGAGTCCGAGAGTCCCTGAGGCTTGTCCCCACGTTCTCCCTTTAACCCCAGCCAATCCCTCAGACTCCTTGGACTGCATTCCCTTGGGGTAGCTAGTGGTGGGGCTGGGGTGGTGAGCAGGGACCCCTGGGCTGGCGTGGAGTCGGTTTCCCCATCTAGACATGTGTGTGCATGGGGATTTCAGAAAGGTCATGGACACTGAGTGGCGGCGGCTCCTGGAGGCTGGTTCCCATAGCCGGTCGGTGAGGGGGCGGCCGAGGTCCATCTTGATGGGCTTTCTTCTTTCTGTCTTGTTTTTAGAAAAGTAATACATGGTTAATGTAGAATGTTTAGGAAACAAGGAAAGCACAAAGGAAAGCAAATGACCCTGAACTCTACCACCTTGAGAGAAAATAATTGTATGATCATTTTTAAAATGATGTGGAATAGTCCTTTTCTTGTCATCTTTTTTTAAGAATTATTTTATTTTATTTATTCATTCATTTATTTTAATTTGACCAGACAGAGGCAGAGAGAGAGAGAGAAAGTGAGAAAGCAAGCCACTAGGTCCAGGATTTGAATAGTGGTCAGCCATGTGGGAGTGTCCAGCCCCTTAACCACCACGCCACCTACTGGTCTCCTCCTTTTTTTAAGGTTTTTGTCATAGGTGTATGTGCTCGCTGGAGAGAGACAGAGTGAGACAGAGAGAGACAGAGAGAGGGATAGTGAGAAATCACCCTGCAAGGGAATGGCCATGTCGCAATCCCTTCTCCTCCATTTTCCTCTTGGAATTTGGGGCATGCGCACACACGCACACGCCCGGTGTGATTTTCAGGCCTCCAGGTCTGGCATATGAACCGCCCAGTCAGCCATGTGGGATCCAGTGCCTTAACCTTCACGTCACCTGCTGGCCCATCTCCCCTCTTTTTTTTTTTTTTGGGAGGTTTTTGTTCTGGGGGCTGGGGCGTGTGCGCTTGCCAGACAGACAGAGAGAGACAGAGAGACAGAAAGTGAGAAATCACCCCCAGGGGGGATGGCCAGGCCGCAATCCCTTATCCTCCATTCTCCTCTCGGGATCTTGGGCACACACGCACACACGCCCGGCCTGAGTTTAAGCCACCGGGTCCGGGACTCGAACCGCAGTCGACTACGTGGGAGTCCAGCGACATAGCCATTACGCTAACTGCTGGTCCCTTTCCCCTCTTTTTTCTTAGTAATACTGAGAATATTTTCTTTATTTATCACATAGTCGGTGTGTTTTTTTTCCTCTTAATTAATTAAATTTAATGATTTTCTTTCAATGTGTTTTTTTTAAAAAGAATTACTTATTTAATTTTATTTATTACCATCATTTTAATGAACACTCACCAGAGAGAGAGAAAGGGAGGGAAAGTGAGAAAGCAAGTCCGGGACTAGGATCACAGCCAGCCATGCGAGAGCCCAGTTCCCTAACCATCATGCCACCTCTGCCTCCCTGCTGTGTGGTTTATAATGGCCACCCAGTATTGCATTTCATGAGTGCACGTGTTTACTTACCCAGGCCCCTGGGGCTGGCCACTGAGGCTGTCCTGACGCCTTTGAAGCCATCCTGACGTTGCCGCCTGGCAGGCTGGAGCTGTGAGCATGCACCTCGCTGTTATTTCCCAGAAGTGGAGCTGCTAGGTCAAAGGCCGTGCACATTGAAGTCAGAGCGCCTGCGGAAGGGCCGGATCCGTTTTCTCCCCAGCAGCTGAGGAGCTGCTACAACTTGCAGGCCTTGGCTGTTTCCAAACCACGAGCCCAGAAAGCTGAAAACAAAGTAAAACCACTGCTCTGGGCGCAGTTTCCTGCAGAGGAAGGAAGGCATGGGGGAGGTCGGGTACTCCCAGGAACCGAGTGAGTGCTCGAGGCCCGCCTGGGCCAGGCCACTTGGGTGCTTACTGCAGAGCCCGACCTGGCTGCATCCTCAGGTGGCTTCCATCCGCCTGGAAGGGGAGTCAGGGTGAAGTTAGGGCCATGGCCACATCGTCTGTCACCTTCCCCAGCATCTGCTGAGTGGCATGGGGACTGGACAGTGACTATTCCTTGAACAACAAAGGCAGTTTCTTGCCCCAGAAGCTGATCGGGAGCGCCCTGAAGTAGGATTAGAGTCGTGTCCCTGGCCAGGCCCAAGTCCAGAGTCCTGTGTCCCCTCAGTGCTGGCTGGGGGGACGCAGGCTGGTGGACAGAGGACCTAGCAAGGTGATAAAGGAGTGGTTTGGGTCTCAGCTGGACAGCAGACTCATCCAGTGAGCTGCCTCTGCCACCGTTCTTGTGGGACCTCGCTGTTCCCTTGCCGAGCCTCCGTTTTCTTAAGGGACTAGACTTTGTTTTTGGGGACTATTCTGGTTCTTGGGCCAGAATCTGGGTGCTTGTGGTCAGGAGGGGGTGGGAAGAGAGTTGCCAAGACTTGGGGACCCCAAGGTGATCGCTGGCCAAGGGTGACTGCCCAGCGCTCCTGTCAGTGCCACCTGTCACCGAGCGAGTGGCTCCCCCGGGAAGGCACAGGGACCAGGCGCTCAGGTTTCCGCAGCCTGCCTCCCACTGTGGAAACGGTCCGGTTGCTCACGAGAGTAGAGAGCTCCGGCCTCCACAACCTGGAGCTCCCACTCAGCCCTCCAGGCCTTCACCCTGCCCCCGACCCCTCCTCTGCAGCCCCCAAGCTGGTGTGCCTCTTTGCCTCTCAGCTCTAGCCTTCAGCCCCAGCACTGTCCTCACACCCACCTCTAACTGAGCCCACAGCAAAACCTCTCCGTGGCTCTCTCCCACGGCCCTGCACTCCTTTCCCAGAGCTTCCCTCCTGCCCTCTGCCACGGGGAAAAGGGCTGTGGCATGCACTTCCCATCTCGGACGCACCTCGTCTTCTCAAGATCTGCTGCCAAACCTGTACCGTTGGTGTGGACACCATGCGAGACACATGGTTCTCACTCAGGGTAGCTGGTGAGTCGGTGACCCAGCAGAGGACCGAGGGTTGGGCCTGAAAGCTGGCTCTTAGCGTAGCCTGTGCCTCCAGCGTGCTGTGTGACTTTGCACAAGTCCCTTTGCCTCTCTGAGCTCAGCTTGCTGAGGCATCCCCAGAAGGAGTGAGGGGTGGTGCTCTCCGTTCTCTCTACCCCTGCTTCTCTCTCTAGGTGAGGATCACATGGCATCAGACGGGGAGGCCCCTTGCAGTCTCTCCGGGGCCCCACGGCACCCCCACCCCTCCCTTGCGCCCCACTTCCCGTAGCCAGTTTGGAGCCAGAGACAAAGGCTGCTCTGGGCGGAAGGTGCGGCCAGTGTGGATGTGTGCTGGTGCCTGGCTGGCGGGCCCTGATAAGAGCCCGAGGCTCCCTGTGAATCAGCAGGAGGGGGCTGGGGGTGGGGGAGAGGGGCACGCTGGCACCTCCGGGGGCCTCCCCACAGCCTCGCCTACAGGGGAGAGGATTTCATGACAGCTGGACTCGCCCAGAGGGAGGGACACAGGGGACGAGCCTCTTGGTCGACTCCTGTCCTACTAAAGCCTCTGTGAGACCGGAGTTTTGGGGACCTTCAAAAGGCCATGCGGCCCACGACCTCCTCCCCCGCGTGGGCCAGTGTGGGATGGGACACGCTTCTGGGAGTTCCAAGCAGCCCTTTGTTCCATATCCGCAGGGACCCTGAGTCTGGCCCATTGTTCTGCTGACCAGGGCTCTCGCTTTGCATGGGCGTGGAGGCTCCTGGTGTGGGGGGTCCTGGTGGGATCAGGGCATACCTGCTTCTTAAAAGGCGTCCAGTCGTTCAGAGGAAGTGTCACCACAGGATATCCTCCTGGACGGGGGAGGCCCGGGCAGTGACGGTCCGGCTGTGGACCTGGAGTTTGGTCAGACCGAGGCTGGGCTGTCCTGGGGTGGCTGGGCTGGGCGGGGGCCGCCGTGATGGCGAGACTGCTCAGGTGGCGGGACCAGACCGAGGCTCGGTTCCACAGTAGCCGTGGAGGTCCCTGTGCCGAGAGGACTGGCCACTAGCCGGTCCATGGGTCCCCACGATGTGGGTGACAGGACCTTGCCATCAGGGTCCGAGTCGGGCCTGGGACCCGGGTCTAGGACAGCGGCTGGGAGGCTGGGGTTGGTTGGAAGTGAAGGAAGGGCGAGCATGTGGAAGCTGCGTCCGGGCGTCCGTTCCTGGGGTGGCAGCGCTGCTACTCCAGGTTCCTCCTGGCCTGATCTTCATTTCACAAAGAATAATCCAATTAATCTAATTGATCCAATTGATCTTCCCTGAGAGGATCCAGCCAGGAGGATGGAAATGCTTATCTCCACTTGGCAAAGGGGGAGGAGGCTCAGCCAGAGGTCACAGGGCAGGCGGTGGGCGTTGAGGTGGATGGGCGTGGGGCTCTGGCTGCCAAGCCCAACCTCCCTTCACCTCTGCGGTCACTGCGGTCACTGTGGGAGCCTTATCGGCCCGAGCGACAAGCTGCCTTTGATTTGGGTTTCTTGGATCACTAGGGGCTCTGGCAGGCTCCCCGGCTCCCTACGGGAACTCAGCCCACTCAGGCTGGACTTGGTGGGTCTCTGGGTGTTCCATGGGGGGCTAGGAGGGCTGTGTGGTCAGGAGATTGAGCCTGTTTGCAGGGCCCACCTGGCCACCAGCATCGCTTCTTCAAACCTGAAGATTATTCCTGGGTAGATTTTATTTTATTTTTTAATTGCCAGAGGGCACAGGCACTTGCCAAAGAGAAATGGACAAGAGAGGGCGGGAAAGTGAGAAAGTATCAGGCTGTAGTCCTTTTGCCTCCATTTCTCCATCCTGTCGTGATTTGAGGCACACACACACGGACAGTGTGTTTCTCAAGGCTCCTGGGGTGGGATTTGAACCATGGTCGGCCATATACGATACAGCTCCTTTGACTGCTAGGCCACCAGACCGGCCCTCAATAAGTTTTGTTCTTTTTTGAGAGAGATTTTTGCTATAGGGTGTGTGTGCTGGCCAGAGAGACAGAGACAGAAAGCGAAGGGGGATGGTCATGCCACAGTCCTTTTCCCTCCGCTGTCCTCTCAGGATTTTGGGCATGCACACACACCCTATAGCAAAAATCGCACACCAGGCGTGTGTTTGAAGCCACCAGGTCGGGGACTCAAACCGCAGTTGACCATGTGGGAGTCCAGCAACATAACCATTACGCCATCTGCTGGTCCTGCTCATAGGTCATTTTTAATTACAGGTTAGCTTTTTTCTGACTCTGACTCCATGGTTTCTCCCTTGGCCCATCTTCTTATTAAAAGTTTAAAAATAAGAAGGATCAATGTGATAGAGGTTGAACAAAACGCCCCTCCGGAGAAGGCAAGGCAAGCTGTCGGCCACCCAGGGTTACCTGCAGGGGTCACTTCTGCTCCTGTCACCCGTCGTCGTGGAGACTGGCTGCAGTTGCCTGCCTGAGTGGGGGCTCGAGCCCTGACTCTTCTCCCCATGCAGAGATGCCTGCAGTCTCCTGGGAGTCCGGCCCCCTGCCCTGCAGAGGCAGTGGGAGGCACATACCCCCATCCGAACGTGCCCCCTTGCAGACAGACCCTCCTGCCTATCGTGAGCCTCCCTGGGCTCCATAAATCACCCCAAGAACACATTCCTTGGGGGATTTGTAAAATAATCAAAATATTTGGGGAAAAGACCTTCAGATTACTTATGGCTATTAGTGAGATCCATATATTTTGGCACCAAACATGGCTTAATTGAAAAAATATGTGTGCTTGGTGATTTCTTTTTCTTTTCTTTTCTTTTTTTTTTTTTTAATAAGGAGTAGGCCCAGAGAGAAGAGTGGCTAGGAAAAAATAAAGGCAGGAACTGAATATAAGAAGTGTTTGTGCCGAGGTGCTGCTTACAGAATTGTGGAAAATATCATGCTAAATAGAAAAGCCTGCCTCTGCAGCCCGGGATTCTTCCTGGAGCCCAGCTACCCCCGCATAATGAACCTTTTAAGAGACCTGGGACAACTTTCCTCTTTGCTAAACGAGTTTCCTTCTAATAGCACCGTTCCCACTGCTGAGGGCATTGGGTTACAACAATAAATAAAAACGAACAGTGCCCTGAGAAATTCAAGGAATGCACACACGGTTCAGTAATTTACTATGAGAAAACACTACTTAAACATTTAATTGAATTGCACGCTTTTATCTCGAAAGCCTGAGCATTTGAACTGCCACCTGAGTCTCCCTGCAATGCTGCACTCTTTAGCTGGGGAGGCTCTTTCTGGGGAGGGGGCTGCTCTTCTGCCGGTCCCAGCACCTTCCCCTTGCCTGCTGCTTCACAATTTGCTTTTGCCCAAAGATAATCAGGAAGAGGAGACTCAGTGGGAATTTCCTTGTAAAGCTGTAGGAAGAAGCTTGGATGAAATGTGCTTTACCTAAAAAAAAACTTTTAAAAAATGATTTCTGGGGACCAGCAGTTAGCATAATGGCTATGTCACTGGACTCTCACGTAGTCGACCGCGGTTCACTTCCTGGACCCGGTGGCTTAAACTCATGCTGGGCGCGTGTGCGTGCGTGCCCAAGATCCCGAGAGGAGAATGGAGGAGAAGGGATTGCGGTGTGGCCACGCCCCC
>NW_006159876.1:2443422-2450570 GCF_000334495.1 Tupaia belangeri chinensis | reverse complement strand
AGGAGAGGGGATGGCGGTGTGGCCACGCCCCCCCCCGGGGGGTGATTTCTTGCTTTCTGTCTCTCTATCTCTGTCTGTCTGGCGAGCGCACGCACCCTATAGCAAAAACCTCTTAAAAAAATGATTTCCGATCCATACTAGAGTGTGTGCACGCAGAGCACAGAGAGAAAGGGAGGGAGTGTGGGAGGCTCAGTGACGCCAAGATCCCTTTCCTCCGGCCCGCTAGCATCCTAGACATGCACACACACCTGGTGTGTTTTTAGGCCTGCAGAGCTGGGGACTTGTGTTGGCATGTGGCTGCCAGCTCCCCAGTCCAGTACCCTACCAACTGTGCCACAGAGGCTGGGCCCGGCTGTGCTTTTCGAAATGGTTAGTTTGCCAGGACTCTGCCTTAGCTGTGGGATTCTGGCTCCTTCCCTGCCCCCTCACACTCGGGTTCTGTTCTCTAAGTGAGCGCCTGGGTTGGCGCCCCCAGAGCACTGTCTCAGGACACATACCTGTCCCTGCTGCTTCTGTTGTGCCCTCTAGGTTAAAAGTTACCAGAAGAGGGGACCAGCAGATGGCGTAATGGTTATGTCGCTGGACCCCCATGTAGTTGACTGCGGTTTGAGTCCTGCACCCGGAGCCTTAAACTCACTTTGGGTGCATGTGCATGCGAGCCCAAGATCCCAAGAATGGAGGAGAATGGAGAAGGGAATGATTTCTTGCTTTCTGTCTCTTTGTCTCTGTCTTTCCAGCGAGTACGTATGCCCTATAGCAAAAACTGCTCCTCAGGGACCAGCAGTTAGCGTAATATCTATATTGCTGAACTCCTGTGTAGTCGACTGCATTTCGAGTTCTGGACCCGGTGGCTTAAACTCAGGCTGGGCGCATGTGCGTGCATGCCCAAGATCCCGAGAGGAGAATGGAGGAGAAGGGATTGTGGTGTGGCCATCCCTCCTGGGGGATGATTTCTCGCTTTCCCTCTCTTTGTCTTTCTGGTGAGCGCACAAACTCTATAGCAAAAACCTCTCAAATAATAATAAAAAAGAGAGAGAGAGAGAAGTTACTGGAAGAGATGCTGTGGAAGGCCCTTGCAGGCCCTGAGAACTGCAGGCGCTCAGGTGAGCAGCAGGCTCTTCCTGGGTCATGCATGTGCTCAGTGCCGTGGGAGGTACCTGGCTGGGTCCTCCTAGGCCCTGGGGCTCTGAGGTTCGATTGCAGGAGATAGGCCAGGCTGACACTACTTGGCCCCCTAAGACCCCACTTTGTGAGCCGGCCCTTAGCCTTCCTGGGTGTACCTTCCTTTGCACACCTCTGTGTGCGCACCTCCACGTGTGCACGGTTGTTCAAAGCTGCCGGGACGGCAGAGCCCATGGGGCCTGTGACAGCTCAGAGTGGCTCTGGGGCAAGGAAGGGAAAAGGCGCATCTGTACATCCTTCGGCTTGGCCAGGCTGCGTCCTCCAAGGTTAATGTGTACACACGGGCAGCACACACAACCCCTCGGGCCTGTGTGTTCATCCCTCAAAGGTTAACCAGGGGCCCGTTGTCGATGGCCTGCTGCGTCCAGGGCCCTCTGGGAGCTGCCGCAGGAGCTCTGTGCCGGCTGTCCTGCTGTGGAGGGCCTGAGATCTGTTTGCCCAGACTGATAGACAGCAGAACCTGCGACCGTGGGCGTCACCTCAGGGAGGCAAATGTCAGACCAAGAGCCCCTTTCATGGGGGGATCTCCACGGACGATTTCAGGTCTTACCTCACAGCCAGGCTGGGGGTGCCTGGAGGCTGAGAAGATTGGGACATTCCATGTGGCCATTGAATACTCAGTGAGTGACTCATCCCAACCTCATTCTGCTCCACTTAGGGCACCTCCGCCGCATCCAGCCTGTGCCCGTGCACCCGTGCAGGGCTTGACAAAGCAGATAAGACCAGTCCTTGTCCTCGCGATCCTGCTAGTCCTCAGGGATTTGGGCTTGGGTGTGATTAGCCTCGGTTTAGGTGTCCCTAGGAGCAGGTTCTGATACAACAACCCAATGTAGTTTATTGAGGTTGGGTCGAAGGAAGAGGTTGATCCAGGAAACAGTAGCCGGAGAGTCGGGCAGGGCAGGAATGAGAAGGAAGCCGTGCCGGGAGCAGAGTCAGGCCAGCGATCTCTTGGGGAACTTTGGGAATTGAGAAAACTCATCTAGCTGTCCTGCTCGAGGGCGAGGGGAGCCGAGGTATTAATCCACCACTCCTGGGTTTCGTTCCTGGCAGCTTCCAGTACGCAGTGGGCCCGAGGGAGGGCACCAGGGCACCACTTAGTTCATCCAGCCGGTGTCTCCTGAGCCCAGGGGCCAGGCTGTGCATGGCTCGGAGAGCCCAGCCCTGGTCTTCCAGAGCAGCAGCTCCTCTAAGAGGGAGCCTGGCATGGTCTGAGGCCCCGGGTGAGGCTCTCCCAGTGGAAGTGCTTTCGTGGAATGTCGAGTCCATGGAGGATGGTGGGGGCTGTCTTCTCTCTGCACGGAGGGCTCGGACCTGGGGACTTTTCCCTTCTCATTCCTGTGTCGGAAGCTGGGGCTAGTCCCTGGCCACACTCTGGCTGTGGCTGAGCCCTGGTCTTCAGTGGGCTGTTACACCAGAGGCTCAGACTCGCTGGAGCTCTGATGCGTGAGCTGTCCACTCTGTACTGCAGCACCTGCCCGGTGCCAGCCCGGAACGGGTCACCAGCGCTAGACACGGAGCCGGAGGGACCCTGGCGATGGGCCAGTCAAACCTTTGTTTTGTTGAGGAGAGGAAACATCCCCGAGACACTAGCAACTTCCCCAAGCCACTCGGTGACAGTGACAAGCAGTGACAGTGACAAGCAGGCTCAGAGCGTGTGCCTCCCCCTTCCGCAGGAAGCGGCTATGTAAAGTGGGCTTTATGAGAGTTGCTTATACACATAATAAAAGTCCCTTAGGCCTCGTGGCACCTCCTTTTGTTAAGCAGTTTACAACCCAGCTTTCACTTGCTCCTCAGGAGGATGTGGAGGGAGGCCAACTGCACATCGCCTGCCCATTTCTGAGCTGGAGTGACTGAGGCCCAGGAGGCCCTGTGGGTCACAGGGCTCCTAGCACGTGCGCTCGTGGGTCGGGACTGCAGGGCCAGCCTCGGAAGCTTTGGCAGGGAGGTGTCTGCCCCTCCCCCACAGACCGGCCTCAGGCTGGCGCTTGAAGACGTGGGTTCAATACTAGCTCTGGCCCTGACTTGCTGCATGCTCATGGAGAGGGTCCCAGTCCTTCCCCTGGGACAGATAGTCCCTTATCAACCCACCCGCTCCCGCCTCCTCCCCTCTCCTCTCAGAATGCTCAGAATATGATGGGAGCAGACACTATATTTAAAATACACCCAGAAATCTATTATGAAGGTCTGAAGAGACTGCTGTGGGTGAGTGTGGGAAGACTGCATGGAGGAGGTGGTGTTTGGCTGGGTACAGAGAACAGTGAGGGGAGACCCCAGGGAGGTTTAATGATGGCTGTTATGGGGGCCAGCAGGTAGCATACTGGTGAAGATGTTGGACTCCCATGTGGTCAACCATGGCTCAATTTCTGGACCCAGTGACTTGAAACTCAGGCTGGGCGTGTGTGCATGAGTGCCCAAAATCCTGAGAGGAGAATGGATGAGAAGGGATTGCGGTGTGGCCAAACCCCCGAGGAGGGGGAGGATTTCCTGCTTTCTGTCTCTCTGTCTCTCTCTGGCTCTGTGGTGAGTGCATGTGCCCTATGCTCTCCTAGCCCCTAGAAAATTGTTACCATTCTGCAGGTGAGATCTGTGGCCCCAGAGGGGGCCAGCCACTCGCTGGAGCATCACAGTGGTCTGCCTTCCTTTCTCTGCAGCATCCCCCGCACCACCCACAGGCACCAAGGGCTGATCAGGCCTTCCTGCACTTCCAGGACCAGGGTATGCCCCAGCCCAGGGGGAGGGGTGGGTGGGGCCTCTGCAGCTCCCTGTCGCCCCGCCCCGCCCCGCCCCACCCCATGGCTGTGTGCTGTGGTGGGCCTCACTCTCCTACCCCTCCTGCCTCTCTTCCTCCCTGGGGTGGCCCTTGGTGCACCTGGCAGGCCTGCTCCCCTCCCAGCTGTCCATGCAGTCTTCTTAAGGGGCCTGAGGTAGGAGGGGCACTCCACTCAGGACTCCATTCTACAAACGGCGACCGAGGTTCTGAGATGGGAAGTGACTGGCTCAGTCACCCCCATTAGGGACCAGACTGAGCTCCGGGTGAGCCTGACTGGGACCCACTGTGTGGCTCTGAGTGCTCTGCCATGGCAGGACTGCCCACCTCACACGCTCCGGCCTCCGCCCCCGAGATCCACACCGACCTCCAAGGGGGAACCAGCACCATTTCTCCTCTCCCGCCAGGCTTCCTCCCTCTTTGAGCGGTTTGTGGGGACAGAGTTTTGCCACGGGAGAGAGCCAGGACACCTCAGACTTGGGTCGGCTCTAGGGGTGCCCCAGCTGGAGGCGCAGGCCTGTGCTCGTGCCCGGCTTCCCGCCCTCCCCATCGAGGTCCCGGAAGGCAGCGGGTGTGCCTGGGAGGGCAGTTCTGGGTCAGATGCCAGGCTCTGTGCAGTGGCCTGTGGGCTTGTTGGCCTCTTTGAAGTTCAAGTCCTGCCGGGGGTGAGTTCCGAAGACACGTACTGTAAAAGCTCCGTAAATGGTGCTGCACTTCCCAACCCTCCTCTCTCTGCCCGGCCCTGTTGTAGTCTCTGGACTCCTCCAACCTCCACCACACTAAGTAGACTGATCTCTCGTTTGTCCTCTGCTTAAATTAAAGGCAGGGGTCAAGCTAAAATGTGTAACAGACCAAAAGGTCAGAGCTTTGCTAGGCCCCAGTGGCACTGCCTGGCGAGTGGGCAGGCTCTCCGTGCGCTGCAGAGATTGGACTGCGGTTTGCAATATGCAGGGGTTCACACTGGCTTCTTCCAGGCAGCCTTCCATTATTAACTTCCACTTGCTCGTGGACGCACCAGTTCCCCCAGACCCTCTGGTGAAGTGCAGTGGGTGGTCCTTGTAGGAGCTCAGTGAACGCAAGTGCAGTTTTATTTTGTCCTTTGGCATTGCTGCTACCAGCAATAGGGGGTTCTCCCAGTAAGGGGTTTGTGTGTTCTCGTGTGGGGGCCATTTTAGTGATTTCTCTGTGCGCCGTCTGTGCTGGGCCTTCGAGGCCATAATGAACGAACGCCTGCTGGCCGCTCAGCACACAGACTGTCTCCCATAGTCCTTATCGCCTGCTGAGGGTGGGATGGGGTAAATTGTAACCCTCAGTCTGCAGCAGGTTCTCTGAGACACGCCAACCACAGGGAACAGTGGAGGAGCCAGAAGGCCATCCCAGGTGCATTGCAGAGCACAGCTGAGGCTTCGTGGCTCTGGGCGGAGAGGGACTGGGGTGAGGGGAGCCCTGTAAGGGGTGGGGGGCGCTGTGTGTTTACCTCGCTAAGGAGATGGGACTCCAGCTGATGCTGGCCGAGGGACAGACAGGCTGCTTTATTCTCATCTGCAGTTCCCCCTTTGCTCCTCACTTGCTGTGTGAACTTGGACAGGTGCCTTTGCCTCTCTGGGCCTGTAGACTGCCACCCACTCATAGAGTCACTCTTGGCTTTACCTGGAAACTCCAATGGCACGTGCTCTGTGTGCAGAAAGGAGCTATTTGCTGGTGCCAGTGCTGTCCTTACCCCGCAGAGGCTTCCTCAGGGTGGTGGGGGCCGGGACCACAGCCACGCTCGAAGGTGTGGAAGGGTCCACACCAGGCCGGGGTTGGCAGAAGTAACTGTTGGCTCACAGGAAGGCGCCAGGCCAACCGACCCTCATGGGCTCACAGGCTCCGTCAGGGTGAGGACAGGGGCAGACTGCCCAGAACCCCCACCCGACCCTGCAGACCATGCAGTGTGGCCCATTGCTAGGCCTCACTTTCCCCATTTGTACCAGGAGAGGAACGGACATGCTTGGGTCTGTGGTTTTCAAACCCGCTATGGCACTGTCCGAGTCGGAGGGATGGGATGGCTGTATGTGGATCTGTTTTGGACGCTGGGGTAACCGTAAGTTTGTGGGGGAGAAGGGGAAGCGTGTGTTCCATTGCTAAATAAGGAAATAAATCTCTTCAAGAACCAAGTAAGGACCAGGTGGTGGTAAGATGGTTCAGGCTTTGGGCCCCACACGGCAGACTGCTTGGGACCATGGGCCTGGTGGCTTGTGTGCGTGACGCGTGGGTGCCCGGAATCCCGACAAGGAGGAGTGATGGAGTGCCATGCTCCCCCATCTCTGTCCCTCCTGGGAGCACATGTACCTTCTGGCTAATTACAGAAAAGGGAGACCCGAGTGAAGGAGCCGTCTCCTGAAATCCCTTTTACAGTGAGGACAGTCGGCATTGAACCGTCCTTGAATGACACTCCAGGGAATGTTGCAAGGAACCCTGGGTTTCAGCTCTCGGGGAGGGGCTTTGGGGGAGGATGCTGACAGGACCCGAGAGGCGAAGGCTTCGTCTGAATTGCAGCCACCCGCTTCCCTGGGCTGCAGGTAGGAGCAGCCCCCACTGTCCCCGGGCTTTGTGGGTGCTCTCTGCTTTACAAGGCCTTTCCTGCCTGGCTCGCCACTGGCCTTCTGATGCCCAGAGTCTGGGTAGGGACTGCCGTTTTCACCCCATTTTAAGGATGAGGATCCTGAGGCTCAGGAGGGAGGAGCCTGCCTAAGGTCAGATAGAAAGTGAGGGGGGCAGCCCCACCTCCCCTCTCTGAGCAGGCCTGGCCCCCTCCTCCACGTGAGGCTTCAAGCCAGGGGAACCCGCAGTGGGGTTAAACAGAATGGCCTCCTGGAGGAAGGAAAAGATTCCCAGAGTTCTGCGCTTCAAGCCATTTTGGTCAAAAAAACCTAATTAGAGGTGACAATGGTGACTTTGTCTGTGTGTTCACTTTTTCCTCCCTCTGCCCCACACCTCCCCCTTCCCTCTCTGTCCCTCGTTTGTTATGTCCATGGGAAAACTAGGTAACGTTATAATTACCGAAAATATTGTGGGTCTGTGGAACCTGGGGGCTGGGAGTGCCCTGGAGTGCAGAACGCTCTTTTTAAAAAAAAAAAAAATAAGTTTTTTTTTTTTTTTTTTTTTTTTTTTTTTTTTTTTTTTCCTTTGCTTTTGAAAAAGAGCCCTTTTCATACAT
>NW_006159876.1:2435719-2443343 GCF_000334495.1 Tupaia belangeri chinensis | reverse complement strand
ATTTTTTCCCTTTCGTTTGTAAACTGAGCCCTTTGCAGTCATGCTGTCACGGTTAAAATAAGGTTTAAATTACAGACCAGCCCGTGGCTTTTCCCCTTTCTTTCAGAATTTTTGCCAACTTGCAATTTACTTAATGAAATCCTGCTATTCCGTTTAACGGGGATATTTTTTGCAGATGTTGATTTAACTTAGCTTTGCAAAATATGTGAACTGTACCGTTTCTTTTCCTATTTTTAACGGTTTCGGGATTCTAGTTCAGCGACGGTGCCGGCTCTGCCATGCCAACAGCGCTGTTTATTCCCGTCCCCTGAAAAATATTTGTTTTCCATCTCTCCGTCTGCCCTCCCCACGCATACCCACGAAGGGAAGGGGGCCCCGACACACGGCAGAACCGTCCAGTGGAGACACGCTCAGTTTCGGTAACCCGTGCAATTGGACTACAGGGGCTGGAAGGGAGGCTGGAGTTTCTCCCAGTCCAACCCCTTTGGTTTGAAGAAATTGAGGCCCAGAGAGGGAAGTAACTTACTGAAAGTCACACAGTGAATTAGGGGCGGAGCAGTTTGAGGCATAAGCTATGTGTCCCCGGGTAGAGGTGAAGGGGTTGCGGGGGCCTGGCCTCGTGGCTGTCCGGCTGTCTTCCTTCCTCCTTCTTCCACGAGGAAGCTTGGGACTCGACCCTCATCTAGGAGGGACGTCCTTCTCCGTGTCTTCCTGAGTCAGCTGTGGTGTAGCGAGGGTCCCGCCTCGGAGTCCTCAGACTTGGCTGGGGGTGGTGGCTTCAGCTGCTGACTGGCTTCTGTACCTTGAGAACGTTGCTAACTTCCTGAGCTCAGTTTCCCCGTCTGTACAGTGTGGGCGATTGGCCCCATCTCCCAGTACTGTCATAAGGTCCCAGTGGAGGGGATAAGTGTCCAGAGTGTGATCAGGAACGGGGGAGGCATGGCGTGTGTCCTGGACCATCCTCAAGGACTGACTGGTGTCTGGGGTGTCAGGGGTCCGGGTCAGACAGCAGGAAATGTGCCTTCCCTTTGGATTAGGGGTCCTCCTCCATCTCCTGTCCTTGAGGAGGAGTCGCCTGGAGTGGCGGAGGCTCAGGCAGAAGCAGGGAGAACCTGGACAGGTTATTTAGCTCTGGGGTGGGCAGAGGCTCCGGGATGGCTGGGGCCTGCGGGGCAGCTGAGTGCAACCCCACACCTGGGCACTCCTCAGGCTCCTGGGGCTGGTCTTCACTGTCCAGGCAGGAGCTGGCCTGCCGATCCAGCCCCTTCCGGGCCCGGTCCCTCCGGGCCGACTGTGACATTTGGAGAGGGCTGGAGGAAGTTCTGAAGGTGGGGCCGGCAGGAGAGGTCTGCTGTGCTCAGAGGCCTTGCCCTGGGCGCTGCATTCCGCACACACGCCCTGGATGCCGGAATGTCCGCTGCTGCGCGGAGCTGCAGTGAGGGAAGTGCTGGCAGGACAACAGAGGGACGGACGGAGCGCTGGGCCTGGCACTGCGGCCCGGGTGGGGGCCAGGGTGGGGGCCAGGGAGCGTGCCTCAGGCCTGCCTGGGGCCATGGGCCTGGCGGCCAGATAACCTGACCGAGAGGGGCATGGGACTCTCCTGGAAGCAAAGTCCACGTGCACTCTCCCACAGAAAGCTGTCCTTGCATGTGTCTGTGGATGGAGGCAGTGGCTGGGACAGTGTGACTGGGACTTTTGTTGACCTAGGAGTTCATCATAGAGATCCTTGTACAGTCATGACTCTGGACTCTATGAAACTATTATTATTGTTATTAACCATGAAGTGATATGTGATTACACAAGTAACATAGCGATTCTCTTTATATGAAATGCAGAACATACCAATAAAGCAGAAAGCTCTCCTTCCGCACCCCCCCTTTCCTCCTGAGAGTTAACTGCTGGAAAACTCGACAGGGTGGAACCGCAGCAAAGCCTGGTCAGTGTAAACAACATGCAGTAGTGTGGCAGGTGCAGACTTAGCAACAATAAATATGCATGTGCTAAAATAATCTGTTAAAAGATAATAGCTCTCTGATCGTGCTTTTATTTTTTTTATCTTTTTAGTTTTGCTAAGTAAAGTGCCTGTGCTTGCCAGAGAGATACAGAGACACACAGAGAAAGAGAGAAAGTAAAAAATCACCCTCTCGAGGGGACAGCCATGCCACAGTCCCTTTCTCCTCCATCCTTCTTTCAGGATTTTGGGCATGCACGCATATGTGCCCAGTGATTTTCAAGCTGCCAGATCTGGGACTTGAACTGTGCCATGTGGGATCCAGCTGCCTTAACTACCATGCCACCAACTGACCCAGATCGTGGTTTTATAAACCCAGCTCGATGGTAATCTCGAAGAGACACACCTAGATAAAATTATGTAGGAAGGTTATATAAGAAACTAAAGGGGGGACCAGCAGTTAGTGTAATGACTATGTCGCTGAACTCCCATGTAGTCGACTGTGGTTTAAGTCCTGGACCCGGTGGCTTAAACTTACACTGGGTGCGTGTGCGTGCGTGCCCAAGATCCCGAGAGGAGAATGGAGGAGAAGGGATGGTGGCTTGGCCATCCCCCCTGGGGGGTGATTTCTCGCTTTCTGTCTCTCTATCTCTGTCTTTCTGGCGAGTGCACGCACCCTATAGCAAAAACCTCTAAAGAAAGAAAGAAAGAAAGAGAGAAAGAGAGAAAGAGAGAAAGAAGAGAAGAGAAGAGAAGAGAAGAGAAAAGAAAAGAAAAGAAAAGGAAAGAAAGAAAACTAAAGGGAATGGGCAAACAAGATGTACTAGTTAATGCTAAACTAAAAGCAAGTGCAGTTATATGTGTACATATTTTTAAAGAATTATTTATTTAATTTTATTTATTCACTCATTTATTTTAATTTGAACAGAGAGAGAGACACACACACACAGAGAGAGAGAGAGAGAGAGGGAAAGTGAGAAAGCAAGCCTTTAGGTCCAGGACTTAAACCATGGTTGGCCATGTAAGTGTGTCCAGCACCTTAACCACCACGCCACCTGCTGGTTCTGCAGCAATGTATACTAATATGAAGTAATACAATTCCAGGCAGAAAACCATTAAAAGGAAGAAAGAGGCATGTTTTATAGAGATCAGGGCAGATGTTTTCTGTAAAGGACCAGGCGGTTACGCCTTAGGCTTCGTGGGCCATGCAGCCTCTGACCCACTAGACCACTCTGTCTTTGTAGTCCATGAACATACATAGTCGGGGGGAGGGGAGGGCAGAACGCAATTGTGTTCCAGTAAAACCCTTCCAATATGCAGGGTCTTCAAGAAGTTCATGGAAAAAGCATAATATGGAAAAATAATGCATGGATTTTTTTGCACCAAAATAAACTTTCAGTGAACTTGCCATGAACTTTTTGAAGTGCCTTCATATTTACAAAAACAAGTGGCAGGCTAAATTTAGCTTTTGTTAACTCAGTATGTAAATAGAAGCTAAAGCAATCAATAAAGCTTCAGAATATCTAAATCAAAGATGGACAGAAATACTGGGTTGTTGGGACCAGCAGTTAGCATAATGGCTATGTCGTTGTACTTCTATGTAACCGACCGCAGTTCGCGTCCTGGACCCGGTGGCTTAAAACTCACGCCAGGCGCGTGTGCGTGCGTGCCCAAGATCCCGAGAGGAGAATGGAGGAGAAGGGATTGGGGCGTGACCATGCCCCCTGGGGGGGGTGATTTCTCGCTTTCTGTCTCTCTTTCTGTCGAGCGCACGTGCCCTGTAGCAAAAACCTCTCCAAAAAAAAAAAAGAAAAGAAAAGAAATACTGGGTTGTCGGAAAAGTCATGACATATTTTTCTACGCAAAAATGCATCATGACTTTTCTGACAACCCAATAAAAGAAGGGTTTCGCGACCAACAGGTGGTGTGGTGGTTAAGACACTGGACACTCCCACACGGCCGACCATGCTTTGAGTCCCAGACCTGATGGCTTGCTTTCTCACTTACCCTCGAATAAATAAAAATTAAATAAGTAATTTTTTTTTTGGAAAAAAAAAAAAAGGGTTTCACAGACCCCTTTATAATAGCACTTTAAGGGGGTTGGTAGATGGTGTGGTGGTTAAGAGCACTGGACTGTGGACATGGCCAACTGTGGTTCAAGCCCCGGAACTGGCAGCTTGCTTTCTCACTTTCTCTCTCTCTCTCTTTCTCTCTCTGTTCTAATTTAAATAAAAAAGTAAACTTCAATAAAATAATTATTTAAAAAATAGCACTTTCAGAAGTTGACACATCAGGTAGACATAGAAAATTATGAATATCTATTGTCAATCTACACATATCTGGAGTCTTCAGAAAGTTAAGGGAAAATATGTATTATGGAAAAACTGCCTGGATTTCCATTTTGCACCAAAATAAACTTGTTCATTTCCTATGAACCTGGTTAAGTTCCCTCATACGTGTTTACAGATGCTCACCACACAAAGTCTGCCAAATCTTCATTAGGTCCTCAGGGCCAGCAGGTGGCATGATGGTGTTTAGGGTGGCTGGATCCCACATAGCTGACCGCATAGTTCTAGTTTTCAACCTAGTGGCTTGAAAAAATGCTTCAGGTTTGTGTGTGCACGTCCCTGAAATCCTGAAAGGAGAATGGAGGAGAAGGGATTGCAGTATGGTCAATCCCCTGGGTGGGGGCGGGGAGATGATTTCTCACTTCTCTCTCTCTTTCTGTTTGTCTCTCTCTCCAGTGAGCACATGCACCCTTTAGCAAAAATCTTTAAAAAAAAAAAAAAAAAAAAGTCTGCCTTACCTCTAAACAGCTCAGCAAAGAGAGATCAATGAAAAATATTCTGTATCTTCAGTACTGGGTGCTTCACACAGTCCTAGAAAGTCCACTTTCCTTGAGACCACCAGGTGGTGTAATGGTTATGTAGCTGGACTCCCAGGTAGTTGTGGTTCAAGTCCTGCATCCAGTAGCTTAAACCTCATGCTGGGTGTGTGTGTGTATGCATACATGCTCAAGATCCTGAGGGGAGAAGGGATTGCAGAAGGGGGGGCGATTTAAGAAAGAAAAAAAAGAAAATCCACCTGCGTTAGCACAAGTCACAGCCCACGTCCGCACAAGGTGGGTCCCAGAGGAAGTGGAGGCAGGTCCTCCCTGCTCATGCCAGTCTGCTAGGCTGGGCACACCTGAGATGGGACTGGGCTCCTGCTCACTTTCCCGTCGTGGCTCCCTGTGCCTGTAACAACCCAAGTGCCGGCTCCCGGTTGGATATTCAAGGGCCCGCGTGATCTGGTCCCAGCCAGCCTCTCCCAGCGTCTTCTCAAGCCCTTGCGTAGCTCTTGGCCAGCCAGACTGTGTCGGCCTTGACTGTCCCTGCCCATGCCGGGCCCACACCTGCACTGCTACTTCTCCTCCCCGGCCCCCACCCCCCTGGCCACCGTACTCAGCCTTTGAGTCCCTGACCACAAAACTGGGCTCTACGTGGATGTGATGTCCCTCTGTCCCGTGCCACACTGCCCCTCACTTATAGCGCTTCTTCTATGGTCACATCCTTCCTTCCTGCTGGACTGGGTGCTAGGCAGGCAGAGATGTGTCTCGGTGTCTGGGGCCCCTGGCAGTGCCTGTGGGATTGGGGCTGGGGTGGGCAGCGTGGGGATCTTCCCTGCACGCTGCACATGGCCAGAGCCGAGTGTCAGGCTGGATGGTTGCGAATCCCAGCGCTGTCACTTCCCTAGAAGCCAGGAGGCCTCAGTTTCCCCCTTTGTAAATGTTCCTCACCTAGCACCTGGGCCGGTTAGTAACATCTCCCTCCTCATCTCCCTCCTCATGTGGTGAGAAGTGGGCGTTGTCAGCCATTCGTTGTGGGGCTCAGGCTCTCATTCCGCAGGTGGGGAGCCTGAGGCCCAGAGAGCAAAGGTCACTCATCCCGGATGCACAGCTAGGAAGTGGCAAAGCTGGGATTGGAAATGTCGGCCTTGATTGCAAACCCCACAGGGAGGTGCACCCTGCCCCGAGGGCCTGTCCTCAAACACACCCAGACACACTGAGTCAGGGCCATCCGCGGTGGCTCCAGAGTGTCGCCTCCCCAGCCAGTCTCCCGGGCCCAGCGCTGGGACGACCAAGTCCATCTAATGCTAGGAAGTTGATCTGGTCAGGGCTCCTTCCTGCCCCTGTCATTCCTCCCCAGTGGACACCAGCTCTCCCCCCACTGCGCCAGGCCATTGAACCCTCACTCCCGGGATCATAGCATAGAGAGCCAGAAAAGGGGCCTCCTAAATCTTGTTAAAAACATAGATTCCTGGGCTCCACCCAGAACCCATGAATCAGAATCTCCAGGGGCGGGGCCTGGGAATCTGGACATGAGTGCCCAAAGGAAGAAACACTGGCTTTTTTAACCCTTTTACTTTCTGGTTGCGGAAGTGGGGACTCGGGGAGGGGGGGGGTCTTTGTTGTGGGGAGGCCCTGCGAACGGAGGGTCTGCAAAGCTCTTCTCTGCACTCTTACCTGGGCTATGGCTGGGCCCCCTCACGCCCCCTGCCCCGCCCCCACCGCAGCCCCAGAACCCCTAGGAGCCCTGTACAATGGAAGTGGCTGCGAACGGGTGTGCAGAGGGCTCCTGGAGACGCAGGCTCTGCTCGCAGACTTCCTGTGTCTTACAATGTTATCTTCAGAATAGGAAACTTTGCCCCATTTTTGCAACGCACATCCTTTGCCTGAGAGTCGGTGGTGGTGCCGGCCAGCCGGGGCGGGTCACCCTTCAGGCACAGGCAGGGAGTCGTTCCAACAGCGATGCGCCTCTCTCTCTCTGCTGTCCACAAGAACAAACAAACAGACCGTTTTGCGAAAAGAATTCACGTTGGCTGGACTTGTCAGGATGACTCGTTGCAGTGCCCAGACCTGGTGGTATCGAGGACAACGTCCTTCCTCAGAGATGGGGGCCCTAGCTGTGAGGGTTCACCTTCCTGGGTGACCTTGCACATGCACAGTCTCTCTGAGCCTCAGTGCCCCCTTTTGAAAAGGTAGGAATCGCTAGCTCTGACCGTCAGCAATCCCCAAGAACCCGAAGGTTTCTCTAACTTGCTCCAACTTTCTCTTTGTGATGAGCGTGCTGTACCCTATCGTGTTCAGAGTTCCCACCAATCCCAGAGTGGCATGCCCCTTCACCCCGAGATGGCCACGTGACCCGCTGGGCCCAGGGAAGTGACTGTCAGGACTCGGAGGAGTGGGCTTTTTCGAGGCCTCCAGTTAGCTCAGGCCCCGCAAATGCTTACCTCCGATAGGCCAGCAGCAAGGGATGTTTACGTTGGTCTTCCAGCCCGTGGGAGGGCTATTTGGATTTGAAGGAAGAAGTAATGTGTGTGGAGCCCACTAACAACTTGGAACTGACCAGAAGGAATGAAGTTTGTAAAAACAAGAGTCTCCCTGATTTCCTTTGATACCTCTGCTGTTTTCTCCCCACCTCAGCCTCTGGTCCTTCCCTCACCACAGAACTAATAAGCCCTCCAGTGAGCGCAGTAGGAAGGGGCGTCCTTGCACACAGTAGGCACTTGGTGAGCGACGGCCAGGAGTCTAGCCTCCTGAGCAAACACTCGCCTTGCATCGCAGTGGCATTTCTGTTGGCTGGAACCCAAACCCACAATGAGTGGTTCTTGAAAACATCCTACCTACTCTTT
>NW_006159876.1:2420618-2435527 GCF_000334495.1 Tupaia belangeri chinensis | reverse complement strand
TCCCCTCAGGGAATTTGCTTCCAGGGCTTCCGGGCGGAGCTCCGTGTGTTCCAGGCCTGGCCAGGGCAGCTCTCCGTGACTGGGTGGGAGCGGTCAGGAGGGGGCGCTTTGGGAAGGTGGAAAAACAAGGTCAGACTCCAGAGAGAATGACCTGCCAGGAAGTGGTTCTTGGTGAGTCTTCACAGAGAGTCGTAGGCCTCCCTGTTTTAGGGGCAGAGCCGTAGGAGAGAGGGGGTCGAAGCAGGTGGTGCTCAGACCCCACACTTCTACCACGTCGCGGTTGATGGGGGTCAGCTGCAGAACTGTGGTGTCTGGTGGGATGGAGTTTTTCTTGGTCTTACCTGATGACAGTGTTTGAAGCCCCCAGGGAAGGTACACAGGAGTTGAGGGGGGCTGAGAGGAGAGGGGAAGAAGTGTCCCAGTACCCTTGCATCCCTGCCCCAAAGGACGAGTCCTCCCCAAGGGACACTGCGAGAGAGCCCTGCCAGCCTTGGGACCCCCCCCTCGCCCCCGAGGTGGGCTGTCTTCTTCACCCGTGGGCGCCATCAGGGTCTTGGGGAACCGGCTGTCTGAAATGCCCACGAGGGGAGGCAGCAGATCCCACTGTGGGCAGTGGTCGCGGCCTCTCTGCTGAGCCCTTCTGGAGCGAGGCCAGAGACTGGTGCACGGCTCCCAGGGGCTCTGCACTCCTCAGGGGCCCTTAGGCTGGCAGGTTGCAGGGGAGCGCCAGGATGGGGCGCCCCGGGGAGACTGGCGGCTCTGGGTCTCCCTGGCGCAGCTCCAGCTCCCACGTGCCCAGAGACACGGGCGCTTTGCTCCTGACTCAGTGCCCTTGGGGACTGCCCAGCCAGAACCTGCCATTCCTCTGTTGGTGTCGCCTCCCCAACTTGGCAGGATGTCTCCTCTCCTTGAGCTGGAACAGCCCTCGGTATTTCCAGCCTGGCCCCCTGCCCGCCTCTCTGGGGCCTCGCAGTCTGTGTCTCTCGGGCCAGGACCCTAGCACCCTCTCAGTGCTGACAGCCTCACCTGGGCCTCTTCGTGTGACGGCACACTCCCCTGCCTCTCCCACTCCTCCGGGAGCCCGGGCTGGCCCCCCGGGAGGAAGCTGGGACCTAGCTAATATGGATCACAGCAGGCCATCCTGGATTCACCTTCTTGAGGTGCCTGAGGGGTTTCTACATGGAGTAGGGCCCCCCTTCCCACCTCACGTGCAAACACCTGAGGTGGCAGGGTCCCCTGGCCAGACGCCCAGGGGATCGCTGCTGCTTTAAGATGAGCCTGAGATAACAGGGGGCCATGTTAGTATGTTTGAGCTGGGGGCTGCTGCTCTGTCTTGTGGAACTGCTGGTTACCATAGCAGGATGAAGCCTGGCCACCCCAGTGAGTTTCTTTCCAGGCAGGAGAGAAAGAACACCGACAACCAGGGACCCCTCACCTACTTAGGAAAGTTGAGCAGTGGCAGTTGCAAAGGAAACTGCCTAAAAGCCTAGGTTTTGGGGGCCAACAAGCAGCATGGTGGTTAAGGCACTGGATTCCCATGTGGCCCACCGTGGTTCGAGTCCTGGACCAAGTGGCTTGAAAATCACACCGGGCACATTTGTGTGTGTGCCCAAAATCCCAAGAAGAGAATGGAGAAGAAGGGATTGTGGCGTGCCCATCCCCCCAGGGGATGATTTCTCGCTTTCTGTCTCTCTGTCTCTCTCTGGTAAGTGCACTCACTCTATGACAAAAGCTAAAAAGCAAAAACAGCCCAGGTTTGTGATTTTCGAATGGCTTGGACGGTGATGCTAACCGGCTAGTGTTTCCTGTTTTAGTGAACAGATCAGAGCGTTTTGTAACTGTGTGCCCACTGTTTATACAGTGCTGGCAGGATAAACCGTTCTCCTGGACCTTATTTATATTTTGCATTTGTTTATCAAAACTTTTTTTTTCTAAGTTCAGCCCAGCTGCTTTCGGAATTACTACAGACTCTGCATGTATGAGGACTAATTCATGGCACTTGACTGTATGTGACCATAATTTATGCTGGCAGTTTGTGTGCTTCCCCCACAGCTCCAGTGCTTAGGGTCAGAGAAGCCAAAGACGAAGGTCCCATCTTCTTGGAGCACCCATGTTTTATGGAGATTTGGGGAGCAGTCACTTGTTTTAGGAGGTCAGAAGCAGATTGAACACGGAGAAGATACAGCCTGCAGTTTAAAAGGCTCTCGGCTGTGCTCAGGAAGTTCAGGGGACACTCTGGGTGAGGTGGAGATACCATTGGGGTGTACGTATGGGACCAGAGGATGAAGATGACCAAAAGACACTCGGTGACAGTTACCAGCGACAAAGGTTACCCTTACTTAGGACCTAACATGTTGCTTCTAGCATTTTTTGTTTGTTCGTTTGGAGAGGTTTTTGCTATAGGACACATGCGCTCACCAGAAAGACAGAGAGAGAGAGAGAGAGAGAGAGAGTCAGAAAACGAGAAATCACCCCCCGGGGGGATGGTCACGCCACAATTGCCTCTCCTCCATGCTCTTCTCGGGATCTTGGGCACACACGCACACACGCCCAGCGTGAGTTTTAAGCCACCGGGTCCGGGATGCGAACCGCGGTCGACTACTTGGGAGTCCAGCGACATAGCCATTACGCTAACTGCTGGCCTGCTTCTAGCATTTTTTGTCCCTCTTTGATCTCATGGCTTTTGCCCTCCATCCAGTAGCGTCAGCTGTTCAGCATTACAGCTGACACAGGCACCTTCTCGCCTGTAACTTAAAGGAGACTTTCTTTACATTTAGGAACTAAGCGGACTGCTTAGCCCAAGGGCTATGGCTGATCTCTGGAAAACTGGGCTCTGATTTCCCACAGGGCACATTGGATTTCCCTGTCCTGGTGGTATTTTTTTTTGAGAGAGAGATTTTTACTATATGGTGTGTACACTTACTGGAGAGGCAGAGAGAGACAGAAAGCCAGAACTCGCCCCCCCAAGGACGAGATGACCATGCCACAGTCCCTTCTCTGTTATCCTTTCGGGATTTTGGGCACATACATGCGCCCGGTGTGAGTTTTAAGCCGCTGGGTCCGGGACTTGAACCGTGGTCAATTACATGGGAGGAGCCCAGTCACTTAATCATTATGCCGTCTGCTGGTTCCCATGATGGTACATTTTGTACCAAAGCTGGTCACCTTGTTTCTTGGGGTGTCTGTCCATGCAGAGGCCTCCTGAAGACTTGACAAAGAGGGGTCCCACTTCTATCCTCTTCCTTGCCACCCCTGAAGACCCGTATATGACTGTGATAAACCCATGCTGTGCAAACAGGCACAGGGCACAGGGCGTAGCTCTCCCTGTGCTGCCTGCAGGGGGCTCCTCTGTCATGCGTTGCGGCCAAGCAGCAGGTGCCTGACCCAGCCTGGGGGCTGCTGTTCAGCTTCGTTCTAAGTCTCGGGGTCTCCCTTTCTGGCCAGTGGGAATTCCCAGAGGCCAGGGCTCACTCGTTACCCACTTCCTACACAAACACGGGACAGTGGCCTTGTGCAGGGTGGCTGTGGGGTGATGGAGGCTGGCTGTGGTGATGGTGGCACAGAAGTTGGGAAGGCTGAGAGTTTAGGTTTGCGGCAGCTATTTCTAACTCTGGATTTAAATGTCCTTTCTTGCAACAGTGGCCTCAAGACAGGCCCAGGATGCTGTGAGATGTCTGATGTAACTGAAAGGGCCTGGCTGCGAGTTCCCGATCCCGACCCAGGAGGAAGTGGTTAGGTGGCCAGGAATGCAACCTGCGCCTCCCAGATTAATTAATAATTGCGAGCTGGCCCCCAGCCAGGCGAGCCAGAGATAGAGCGAACAAAGCGTGGTTAACTGCAGTGGGGGGAGGAAAGGTCTGACTTTGCCTGTGGCTGAAAGGGAAATTCACAGTGGCCATGATTTATGGCAGTTACTCAGGATCCTCCTCAGTGGGCCCGACTAGGGCATGTGCTCGAGGAATGCAGACGCTGGCAGGCGCTCGGCCTGCAGGGCCCTTTGTGCCTACGGGGAAGGCAGGAGGAAGGGGTGGGGGCAGTGTGGCCGGCGCCAGCCTCATGAAGGAGGAGGGCACCCATGGGAGCTGTCGGGGAGAGGGACTGTGCTGACCACTGTGGGGACTCGGTAACAGGCTGAGGTTGAGGGCCTTCCAGGACCTGCTTTGCGAAGAGAAATGGAAGAACGGCTTGGAGTCCGGAGTCTGGCTGCCTGGAGTTAGAGCTCTTGCTTATTAGCTGTGTGACCTTGGGCAGGAGGCTTAACCTCCCGAGCCTCCATTTCCTCCTGTGTAAAATGATGCCTGCATGCTGGGATGGTCTTCAGTGGAACCTGACACGGGCTACGTGGGCTTCCGACAGAACGACAGGCAGTGAGGCTGCAGGAAGGACCCGTGGTGGCCGGGGACACCTGCAGCACCCTGGGCAGGGCTGTCACTTAGTGAGTCTCTGTTGATGTTGGCCAGGCCGAGTTCTCCAGGTAGAGCAAGCAAGAGCGCCTAAGGCTGCCCCATGGCCCACAAAAGGCATCCCATCTTCCCACCTAGTGCATCAGGCCCTGGAGCTGCAGACAGCCCAACAGACAGGGGAGGTGGTTCTAGAGGGTACTGGGCATGGCTACCCATCAGGCTCAGCCCAGATGTCTCCCTGGGCCTCTTGGCCTTTCAGAAAAATAAGGACTATGAACTGGATCACAGAAAACCAGGCAGATGCCCCTGTCCATTGAAAAGGTAGTGCTGGGCACAGGAGACCCATTAGGGGCCAGCCAAGGATGTGGCGGTTAGGGCGGCTGGATCCCACATGGCCAGCCATGCAGTTCGAGACCCTGATGGCGTGAAATCCTGAGAGAAGAAAGGAGGGGAAGAGATGATGGTGTGGCCATCCCCCCGGGAGGTGTTTTCTCATTTTCCCTCCCTTTCCCTCTCTCCAATTAGGGCACATGCCCTATAGCAAAATAAAATAACAACAAAAAGCCACCGCATAGAAGCAGGGTGACAGCGGTGACCACTGCCCTCATGCACTGTGCGTTGGTTTTAGTTGCAGGGTGTGACTTCTTGTATCCTGACCCAGTCTAAAGAGTTCCTCTGAGGAATTCATCATCAAAGTGTGACCAGGGTGAGGTCTCGCCCTCCAGGGTGCTTGTGGAAGACTGACCTTGGAGGGACTGTGACCCTGCTTGTCATTAACCTGTGGCCTGCAGTGCACTCACCAAACCTCTCCGAGTTTTAGAGTCCCTAAGCCAAAACAGGGTTATTTATGGGCTTGAATCGGAAATCCCTCCACTGTTAGAAAACAGCATCCCGGGACTAGCAGTTGGCGTAATGGCTATGTCGCTGGACTCCATGTACTCGACCGTGGTTCAAGCCCCGGACCTGGTGGCTTAAATTCGCGCCGCGCGCATGTGCATGCGTGCCCAAGATCCTGAGAGGAGAATGGAGGAGAAGGGATTGCAGCATGGCCATCCCCCCCGGGGGTGATTTCTCTCTTTCTGTCTCTCTCTGTCTCTCTCGCGAGTGCATGCGCCCTACAGCAAAAACCTCTACCACAAAAAAAAAAAAAACCCAGCATCCCAGCATAGCCTTGGTGAGGTGTTGGTGGGGTGGTCGGTGGCACTGAACTGCGGTGCTCGAAGCCACACACTGATCACAGGTTTGAGCCCCCAGCCCAATCTGCTTCATACATACCAGGTACGTGTGCATGTGCTCAAGATCCTGACGTCCTGAGCCCTGGGAGAGAGGGTCGTGGCATGACCAGACGCTGCCGTGGGTGCTTTTTTTCTCCCTTTGTCTCATGCACACATGCGCTTTCTATCGTGAGTGAAATAAATGCCCCCCCCCCAATAAACCAAATAGCAGATCCAGCAGGTGATGTGGTTAAGGCAGCCGGTTCCCATATGTCTAACTGCTGAACAGTTCAAATCCTAGGCCTGCAGCTTGAAAAATCACACTGTGTGCGTGTGCTCAGAATCCCAGAAGGAGAAGGGAACGTGGCTCTAGGGGCTGTGGGATCCAGGTGTGGCCTCCTTCTGCCTTGGAAACCATTCTCAGACTTGGCTGCGATGTGGGTGCAGGGTCTCTGTGAGGCTGTGCTGGCCTGGCGGGGTGGGCTGACTGCTTGGCTTCCCCTACCTCTGCACCTTCCACTGCAACCAGCTAGGCTGGGTCTTTCCAGGCACCTGAGGCGCTTGGGCCTGGGCAGTGCCAAGCAGCTCCAGCTCGCCTGCGTAGTGGCAGGCCCAGGCCGGATTTTTTTTTGCCACAGCCAGAAGCCTCTGCCTGCCCAGTCAATCACTGGGCAGCACTTTTGTTGGGAATCTCATATTATCACATTTTCTAAAGCAAATATTAGCATTTAGTTGTGAATTAGTGATCTCTGCAGTCAACGTTCGCTTTTTGCTTATCGCAAAGTACTCCTGGTTGTTTCAGAAATATATAACAATGATTCAGGTAACCCACTCTCTAAGAAAATTCGGTCCGTAGGAGTCTGCATTTGCTAAAGATGCATGGTCTGTGTATCTCTGTGTTAGAAAGGGATAGTTTATATCCTTTTTTCCCCCACTTGCTAGGGGGTGTGTGCACTGGCCACAGAGAGAGGGAGAAAGCACCTCCCAGTGGGGCGTGGTCATGCCGCAGTCCTTTCTCCTCCAGTCTTCCTTCTCTTCATGATTTCGGGCATGCGTGCACATGTGCTCAGCATGTTTTCAAGCCTCTGTGGTTGGGATTCGAACTGTGATCAGCCATGTGGGATCTGGCCCCCCAATACACAGTGCTGAACCACTGCAGGACAAGGCTGGCCTACAAATGACATTCTAAAGGAATGGATTTAATGCAAGGACTACTTGAAAATTGAATGCCTCACCTCTGGTATTTTAATTCTGGAGTATTTATTCTAAACAGCATCTTTTTATTTTATTTATTTATTTTTTTCTTTTTTAAGTTTCTGGTTTTTGCTATAGAGTGAGTACATGTGCCTACTAGAAAGAGGGGGAGAGAGAAAGTGAGGTCACCCCCTTGGGGGAATGGCCATTTCTCCATTCTCGTGATCGGTGAGCACACCTGTACATGTGCCTGGTGTGTTTTTAAAGCTATCAGGCCCAGGGCTTGAACTGAACTGAGCCATGTGGGATCCAGCCACCTTCACCACCACACTACCAGCTGGCCCCAAACTGCATCTTTAATATCAGTCAAGGCAGGGGCACACGCGACTTGTAAAAGTCACATGTTACTGTCTAGTTGGTAAGTAGCAGGCTGGTGGTAGTTGAGGCTTATTTTGGGGAAATTTGCAAATAAGAAAACCAGCTTCCTCACCTCCTTCTTAGCTTTTCCATTCTGAACCACACTCCCTGGTTGGTTCTTTCACCCTCATACGTAGTAAGCCAGAGAAATGAAATCCAGCCCTATTGCCAGACAAGATGACTGTACCTTCAGGCCATTTATTTTATTGATTGATTGACGGATGGATCTGTTGTGATTTTTCAAGTCACTGGGTTTGGGACTTGAACCGTGGTTGGCCATGTGGGAATCCAGTGCTTTAACCACCACGCCACCTACTGTTTGAGCCATTACAACAGGCTGTACGTAGAGTGAACTCACTTGGCTGCATCGCGAGATCAGCAGCGGGACAGTGCTCTCCCCTTACCTACCACCCGCCTCTATGTCCTGGCCTCTGAGCCTCAGTGGTATCATCTGTTACATGGGAACAGTGCTGCTGCACTTTCAAATGAGCGGGTCTTTGCGTGCAAAGTTCCAATCAGTACGCCATTGCCGAGGGCACCCTCAATCAGCCCGCACAGTGCCAGAGCCCTGGGAGGAGAGGCAGCGGGGAAGTCTGCCGACTCCTAGGCCAGCCTGCTTAGAGGCCAGTGAGTGGAGACACAGCCCTCCTGTTGACAGCAAAGTGAAGGGAAGCAGGGCGTCCTGTGGCCCAGACCTGTGGGCCGAGGAAGGCTGTCCAAAGGAGGTGCTGTCGTCGGGGTCCCGATGGGTAAACAAGATCCCCACAAATGTCTGGGAAGGGAGAAGAAAACCAGTCTTCGAGTGCCAGTAACTGTCAGTTAAAGGCTCAGCTCTTTCCATCTTGATAAAGAATTGGGGGTGGGGGCAGCAGATGGTGTAATGGCTACGTCGCTGGACTCCCATGTAGTCGACCGCAGTTCGAGTCCCGGACCTGGTGGCTTAAACTCACGTCAGGCGCGTGTACGTGCGTGCCCAAGATCCCAAGGAGAACGGAGTAGAAGGGATTGCGTCGTGGCCATCCGCCCTGGAGGGTGATTTCTCGCTTTCTGTCTCTCTTTCTGGTGAGCACATGTGCCCTAGAGCAGGAAAAACAACAACAACAACAACAACAAAAATCCTCTCCCCCACCCCTGGAAAAGTTTTTTTTTTCAAAAGTACTTTTTGAACAAGGGACCCTGCATGTTCATTTGCACTTTCCCTAACTCCCTACCTGAGGAAGCTGGTCCTGCCACTCAGCGATGCACAGTAACAGCACTGCTGGGGCGTGCACCACCACCTGTGGTTTCGGGGAGCCTTCCAGATGAAGAGAATGGGCTGGACAGAGCATGCACTGATGAGAGGAGTGTCCAAGGCAGAGGAACCAAGCAGCCCAGGGCAGGAGGAGGCAGGAGGTAGCGCAGTCAGGGACCAGGCTGTGGGAGCCTGCCCCTGAGAGCTGATCCAGGCTGGCGGAGAGCAAGGTTCTGGTATTCGGCTTCATGGCTCCTGTTGGGTCCACAGGAGGTTTGCCGGTAAAACCCACGTCCTATTTGGGAAATAAGAGAAAAATGGAGGTGCCTGGAATTCTCCCAGCACCGGGATCCTGCAGAGTGGGGAACGTGACAGAGATGGACTTGCGTGATGCACTCCGCCACCTGCCTCAAGCCGGCATCCCTGCCCCTCTGACACGTGCCCAGGCTGGCTATATCTGAACCCCAAAGGACTGATTTTGTTCGCTATGGTCTCACATTCACCAAGGAAATGAGGGTTGGGTTCACTGTGTGATTTGGGCACTTAGAGCCTGGGACAAGAACCCAGGTCCGGCTGGACGTAAAAAAAACACCCTGTAGACGGCAAGGATCCTGGTTTCTTTTCTCTCTCTTTTTTTTTTTTTTGGAGAGGTTTTCGCTATAGGGCGTGTGCGCTCGCCAGACAGACAGAGACATAGAGACAGAAAACGAGAAATCACCCCCCAGGGGGGATGGTCACGCCGCAATCCCTTCTCCTCCATTCTCCTCTCGGGATCTTGGGCACGCACGCACACACACCCGGCGTGAGTTTTAAGCCACCGGGTCCGGAACGCGAACCGCTGTCGACTACGCGGGAGTCCAGCGACGTAGCCATTACACTAACTGCTGGTTCCCAAGGATCCTGGTTTCTGAATGCAGACTCAGGCTGGGAGGATCTGGGGACCCCTTTCCTTCCCACTGCTGCTGCCTCTTTCCTGGGGACCAGGTCCCCTACTTCACTGTCAAGTGTTATTTTAGAATCCTTCCAGGCACAATAAAAAAGGCAAGGCTCTTCTACCCCAGGTGGTCTCTGAGTAGGAGAACAGGCTCCAGAGTCTGACTTTGATAAAACAAAGGGGATTTGGAATGGGAGCAAAGTTCAGAGCCTTTTGTCGCAGAAACTGGTTCCCTCTCCAACCAGCCAGGCTGATTTCATAAGCAGCTTATCTGGCTGTCTCCCTGCACTGATGCCTCCCGTTGCCCTTCCCTCTGGGCCACCTGGAACCACACTGCTCCCACTTGGGCTGCTTTCGCACCACAGGGGTTCCCTGCCTTGCTTCCTAGGGGGTTTCTTTCTTTCTGGGCTTGAGTTGTTGGGGTTTCCATCCAGAGGGCAATGCCAGTGGATGGACTCTGATGCCGGAGAGGCTGACTGAGGTTACCCAGATGAGCAGAGGGAACATCTGAGGTGGCACAAAGGCTCCAGTGGGAGAGGGTGGGCCCGGGGCGGGCCACGACTGGAGTTCCCATGCCATGTTGTTGTGTGCTGTCTGTCCTGAGAATGAGGACAGGTCTGTCTGCTTCATGGATTTGTGCAGTTCAAAGGGACGGTGAGTGAGGAGCAGGGAGTGCCAAGCACTTATCACCCACCGGGAGCTAAGCCAGGGCTAGCAGCTCCTCCCTGATTCGCGTTCACTGCTGCACCTCACCTAGACTGCTCAATTTTGTTTTGGTGGTGTGGACTGTTCGAGCGTGGGGAGAAACTAGACTGAATAGCCAAGAAGAATATGTGTGCAGAGACCAGCAGTTAGCGTAATGGCTATGTCGCTGGACTCCCATGTAGTCGACCGCGGTTCGCGTCCCGGACCCGGTGGCTTAAACTCATGCCGGGCGCGTGTGCATGCGTGCCCAAGATCCCGAGAGGAGAATGGAGGAGATGGGATTGTGGCGTGACCATCCCCCCTGGGGGATGATTTCTCGCTTTCTGTCTCTATGTCTCTCTGTCTCTCTGTCTGGCGAGCGCACGTGCCCTATAGCGAAAACCTCTCCAAAAAAAAAGAATATGTGTGCGAAGGGTGCAGAAGGGGCTGGGGATCCGGCAGTGTGGGGAATGGCGTCTGAAACGCCCACTGCCCTCCCAGGAAGGGGGGTGACTGTAGCCCCAACACAGGGTACATTCGGGGGCCCTCTTAGTCTGTCTAGAGCTCTCCCAGCAGCCTGGCATGGACCTGGCTAGATCGTTAGTGTGGGCCCTGTGCCGCCTCCTCGCCTCCTCGCCTGGGGGTTTTGCATCCCCCAGGTGTCAGCCATGGGGTGATGCAGAGGTTCTCCTGTCTCGAGATGCAGTTAGACAAGAGCCCCAACTCCAGCTTTGCATCTCTCTAGCTGAGGACTTGGGGGATGTAACCTGCTGTCCAGGCCTCAGCTCTTCATCTGAAAATGGGGACGTCAGAGACAACCAGCAGCACGTCTCGGAGTGCATTCAAAGTGCTTCACACTCGTCCTGGCTTTCAGTGAAGGTTTATTAAAGGTTGGCCGATTTGTTGTTATTATGGGCAGGTGTTACAACCTACTACACAGGCCGAGTCGAGCCATTACGTAATTCATACAAACAATCGACATTGATAAGACTCCATGACACAGTGGCCATATCAGTAATAATAATGGCTGTTTACAGAGTGCTTAAGCCAACCATTATTTGATGCACTTGAAATGAATCCCCACATCCTGTTGAAGTCACCGCTGGCTGCACCCCCATTTGGCAGGTTAGGAAACTGAGGCCCAGAAAAGTGGAGTCACTTCCCTGAGATGTCACAGTGGCAGAGTGGAGGGGTCACCTGCAGGCAGTGTTACTCCTGAGCCGGTGCTCTTAGCCCAGCCTGTGCCCAAGACAGCAGCAGGGCCCAGCTGGACTGCTAATGTCCACCGTGACCTGGGCAAGTCGCCGCACTCCAGGCCTCAGCCCTTGCACCTTGGCCACCAGTGCCCGTGTTTCCGCCCCCTTCCTGCTGTCATTCTTCCTTACTGCCCCCATCACACTCCCCTCCCCAGCACATCAGCCCAGACACCGTCTGGAGGGTGGTGGCCAATACAGTCCCTGGCCCAGTCTGGCCGCAAGAGCCCCTGAGTGAGGTGGGCCTTCTGCAGGCGGCGGCAGCGGTGGTGGCGGTGGCCAGACCGCCCGTGATGTAATGACCGATTAGGAACTTCCTTTTGGAAGCCTGGCTTCCTCTAGGAGCCAAAGGTGCTGGAGCTGAGGTGGGGGCGGGGGGCGGGGGGTGGCGGGGGGGCGGATCGGTCAGCAGAGGCTCGCTAAGTGCTGGCCTAAGTGCTGGCCGTCGATGCAGCCCCGTGCGCATTCCTTCCCTCCCGGACACCGGAGCCTGGGATGGAGCACTGCTCTTCCCTCCCTCCACAGAGAACAAACAAGCACCTCGCTCTAGACTTGCTGCAAAACCTGAAGCCATTTCTGTAGCGTAAAACCACAAAGGAGGGTTCAGTGGAAACTCCTTTTTTCCCCTCTAAGTTTGATAACAAAACTACTTATCTAATGGGCAAACAAGGCTTTAAAAGGGGTGTTAGGTTAACCAGATGCAGAACCACGTAATTACTCCCAGGCCTGGGAGCCACAGATGAAAAGCTGCCGGTTGAACGGGAACTTGAAGCCACAGGCATGGCATGGGACTGAAGAAAGGAGTTTTCCAGGAGGGCAGGGCAGGAGGCCCCATGCAGTGTGCCCCTACCCTGCGAGAAGGGGATTGGAAAAGCTAGCCCCAGGCTCTTCCCTGGCTGTGCTCCCAACTTGTTGGGGACTCTGAGCAAGCACTTAACCTCTCTGCCTCTGAGACTCTGAGGCCCCCTTCTGAGCTCTTGGGTGGGGGGTGCTGAGCCTGTCTTTGCACTGGGGTTCACTGACTGGCTGAGCAGGCTCTCCTGGCCCAGGAGAGGTAGGAGGGTGCTGTGGCCCAGCAGGATGCTAAACAGCAGCAAAGACCTGAGACTTGCAAGAGCGTGGACTGCCCAGCCAGGCCCTGGAGACCGAGAGGACTCGGGCCGGTCTCCAGTGAATGTACTCGGCCTTCAGGTCCAGATCCCTCTGAGTCTCATCTGGGCACACTGCTGGTCCCTTCACGGGTGGGATGGCCCAGGCCAGGGTAGTGTGGCCATGAGAAAAGGGGGGGAAGCAGGAGGCAGGCGAGTTACAGAGTGAGCTCTGAGCTCGGGCTTTGGGCACGAAGCCCAGGGGGAGCTCACAGGAACGTTCCTGCCCTTTGTTTTGACAGAAAACTGCTGATTTGAAGAAGCTAAAGGCTTTTCTTGGGATTCCAGTTCTCCCCGCCTCCCCCAGACTGTAGCCGGCCCCCTCGGTGCCCCAGCATCCCCACAAAATTACACGTTGGGCTTGCAGCACTCTCCAGGCAGAGAGGCCAGGAGGAAGGAATGCCAGCCGCTCCGGGGAGGGCTGGCCTCCGGCAGGGGAGGGCTTCTTGCGCCAGGCCGGCGCAGGCATCCACCACCCTCTGGCGGCAGGAATGTGGGCGCCACCGGGAGGTACGATGTCCTTTGGCCACTGGGGAGCCCTGCTGAGGCCACTGTAGGACAGCCACAGGAGCTGGCCCTGCAGCATATTGTCACCTTTTTAATGTATCCCATGGTACCGCCCACCGTGGGATGCACTCCTCTTAAGTATGTATGCGTGGAATGCACACCTCTTAAGGGTATATGCATGGAATGCACACCTTTTACGTGTGTATGTGTATGCGCAGGTGAGGACTATTTTTTTTAATTTAGGGCACATGTACTTGCTGAGCCAGAGAGATGGGAAGTGAGAAATCACATCCACACCCCCACCCCCAGGCAGAGGACCACTCTGGGCACACACACGCCTAGAGTGTTTCACAAGCCGCCAGGTCCAAGACTCGAACTGCCATATGGGATCACGTGGAGAAGGGAGACACAGGGAGGCCTGAGGTCCCAGTCCAGGTACCCTCTGCCTCTCCATTAGCCTGGAAAGGTCCTTCTGGCCCCTTCCCAGTCACCCCTTCCCTAGGGATGCCCCGTGTTCTGCTGTTAGGCAGGGTTGCTTAGCCTCCCAGGAGTCGCCCGAGTCTGGCCTCTGTCCCCCAGGGTGTCCCTAGCAGGGTGCATTGGCAATTCAGCCTCGGGGGCCAGGAGTGTTGCTCTTTATGGCCAGACTAAGGGGGGTGTGCCTCCCTGTGTCTCCCTTCTCCACACGATGGGCTGGTTTTTAGGTTTCGGGGGTGATGACTCTAGCTGCTGCCAACAGCCACTGACCACAGAAATTGAGCGCCGGGGACCAGCAGGTGGCGTGGTAGTCTAGATGCCGACCTCCCACGTGGCCTCCCACTGGTTGGAGCTCCGAACCCGGTGATTTGACAATCACACAAGGCCCAGAATCCCAGGAGGAGGGTGAGGGGAAGGGATTGGCCACCACCCCCCACCCCCCCCAGAGGGTGATTTCTCACTTTACCCTCCTCTCTCTCAGATGAGTACATGCACCTTATGGCAAAAAACATTAAAAAGAGAGAGAGCAAGAGAGAAAGAAATTGAGTCCCAAGAAAGGTAATGATCTCCTTGTTCAGACGGGAAGACTGAGGCCACAGAGGGGAGATGGCCGGCGGAATCAGGGCCCCGAGCCAGACTCCAGCCATCGGGCGAGTGCTGCTCTGCCGTATTCACTCACGCAGACACAAGGCCGCCCCCCCTCGACCCAGAGCCTGGCTGGGAACTAGGCCAGGCCCTGAGCAGGGGGTGGTGAGTGGGAGTTTCGGTCAGAGCTCGGTCATCTTTGATGTTGTCCACTCGGGTCTGACTCCTTGGTATTTATTTGCAGTTAAAGAGCTGGCTCCTAATTAGGCCGATGGCTGTGGGAGATGGGGGGGCTGCAGCCTTGGAGCCACCAGGAGAAAAAGATCCTCCTGAAAGAGACCGCCCCTTGCATTCTGCATGGCTGTGAGGGGCGTGGTGACTGCAGAGGGGGCTGTGCTTCTGCAGGGCGGCTGCCCACCTTCCTGCGTGGGCCATGCCGTGGGCCGTCTGAGCACGTCTCCTGCGCGTGTGGAGCGGGGCCAGGGCAGACTCACCTCTGCTCCTCCTCTCCTCCCTCTCACTCCTGGTCTCTTTGACCACAGGTAGCAGGCCAGGGGCTGCCCCGAGTGCCCTGTGTAGACGGCTTTCTAGTATGCAAAGGGCACCAGTACATGCTGGTGGCCGTTTCCATGGTGACCCTGGGCTGTGCCGCCCAGCCCTGCTCTCCCGCCCCAGCATGCCGGGCCTTTGAAGGCTGAGGAGCGCGCTGAACCAATCAGCAAGGCTCCTGCTGCTTTCCAGAAACCCCTCAGGGGGGACGGACTGCGAGAGCCAGGAGCGCAGCGTCCAGCCAGTCTGCTCTGCAGCTAGGGAGAGGCGTGGGCTTTCTGCAGCTTGTCCTGCCAACCCGCCCAGCAGTGGG
>NW_006159876.1:2403472-2420569 GCF_000334495.1 Tupaia belangeri chinensis | reverse complement strand
GGGCACATGTACTTGCTGAGCCAGAGAGATGGGAAGTGAGAAATCACATCCACACCCCCACCCCCAGGCAGAGGACCACTCTGGGCACACACACGCCTAGAGTGTTTCACAAGCCGCCAGGTCCAAGACTCGAACTGCCATATGGGATCACGTGGAGAAGGGAGACACAGGGAGGCCTGAGGTCCCAGTCCAGGTACCCTCTGCCTCTCCATTAGCCTGGAAAGGTCCTTCTGGCCCCTTCCCAGTCACCCCTTCCCTAGGGATGCCCCGTGTTCTGCTGTTAGGCAGGGTTGCTTAGCCTCCCAGGAGTCGCCCGAGTCTGGCCTCTGTCCCCCAGGGTGTCCCTAGCAGGGTGCATTGGCAATTCAGCCTCGGGGGCCAGGAGTGTTGCTCTTTATGGCCAGACTAAGGGGGGTGTGCCTCCCTGTGCCTCCCTTCTCCACACGATGGGCTGGTTTTTAGGTTTCGGGGGTGATGACTCTAGCTGCTGCCAACAGCCACTGACCACAGAAATTGAGCGCCGGGGACCAGCAGGTGGCGTGGTAGTCTAGATGCCGACCTCCCACGTGGCCTCCCACTGGTTGGAGCTCCGAACCCGGTGATTTGACAATCACACAAGGCCCAGAATCCCAGGAGGAGGGTGAGGGGAAGGGATTGGCCACCACCCCCCACCCCCCCCAGAGGGTGATTTCTCACTTTACCCTCCTCTCTCTCAGATGAGTACATGCACCTTATGGCAAAAAACATTAAAAAGAGAGAGAGCAAGAGAGAAAGAAATTGAGTCCCAAGAAAGGTAATGATCTCCTTGTTCAGACGGGAAGACTGAGGCCACAGAGGGGAGATGGCCGGCGGAATCAGGGCCCAGAGCCAGACTCCAGCCATCGGGCGAGTGCTGCTCTGCCGTATTCACTCACGCAGACACAAGGCCGCTCCTCCTCCCTGGCCGCCCCTACCCCAAGCCCTCCCAGCGGGACCCAGAGCCTGGCTGGGAACTAGGCCAGGCCCTGAGCAGGGGGTGGTGAGTGGGAGTTTCGGTCAGAGCTCGGTCATCTTTGATGTTGTCCACTCGGGTCTGACTCCTTGGTATTTATTTGCAGTTAAAGAGCTGGCTCCTAATTAGGCCGATGGCTGTGGGAGATGGCGGGGCTGCAGCCTTGGAGCCACCAGGAGAAAAAGATCCTCCTGAAAGAGACCGCCCCTTGCATTCTGCATGGCTGTGAGGGGCGTGGTGACTGCAGAGGGGGCTGTGCTTCTGCAGGGCGGCTGCCCACCTTCCTGCGTGGGCCATGCCGTGGGCCGTCTGAGCACGTCTCCTGCGCGTGTGGAGCGGGGCCAGGGCAGACTCACCTCTGCTCCTCCTCTCCTCCCTCTCACTCCTGGTCTCTTTGACCACAGGTAGCAGGCCAGGGGCTGCCCCGAGTGCCCTGTGTAGACGGCTTTCTAGTATGCAAAGGGCACCAGTACATGCTGGTGGCCGTTTCCATGGTGACCCTGGGCTGTGCCGCCCAGCCCTGCTCTCCCGCCCCAGCATGCCGGGCCTTTGAAGGCTGAGGAGCGCGCTGAACCAATCAGCAAGGCTCCTGCTGCTTTCCAGAAACCCCTCAGGGGGGACGGACTGCGAGAGCCAGGAGCGCAGCGTCCAGCCAGTCTGCTCTGCAGCTAGGGAGAGGCGTGGGCTTTCTGCAGCTTGTCTTGCCACCCGTCCAGGCAGTGGTGGCCGCCCAGGTCTGCCTTCCTCTGGAAACTTTGGGAGCACACAGCACGGGATGGAGTAGCATCCCCAGGGTCTCAGGTTCTGGCACAGCTCTGTCACCTGCTGCCATGTGTCCTATTGTGAGGTTACTCTAATTCCCTCCCCAGCGTCATCTTTGGAGACGGGTCATTGGGGTGTACTAGTGTTCCCATGAGGCATCTCTAGACTTGAGGACCTGTGGGTCTGTGGTGAAAGAAAGAAAAATTAGGTAGAAAATGTGAAGGCTTCCAGAAGTTCATGGGAAAGTGGGGTAGAGGCACGGGTTTATTTTGGTGCAAACACATTTTGAAATCTAGTTTTCTCACAATGTGCACCCTCCGTGAACTTTTTGACGACACCCCTCCCCTCCGTGAAGAATGCGTAGGTGTGTGGAAGCCCAGAGCCCGGGGCCATCGGGTGAGATGACGTCAGAGATCTGGGACCCGAGGCCGAGAGCGGGTGGCTCATTCCTAGGGTCAGACCTGAGGTGAGGTCCTTGCCCACCACCCTTCACCGTCCTCAAGCCCCGGCCGGCAGCCCACCTGCCGGGCAGGACTCCATGGGGATGGGGCGGGGCAATGTCCACATTCGGGGTGTATTGATTTCCTCCTTCCTTTTTTTAAAAAATTTTGTTATAAGGTAGATACACTCACCATAGAGATCTCGACAGAGAGAGAGAGAGAGACCATGAGATAGAACCCCCCCTGGGGCATGGCAGCCATGGGCTGGCCCCTCCTTCCCTTTCAGCCTTGGCAGACGCAGAGAGGCCTGAGCCCGCTCCTTCCTACTTGGAGAAAGCCGATCGGTGCAGGGGTGGGGCATAGTGCCCTGCAGCAGGGACACCTGTTCAGACGGGGAGGGGGCTGCAGTTAAAGCACCCCTGGAGGGAGGGTCAGAGGGGGCTTCCCAGAGGTGACAGTCTCAGAACTGGGGGGGACTTGGCCAGGGCCAGGCCTCAGAGGTGCTACCGAGTCTGCTCAACCGAACAGGCTGTAGGGCGTGGCTGAGGCAGGTCCATCCTCAGTCACAGGTACTGTCCCTGTGAAGGGCACTGCGCCCAGGCTGGGGTCATGGGTCTTGACGAGATCAGGAAAGAGGGGGGTTGGTTAGGGTAGAGGGCAGCTGAGAGGAAGGGATGGGAAGTCCCACCCGCCCTTGACTCGAAATGTCTTTTGGAAGCTGGAAAGAGAATGTGTCCCACCTCCCAGTCCTATTACACCCCTCCCCCTGGGGCAAAGCTGCCATCTTGTGGTGGGGGCCCCTGGGAGTCTCTCAGTGGGTGAGACAGGGAAGTGGGTCCCCCGGGGTGGGGGTATGGACTCCCCGCCTGTGTGTAAGCCCTTCTAGGACTCAGAGACCACCAGGGCAGTGTGGTTACAGAAGGGGAACCAAGGCCTAGAGAAGGGGAGACCTGCTCAGTGCACAGGGCCAGCGACGTGCTCCTGCCCAGGCTGTGGCCTGGCACAAGGGCGGGCTCTAGCCTCATGGGCGCACACTAGGCCTCTTTTCCTCACCTGGAAACTGGGTGATAACAGAGGTGCAATGAGGCCGCCGTGAAGAAAGTGCCTAGGTCGCAGAGGGCCACGGGGGTGCCTGTGCCTGTCCTGCCTCCAGCATGCTCCAGGCCGCGCTGCATTCCTTGCCCTGCAGTGCTGGCACTCCCAGGGCATCCGTGGTGGGGGGGAGGGTGCCGGTGCTGCAGTTCGGTGGCCAGACCGGCACAGAGCTCTCTCCTGGTCCGTGGGTACTGACCTGTGCCGGATGGGTGGGTGGAGAGAGCGACAGTGGCTTGGGGAGCTGGAGCTCAGACCCTGGCTGCCCTCCTGCCTGTGCCTGCAGCCTGGTCTCCTGGTGTGGGTTCGAGCCTCCTGCACGTAGGCTGCAACCACATGAGGCCCAGGGGGAGACTGAAGCAAAGCGATGCCGCTCGCAGGGTGGTGTGAGGATTTGGGTTCCGCTGGCAGACTTGGGGGCTGGGACCTCAGTGACAAGCTGAGGGCAAGGGACATGCTCTTGGGGCCTGTGCCCAGTCCAAGCTCACAGCAGGGCAGGCAGCCTGCAGAAGGCCCCACAGACAGACTGTTTCCTGTGAGGAGGCGTGTGAGAGAATGTCAGCACCCTGTCACCCTGCCTCTCGGGGGCCTCGGCAGGCTGGGATGAAGGCAGACAGAGCAGGCTGATCGGGCGTCTTCCCGACATGGTGAGAGTTGTCGCCCTGAGGTTTGGCTGGACTTTGGTCAGTTTCCCGTGGAGAAACTGAGCCATCAAGTGTCCTTTGGTTCATTGTCCTCCGGCTCCGGCAGAGTGGCTTCCTCTGTGCAGGGGCAGGTGGGGCAGTCATGTCACCCCACTGAGCAGTTGTGGGTGCCGCCTGCCTCTCACCCAGGAGCTCCAGGGAAAAACTGCATGTCAAAGGGACATGCTCTCGAATCAGAGAGCGTACATGAGAACAGAAGGCATGGGGCTGCCCAGGAAGATGGGAGCCTGGCCAGCGTTTGGTCTCAGAAAATCCTTAAGCTCCCCCTAGACTGCAAAGATGTCCCAAGTTGGGGAGGAAAGGGTGTTTTTTTGTTGTTGTGTGTTTGTTTTTTGTTCTAAGGGAGAGAGAGAGATTTGCTATAGCGTGCTTGTGCTCGACAGAGAGAGAGACAGAGACAGAAAGCAAGAAATCACCCCCTGCAGAGGGATGGCCACACCTCAATCCCTTCTCCTTCATTTTCCACTTGGGATTTTGGGCATGCATGTACACGTACCCAGCATGATTTTAAGCCACTGGGTCCGGGGCTCAGACTGTGGTCGACTATGTGGGAGTCCAGCGATGTAACCATTATGCCACCTACTGGTCCCAGAAATGGGTTTTAATAATGTCTAGGCCACCCTTTTGCTGCACAGTGGGGAAACTGAGGCCCAGAGGAAGCAGGCAAGCTCTGGAATAGTTAGGGGCCCTCTGCTCCTCTGTCACACACAGCTGGCCTCAGTTCTGGGGAAACTTGCATTTCCTGCTACAAAAGCAGGTGGCGTAGGCTATGGACGCTAAGGATACCAGGACCAGTCAGACAGCCTTTTTTACAACCAGGCTATCACCGGGGCTCAGGACTCTGTGTGGAAGAGGTCTTTGGGGCCAGGTCCCCCTGCCCCTTCCTATGCCTGAATCCCCTCTGTTAAGGTTGAGGGCTGGACTCACGGGTTCAAATTCCTAGTGGTGCCACTTACCAGCTGCTAGAGCCTTCATCCCTAGAATGAGAAGGAGACTTCCTCAGAGTGACTGGGAGATGTAGGTGTGCAGAGTAAGAAGGACCGTGCATGGCGCGAGGTCTGCTCTGGTGTGTGCGGGTGTGGGTCTGTCCCTCCTGCTAGCCTGTAACATTCTCAAAGGAAGGAGCTGGGTGTGGTTCATGTCTACATGCAGAACACACAGTAGGTGCTCTGTCATGCACTCTGTGAGTTTGTAACGTTTTTTTATTTTTAATTGCCAGAGGGCACGTGTGTTGCTGGAGAGAGAGAAAGCGCCCCCTCCCATGTGGGATGGTCACGCCACAATCTCTTTTACTCCATTTCTCCCTCCTTTTGGGATTTTGGGCACCCGTGTACTTGTACCCAGTGCGTTTTTTCCAGCTGCCAGGCCCAGAACTTGAACCTGGAGGTCTGCCATGTGGGATCCAGCTGCCTTAACCCCCATACCACCTCCTGGCCCCGATGCGGAAGCTCTGTCTTCTCCTTTCTGCGCGGTTGTCTGTGCGTATGAGAGTGAGAGAGCATGTCCCCGGTGTGTTAAATTTCTCCAGGACACCGGTGCACGCGGCCGGAGGTCACATTTCCTTGAATGCTGGAAGCCTCGCCCAGCCCCCACGGCAGGACAGCAGCGCCCACCTCCCTCCCCTCCAAACCCGAGTCACACCCCTGCTCTTTGCTTGCCCCGCAGACGCCAGCATGTCTCCGGACGCCACCAAGCCGAGCCACTGGTGCAGCGTGGCGTACTGGGAGCACCGGACGCGGGTGGGCCGCCTCTACGCGGTGTACGACCAGGCCGTCAGCATCTTCTACGACCTACCTCAGGGCAGCGGCTTCTGCCTGGGCCAGCTCAACCTGGACCAGCGCAGCGAGTCGGTGCGGCGCACGCGCAGCAAGATCGGCTTCGGCATCCTGCTCAGCAAGGAGCCCGACGGCGTGTGGGCCTACAACCGCGGCGAGCACCCCATCTTCGTCAACTCGCCCACGCTGGACGCGCCCGGCGGTCGCGCCCTGGTGGTGCGCAAGGTGCCGCCCGGCTACTCCATCAAGGTGTTCGACTTCGAAAGCTCCGGCCTGCTGCAGCACGCGCCGGAGCCCGACGCCGCCGACGGCCCCTACGACCCCAACAGCGTGCGCATCAGCTTCGCCAAGGGCTGGGGGCCCAGCTACTCCCGGCAGTTCATCACCTCCTGCCCCTGCTGGCTCGAGGTTCTGCTCAGCAACCACAGATAGCGGCGGCCGCACCCGACAGCCCCACACCCCGCGCAAACGGGGTTTTTTCGGGCCCACCGCCCCTGCCTGCCTCGAGAGACACAGCCCCACGGGCGAACCCCCAAATATCATCTACCTAGATTTAATATAAAGTTTTATATATTATATGGAAATATATATTATACTTGTAATTATGGAGTCATTTTTACAATGTAATTATTTATGTATGGTGCAATGTGTGTATGTGAACAGAACAAGAAAGATGCACTTTGGCTTATAATTCTTTCAATACAGATATATTTTCTTTCTTTTCCTCCTTCCTCTTCTTTATTTTATTTTATTTTTAAAGGAAAATGATACAACAGAGCTAGGTGGAAAAGCCTGGGTTTGGTGTATGGTTTTTGAAATATTAATACCCAAAAAACTAATACCAGTCACGCGTTGATAATAAAGAATTCACATTATAGTTTTTTTTTTTTTTAATTTTTAAAACTGTCTTCTTTTTACAAAAGGGACCATGCAGGGCTTCAGTGGGTTCCTACCCATCAGGCACCCTGAAATGTGACTAGATGAAAAATCAAGGGCAGGACTGGACGGCAGGGTGTCCCTGTAGTCCCAGCTCCTTGGAGGTTCAGGCGGGGGGGACCGTGACATAGCCAGACTCTGTGGGATTTTTTTTTTTAAGTTGCTGTTTTTAATGGGATGGAGGAAATAAATAGAAAAGGAAAAGAGGACAATTTACTAGAGAAGATTTTTCTTCTTTTCTGAATTCCTGGCAGCATTGACCTGCTTCATGTAGACATTTTGTATGTTCGTTTGTTCCGAGAGAGGGTGAGAGACACAGATACAGCATCCCCCCACAGGGTCTTGACACGATGATCCACCCCAGCTTCGGCCAGCCTGAACTGTGGGCGCTATGTGTCTGGGGTACTCAAGAAGGTCTCCAGACTCGAACCAGCAACCCTCCCATGTGGGTCAGCCTCGCAGAGCATTGAGTTGTCCTGCCCAGAGGAGGTCTGCTGTGCCGGCCCACCCCGCCCCTGCCTGTGGTGTGGCTGCTGGGCAGGGGTGGGGAGTACCTGCCCGAGCAAGCTCCCAGCTGGTGGGACTCAGGCTCTTGCATCTCTTCGTGGAGTACACATGAGCTGGAAGAGACACTATTCCTCACCCTTCTGGGAAAATGGCTGAGCTGGCGGGCCCTGGGCCCCCTTGTACGACTGCCCTGAACCCCAGGGTGAGCGAGGCCCCTCTTAGGACCTAGACAGCCTCCCCCACCATCACGCTGCTGTGTTAAGTACTCACATAAAGGCGGATGGTTTATTTCTCCTTTAGGAGAGGGAAGAAGTGTGGCTCTGGAAGGATAAATGACTAGCTTATGAGACAAAAATCAAGGGTAAAAGTCACATCTAATTGTCGGACTAGAGCCATGTCATTAAATCAGTTTTCTCCAGAATAATCTCAAAAAAGGCCTCCTTGGCCAAGTGACTGAGGGGGGGTGCTACGTTGTATATCTCCTTAGAGCTCCCTGAGCACAGGAAGTGCCCCGAGAAGACCTGTGTGTTATCTCTCACTGCGTAATTAACGCCCCCAAATTTAGCAGCTGCATTCATCATCCCCCACAGTTCCTGCAGGTCAGGGATCAAGTACGACAGCAGAGTGTCCCCCGAGGCTGTGGTCATCTGGGCTCAATTGGGCCTGGGGACCGTGCTCCAGACTCACTCATGTGGTGTTGGCAGGAGGCCTCAGTTCCCCACTCGTGGGTCTTCCCGTTGGGCTACTCCTGACAAGGCTTCCTGGGGGCGAGTGGTCTGGAAGAGCGACCAGAGTGGAGCTGCTGTCTCCAGCCATGCATCCAAGTGGCCGACCAGCACTTCTGCCACACCCTTGTTTTGCTTTCTGTGTCCCCAGACAGGATCTCCCCGTTATGACCCTCCTCAGGCTCCAGAATGGCTGGAACTAGAGACGTGGGCCACAACCCTTGGCTTTTCAGGATGGGCTGGGACTTGAACCCAGGACTCCCGTGCGGCCTTGCCTACAAACTCTGTTGATCACAGCCCAGTGCCATGTGGGAGGGACTGCCTGCGTGGTGTGATGTGAATGCCAGGAGGCAGGGATTGTGGGCACCACAGGCTCCAAGAAATGCTCCGCACTTCCCAGAGCTATTTGCCACTGGACTGTCCCCACCCCTGCTGATCCTGTCCCCACGCCAAGGCGTGTTGTTCACACCAGAGCACTCCGCACCAGGGCCTGGGCCTGAAGGTGCTCAGCAGAGGTGCCTGTCTCACTGGTGTGCCCTGAGAGCCTCCTTCTTGGTGTGTGGTCAGGGTCCTCATGGCACACACAGATGGCAAGCTGGGGGACTGGGGTGGCACAGGGAGCAGGAGCAAAGGGGTGGGGGTGGCCTAGACCAGGAAGCAGAAAAGAGGGGAGTTTTCAGACACTCGTATTCTGGGGCCAGGCCACGTGGGTTCAAATCCCAGCCCTGCTACTCCCAGAGTGGTTTCTAGGAATTTTTCACTTAAATTTTTTTTTTTTTTCCTATAAGGTGCATGTATTTGCAGAAAGAGAGAAGGAGGAGAAAGAAAGAAAGCGAGAAAACTTCCCAGGGAGGTGGGATGGTCATGCCACAATTCCCTCCACTCTCCTCTCAGGATTTTGGGCTTGCACACACACACACCCAGCATGTTTTTCAAGCTGCTGGGTCTGGGACTTGAACCTTACAGTCAGCCACGTAGGATCCAGCAGCTCCAACCACCACATCACCGGCTGGCTCCCTCTTGAAAGTCTTAGGCTTCGTGTTGGTATTTGCAAGAAGAGAATGAAACGTGTTTCTGCCTCAGAAGCGGGTGTGCATCGAATCGGGAGAATTGAGCACACCGTAGAGTGTTAGCACAGGGCGGTTGTTACTAACACAAGGCTGTGGCCACAGTGGTAAGAGGAGGAGCTGGGGTCATTCAGGAGGGAGTGGGGAGTGGGGATGGTTTCTGAGTGGGCTAGGAGATGATCAGGGCTGGGCTTTCTTCTTAAAGGCCATTGCAAGGGCTCAGGTCTGGAGGGGCATCCCAGAAGTGCCAGGTTGCAGGCATCCAGGGCTTCCCGACCCCCTGAATCCCTCCTGGCTCCCAGAGCATGCCAGTCTTGTGAGGAAGCAGCAGTCATCCCACAATGCCTGGATGTGGACGTGGTGATCATAGTCCTCCATCATAAGGAGCAAGAGGGGAACCAGCAGTTAGCGTAATGGCTATGTCGCTGGACTCCCACGTAGCCTACCGTGGTTCAAGTCCTGGACCTGGTGACTTAAACTCACACAGAGTGTGCGTGCATGTGTGCTTGAGATCCCAAGAGGAGAATGGAGGAGAAGGGATTGTGGCGTGGCCATTCCCCCAGGGGTGATTTCTCACTTTCTGTCTCTCAGGCAAGTGCACGTGCCCTATAGCAAAAACCTTTCAAAACAAAAAGCAAGAGGGACCAGGGGCTGATACGCCCATTTTATCCCGGGGATGTGCTTGCCTCAGGCCTGTACTCACGGAGTGCTGGGTGTGGTCCAGGTTTCTCGCCTTCTTCCAGAGTCTACACAGACTGAGAGGTGACATTCGTTCTCTGTCCCCCAGATTCTCTGAGGGTGCCCAGCCAGGCAGAAGACATTGGTTCTCTTTAGAGCTGAGCCTCACCGGCCACACTCGGTTGCCCTACCAATGCAGACCCTCCACCCCTTTATGCCACCACCCAGGCCTGAGCTGAGCATGGGTCCCCATGCCTCATTAGGGGACTTGGCCTGCTGCCCTGCAGGGCCCAGGCGTGGCCCACCTCTCAGTGCTGGGCAGAACAGGTCTGGCCGTTCAAATGAGGACCTTGGAGCTGAAACCAGTGCAGCGACTCCCCCGTACGAGCCCTCGCAGGTGGAGAAACTGAGGCTTCCATTAACACTCATTTGCCCAAGCCTCCCGGGGGGGGAGGGGTGACACCTGGGAGGAACAAGTCCCCTTGTCTCTGGTGCCTGCTGGGGCTGTCCTGTGTACTCTGTGACCGATCAGGGCACAGTCTGAAGTCTGAAGGGCTGAGTTCGGGGGCCCAGGACAGCAGCCTTGCAGTCATCTTGCTGTGAGCACTCTGATTACAGTCCCAGGCCTCCCCGGTCTTCGGTCTTCGGCCGCGACTTCTCTGAGATCCCTGGGTGGCCTCAGGTGTTAGGGCAGCCTCGTGGCTGCCTTTCCTGGGGGCTCCGGGCCCCTCAGCTGAAGGAGTCACCGAAGCTGGCAGAGTGTCTGGGCCGTCCTGCCCTCCTCTCCTGGTCATGGTGCTCTGCAGTACTCTGCGGTTTCCCCAGACCACCCAGGGATCTGGTGACTCAGGCTGGGACTTTCTAAACAAGTGTGGTGTAGCCCCGTCCCTGCAGACCCTGGAGGTGAGGTCAGAGGCACCTCCCCCAGCCCAAGCTCAAGGGTGCACTCCAGTGACTCAGAGAAGGGGCAGCTCCTCTGTGGGCCCCTCCTCTCCGTTCCATGCCCCACACCCCTACCTCCAGCCTCTACCCAGCCCTGGGTGTGTCTGTGGTAGGAGAGGGGAAGGACAGATCTGGGAGAAAGAGTGGCAGAGTGCGGGTGGGGACGGGTGGTGGGGCTCTTGTGTTCAGGTCTCAGGTGAGAAAACCTGAAACCCAGAGAGGGAGGTGGGGGCCGAGAGCACACAGCTCAGGCCCACTGTCTCTGGCACGTCCTGGTATGCCGCACCTCCATGAGCCACCCTCTCCTTCCCCACGGAGCTCAGAGCTCGCATCCCACACGTTGCAGGCGGCTTAAAGTCTCGAGCTGCCGCTGGCCGCTGGCCGCTGGCCGCAGCTGCCTCGTTCTGCTCCTGACTGTCGCTCAGTGACCCCGGGAGGATCCTTAGCCTCTGTCTCAGCTTCCTCATCCGTAAGTGAGCCATAACCAGTGTCCGCCTCCTGGGGTGTGGGGGGCATCAGGCATGCTCTGACCTGTTAACCAGCGTGTGTTAAGCCCGCGATAAGTGTTCACTAGCATACTGGGGAACCTGGACGGCAGCTTAGGGGGATCGCCACTCAGCCACTCAGCCAAGTGCCAGGACTCAAATCCAGACCCCTTCACTTGCTGGTGACTTAGGCAATGGCTGCCCTGTGTGAACGTGTCTCAGCTGGAGAACAGGTGACGTCCCTAGCCTGGGACACCAGGCACCTCATGGACAGCTCTTGCCCTGTACAGTCTGGCTTGCACCCAAAGTGATGGTCTGCACCCAAACTTGGTCCTCAGCGGACCCATGAGGACCAGGGATTGAGGCCCTGCCCACCTCCACCTGGAGAACTGCCAACACCATGTCTGGTCCATCTGAACACCCTTCTCTCCTGCAGGCCGTTCGCCTAAGCTGTCCCCTCCTCCCTGCCCTCCCCGAGCCTGCCCCTCCCTAGCTCTGACCACACCACTGGCCCCTTTCTCCTTGGAGTCTCCCAAAGGCCAAAGAAGTCCTGTGTCCCCTTCACCCAGTGACTCTGGGCCAGCCCTGTGCCGGGCACAGAGGACGGACTCCCCGGATGTTTGTGGAATGAGAGGGTCACAGGGAGTGGAGGTGGGCGTGTGTTATAAACTCTAAAGGACCTAGCGGCATCAGAGGGGGTGTGTTTACCAGGATGAGTGTCTCCATGGCAACTCCCAGCTGGCTTCTCCTAGGCCCCAGAACACAGGCACCTCTCCCCGCCCTCAGGGCTTACTCTGCTTCTCGGGAGTGCTGGCCCAGAACTCCCGGGTATCACAGACTCAGGGGACGCCTGACCTGGGAAGGCCCAGAGAGGGCCAAGTGCTAACCAGGGCCACCCAGCGTGGCAGTGGCGGATGGAGGCCAAACCCATGACTCGGAGCTGCTTCCAGAGCCGGCCTCTGGGCGATGCTGCCACGGCTCCGACAGCGTCAGCGGAGCAAAGCTGAGAGCTGAGCCGGGGGCAGAGCCGCTGTGGTTTGTTTTCACCGTAGTAAAATATATGCAAGGGCACGTCAGAAAGGGCACGGAAAGTGGAATCAAAGTATGAGTTTAGTCTGACACAGACCACTTGAAATCTATGCCTAACGTTTTCCACAGTACATTCCCCCGAACTTTCTGAAACCCCGGAACAGGAACGCCGCCATTTGAGCTGTGTGTGAGTAAACGGCGCAGTGGCACCAGGTACTCTCGCATCATCACCGAGCCACCATCTCCAGAACCTTGTCACCTTCCCTGTGCTTTCCCAATCTGATCGTGGTGAGAGAGACAGAACACATTTGCCATTTTAGCCACTTTCAAAAATTATTATTCATGGGAACAGCAGATGGCATAATGGTTCTGTCACTGGACTCCCATGTAGTTGACCACGGTTCAAGTCCCGGACCTGGTGCCTTAAACTCATGCCGGGTGCGTGTGTGTGTGTGTGCCCAGGATCCTGAGAGGAGAATGGAGGAGAAGGGACTGTGGCATGGCCATCCCCCAGAGGGTGATTTCTTACTTTCTGTCTCTCTGTCTTTCTCTGTCTCTCTGGAGAGCACATGCACCCTGTAGCAAAAATCTCTTAAAAAAAGAAAAAAGAAAAGAAAAAATGAGTATTCATGATAAAGTGTGCGTGTGCACATGAGACTGAGAGAGAGCACCTTCCACAGGGTCTGGTCATGCTGGGTCTTCCCCTAGTCTTCCAGCCCACCCCATCCTCTGTGCCTGGCATGTTTCAGATTTTTCTGTCAGGAATTCAAACCCCAGTCACCATGTGGAATCTGGTTTCTCTTAAGCAGTGTGTTATGCTGTGCTATGGAGCCAGCTTTATTGTTTTTTAAAATTTATTTATTTTTAATTGCTAGAGGGCACACACACTCACGAGAGAGAGAGAGAGAGAGAGAGAGAGAGAGAGAGGGAGATAGCATCCCCCATGGGGCGTGGTCATGCTGTAGTCCCTTCTCCTCCATTCCTCCATCCTCTTGGGATTCTGGGCACGCTTGCACACATACCCATGTGCTTCTTAAGCCACCGCGCCAACTCGAACCATGGCTGGCCATGTGGGAGCTGACCCCCTCACCCCCTCTTTTTTTTTTTTTGGAGAGATTTTTTTTTGCTATAGGGCGCGTGCGCTCGCCAGACAGACAGAGAGAGACATAGAGACAGAAAGCGAGAAATCACCCCCCAGGGGGGATGGTCACGCCGCAATCCCTCCTCCTCCATTCTCCTCCCGGGATCTTGGGCACGCATGCACACGCGCCCGGCGTGAGTTTTAAGCCACCGGTCTGGGACTCGAACAGCGGCCGACCGGACTACGTGGGAGTCCAGCGACATAGCCATTACGCTAACTGCTGGTTCCCGATCGGACCCCCTCTGAATCACTAGGCTCCAGGGCCAACACCTATCTTAATCTTTTTTTTTTTTAAAGAATTATTTTATTTGGTCCGAGATGGCGGCGCCCAGTGGACGGCCGAGCGGCGGTGCGAACTGCTGGGCCGCGTTCCTGCTGGCGGCCGTGGCGCTCAGGCCGGCGGCGGCGGTGTCTGAGCCCACGACGGAGGCGTTCAATTTGTGGCCCGGTGGCGTCATGCACCCCTTCTCCCAGAGCGTGGGCCCAGGGCTTCTCAAGGCGGGACCAACGAGCAATGGCAGATGAGCCTGGGACCAGCGAGGACCACCAGCACTTCACCTGCACCGTCTGGAGGCCCCAGGGCAAGTCTTAACCTGTACTTCAGGCAGTTCAAGGCCGAGGTGCGGGGCGCCGAGATCGAGTATGGCATGGCCTACTCCAAAGCCGCGTTTGAGAGGGAAAGCGACATCCCACTGAAGGACCAGGAGTTCGAAGTGACCAAAACGGCAGTGGCCCACAGGCTGAGCTGTCCAAGCTGGTGGTCGTGGCCCAGGCATCCCGCACAAAGCTGTGATGGGCCGCCGTCCCCCACCTCCGCTGCAGGACCCGGGCCCTGCCAGGGCTGGCTCACCACGGATGTTCTAGGTGGGACCCGGGGCTTTCTGCCCTGACCAGGGCCGGAGGGTCCGCGGGGCCTGGCTGGTGCACCTTCCCCACCCCTCCTTGCCGTGCTCCTCTGCCCTCGGGGGGGCGCGAGGAGGGTGGGCACCAAGGGGGCTGCAGCTTCTCTGAAGCCAGGCTCCGGGAGACCCAGCGGCTCCCCTCCAGCTCCTGCTGACGCCCCCGTGTGCCTCTGGGACGTCTCTTACATTTACACGGGATGCCTTTCAGATGAACTGGGAAGAAATGAAATGTTCTTTCATATTTAAATAAATAAGATGATTCAAAAGCAAAAAAAAAAAAAAATTATTTAACTTTATTTATTTATTTTTAATTTGACCAGAAAGGGACAGAGTAAGAGAGCGAAAGAGAGTGAGAAAGCAAGCCACCAGGTCTGGGACTTGAACTGTGGTCGGCCATGTGGGAGTTCAGCAGCCTAACCACCATACCACCTGCTGGCCCCATTTTTAAGTGTATATTCTCCTTGTGCTTTTTAATGAAAGGTGAATGAAGACAAGGTTCTAGAATAGGTCACCCTGGCCTTTGCTGACTTCCAAGGGCCGTGAGAACCCAGAGACGGCTGTTGTCACCTTGCTCAGTTGGGTGGCTGGGAGGGGCCAGTGGGGAAGATGGAGAAGGGTGTCCAGTCTAGGTTGACCATCCCTAGGGATGTGGGCTGCAACAGCCTCGCTGCTTCCGACTGTTTTCAAAGCAGGCAACAGTGAGGCCAGTGGAGTGTAGACAAAGGGCCCAGAATTTCTGAGCCTGAGACTGGGAGCCTACGGTCAAACAGAGGAGAGAGATGGTTTTCTCTCACTTCCCTGGACTTTGGGGACTGAGGGGTCCCTCCCTCCATAGGCCTCGATTTCTCCTTAAAAATAAAAATAAAGGTCAACTGCAGATGGTTTGATGTTGCCTTCTAGGAGAGCTCTGGAGAGCTCCTATCCTCACTCAAAAATTGTATGCCCCAAGAGAGGCAGCTAGCTAGTCTCTCATGTCAAACCTGCTGAGAGGAGCTGGGACCATGGCTTGTAACAGCTCTCACTTTGTTTAGTGATAATATTAGCAGTTATCGTGTCCTGAGGCATTTATCATATGCCAGGCACCTCGTATCATCTCACTTAACCCTTCTCCCATTCAATAGGCGACTCTTAGAGAAGGTAAGCAGATGGCCTAAGGTCACACAGCTAGTATGTGTCAGAGCTAGGATGCACACCCAGATTTCTCTGGTTTTAGATCTGGGGGTGGTTTCTACCCCATGCCCCTGTGGTGGCAACACTTCGGAAGTTGAGGTTCCACAGGGCTGAGCACAGGGACTTTTGAGCTGGCTCCTGTGGCTCCAGACGCAGCTCTACTTTGAGATAAGTGTGGGCAACTTACTTGGGTCTCTAAACCTCAGTTTCCTCATCTGTCAAAGAAAGGGCATAGTGATAGTCCCTCCTTCACGGGTGGTTAGTATGAAATGGGTTAGTATTTGTGAACCAGTAAGAACAGGGCCTGGCCCACAGTGAGAGCTCTTCAGTATTTGTTGAATTTAAAAAATATTATGTTTTTGGGCTAGCAGTGGCATGATTTGAGGTGTTGGACTCCCACATGGCCGACCATGGTTCAAGTCCTGGACCTGGTGGTTTGCTTTCTCACTCTCCTTGTCTCTCTCTCTCTCTCTGGTCAAATTAAAATATAATAATGATGATAATAAATAAAATGAAATTAAATAATTTTTTAAAAAATATTATGCTGTTGCCAGCAAGTGTGTGTATGTGAGAGAGAACGTTCTGTTTGAACTAGCAAATTAACTAGAAAGGTTTATTTTTCATAATTTTCCTTTCTTGTTCTCATCATTAAGCAAATGCACAAAATGGAGCTTTCGGAATGTCTGGAAAAGCACAAACACAAACACTACCGAATACATGCGTGCAGTCAGAGAGGCACCTTCATTAACATCTTAACAGAAATGCATCTATTTACGAGTTTTTGTAGAGGAAAAAATAACATTCTTCCAAATAGGCCATTCGGTGTCAGCCAAGTTCCTTAAGTGGCCTAAAATGTGTGGCACTCTGGTGTTTTCTAAGTGAATTGGAAGAAGACTTTTGGAAATGGCAGCTCCCTTCCTTCTCTTCCCTTTCCTCTTCTACTGATGGAAGAAGGATGTTTGCCATTCCTGGCCCAGATAAAGACTATTTTAACAAAGTCTTTAAGAAGCCCGTGCCTTGTGTGGTCCACAATATGTCAATGAATCTCAGAAACCACACCAGTTACCCAGAAAGCCTTGTGGCACCAGAGCTGCCCTCTCCCGTGTAGGAACAAATGAGAAAGCATGTGTTGGGGACACTCGTCCATGTGTCTTTCTCTAGCTCCTACAAGCAGAGGCCCTGGCAGCCTTTGATTAGACTGTTTTTCTCCAGACTATCTGATCGCCAATAGCCTTAGGAAATAGAGTTGGTATCTCCCTCTGATGCAAAAGTCAGCCACATTTAGGAACTCGGGCTTCCTTTCCTGCAGAGCAGCAGTCTCCAACACTTTCGGTACCAGAGACCAGTTTTGTGGAAAACAGTCTTTGCAAGAACTGTAGCATGGTGGTTTGGGGACAATTCAAGGGCACTTGATTTCTATTATTATCACTTTGTAATATATAATGAAATAATTATACAACTCACCATAACGCAAAATTAGTGGGAGCCCTGAGCTCGTTTTCCTGCAACTAGACAGTCCCATCTGGGGGGCTCCTGAGAACCTAACGCCACTGCTGAAATGACCGGAGGTGGAGCTCAGGGGACAGTGTGAGTGATGCAGAGTGGCTGTAAATACAGATGAAGTGTTGCTCACTCGCCCAGCGCTCACCTTCTGCATTTGGGACCCCTGTTGTAAAGCACCCCACTGAGCGTACAGGTTACCTGTCTGTCTTGGCATCACAAGGGGCACCAATGCAAACGTGACATTCCTG
>NW_006159876.1:2381131-2403441 GCF_000334495.1 Tupaia belangeri chinensis | reverse complement strand
TGGCTGTACCATGAGTAACAGAAGTCCTTTACCTCTGACCCAGGAGTCTCACGTCTCCTTGTGTTTTCCATGCCAGCATCCATGACACAGTGGCGGGCTGACTTCTTAAATAAGGTAAAATTTCAGATTCTTCACAATTCTTAAGTTTTGGAGATGAGGACAATGGGATGTTGACAGAATGTGAGGGAAGTCCATGGAAATCAGGCGAAACATGCCCACCAAATTCTGTGGCCAAGTGTGCAGTAAAGGCCCCCTTTCACAGCCTGGTCTCAGGAAGGAACTGGGAGGTGGTTCAGGCCGAGCACACGGAGGGAGGCTCAAGGACAGCTGCCCAGCTTGCCTCAGTGGTCGCTAAGTCTCCTCGGATGGGAGGGCTTCCTCACCAACCTCGGGTCATCCTCTGTTCCTCCCTCTGGAAACGGACTACACTAAGGCTTGTTCTGGGCAGTTACAGAGGGGACGGAAAGCAGGAAACTCACCATGCTGCGGGTGAAACCACAGGCTCGTCAGGACACAGGCAGGTCACGTGGGGAGGAGAAGGTGGGCACGTGGCACTCGGGAAGGAAGAATGACAGTGTGCAGCCCCTCCTCTGGCCTCCCGTACCAACTTCAGACACAGGCGGAGCTGACCGCAGAAGGCCTCAGAGGGGCCTTGTTTGTCTTCGCAGCAGTTTCTGGCTGCTACAGTATAAGGGAATGTGGGATTGCTCAAGGACATTTCCCTGAGACAAGCTCCCAGAGGGAACCACAGGTGAAGAATGGGTTTTAGGGCTCTCACTGCTTCAGGCTGGCTTGATAATCCCAATGGTGACCCACTGGAGAACAAGAAACCAACTCATAGAAATCTAGATAAATTCTCCCCATCGACCTCACTACCCTGGAAAACTCTCTTCTGTCGTAACTACGTAAGAACCTAAAAAAGATTAGATTGGGAATGGGGCAATCTCCTTTAAAAATTCACCACTCTGTGGGGCCAGCAGTTGGCATAGCAGTTGTGTCACTGGACTCTCACATTGCCAACCACGCTTCCAGTCCTGGACCCGGTGGCTTGGAAATCATGCACGTGTGTGTGTGTGTGTGTGTGTGTGTGTGTGTATGTGTGCGCCCAAGATCCCAGGAGGAGAATAGAGAAGAAATTGTGGCATAGCCATCCTCTCAAGGGGGTGATTTCTCACTTTCCCTCTCACTGTCTCTGTCTCTCTCTCTCTCCAGCACGCACACATGGCCTAAGGCAAAAACCTACCCCCCCCAAAAAAAAAAATCACTACTCTGTGAGGCAAGTCTATTTAGCCTATGGGCAAAATCCCACGTGTCCCCAGCCAGAAAGCAAGGTGGCTGTGGCTGTCAAGTCAAGGTTCTCCTAGAATGGAGCTCAAAATGGACCGTGTCTCTGTGACGCAGGGCTTTGGACTGGCCATAAATAGCCGCCTCGTTGGTCAAAGGCAAAAGCGGATGCACCTTGCTACGGGGGCCTCGATCCTTCCCTTCCCCACTGCCTCAACTTCAACTGCTTTAAGGGGAAAGAAGATCGGGGCCACCTGAAGTCTCCCTGCCCCTCGAGGGGCCCACGTTCATTTGCTCCCAGTCAAGGACATGGAGAAGCTTTGGGGAGGGGAAGGACTCAGGCTCCTACAGACCTGCTGGGACGGGCAGCCAGCTCACTGTACTAGCCATAGGAAGGAGAGCCCAGAGTCAGCCACCGGGGTGAGTACAACGCACTGATGCATTGTGGGAAGGGACCCTCATGGGTCAGCCTACTGTGGTCGTCCTCCTACAGCTGTGGGACTGGAGAAGTGATGCTATGCTGGTACCTCCCTCCCTCTAAGGGCCACAGAAGAGTCTCTGCGGGGGAAGCCAGGCACGGGGAAGTCCACAACTCTAAATGACTCTGTGAGCTACAAGCGCTGTAAGAGACAAACAATCTGTTGATCAAAGCCTCTGGCGAAGGGAGGCAACCTTCACACAGAGGCACTCCCGGAGTCTTGGACTCAAATCTTCCCTGACATGGCTGCTAGGAACACCCAGTTTAAAAGCCTCTACCAGGGGTCAGCAGGTGGCGTGGTGCTGAAGGCACTGGAGTCCCTCACGACTGACCATGATTCGAGTCCCAGACCTGGAAGTTTGAGATTCATGCTGGGTGTGTATGCATCTGTGCCTGTGGTCCCAGGAGGAGAATGGAACAGGGACTGCAGCATGGCCATCTCCCCTGTGGGGTGATTTCTCACTGTCTCTCTCTCTTTCTCTCCGGCGAGTGCATGTGCACTGTGGCAAAAACAAAACACGTATCAGCTTGCAGCTGGGGCCTTACTGAACTGAACACCTGACCCACAGTGGCCGTGTGCATGCTTGACCTGATACTTTCATGTGGCGTGGGTCAACTCAGGTTTAACTTCCCAGGTGGGAAGGGCCCACGTTGCACAGACCCAGTGGGAACGACGTACTCAGCAGTGCGGCTGGCCTGGTCCCACGGCATCTCAGCTTCACACCCCTTTGGGGAGATCTTTATCCCACACTCCACAACCTGAAGCAAAGCTACTGGTTAACTGGGGACCTCAGTTCCCAAGGGCTCCCCCAAATGCCTTGACCTGGTTCACCGATGGTTCACTGAGCCAAAATCCAGCGATGCCCGCGGGGCTGCTTTGGCTGCTCACTGCAGGGCCGGCTCTGTGGACCGGAGAATGGGCACGGCCACTGCTCAGCGGGCAGAACTCAACGCTTCCCCACAGCTCTGGCCAACACCCTGAAGCCTGTCCTGTGGTTACAAACTCTCGAATGTAGCCAGAGGCTCACTATTCTGCCTACCCTTCGGTAGACAAAACTGGCAGGTTAAAGACAGCTCACTTTGGGGTCAGGAACTATGCAAACAGGGCTGGACTCTCTGGATCACTGCTGTAGGTATGCTCAGTAAGGTCTGTCCTCTGATGACACTGATCAGCAAACACACTCTGCCCAGGTGGCCTCCACAGTGGCCTGTACCTCCACTCTGCCCTCACCAGCCTGGAGAAAGTGAGGGATCCAGGCTTCCAGCATTGCCTGCCAGACTTGTGGCTCCCATGGAAAGCTGGCCTGAATGCCTGACAGTGGGCCTCCCCTGCCGACTTACGGCACACAGACTGCCTTGGACCTGTCTAGTCAATACCGACAAGGGCTGGGCCAGCAGGTGGCATGGTGGTTCAGGTGGCTGGATCACACATGACCGACTCTGTGGTTCAAGTCCTGGACTTGGCAGCTTGAAGATTATGCCAGGCATGTGTGTGTGCATGCCCAAAATTCCGAGAGGAGAATGGAGGAGAGATTGTGGCATGGCCATGGCTCCTGGGTGGTGATTTCTCACTTTCCCTTTCTGTTTGTCTCTTTCCTGTGAGCGCATGTGCCCTGTGGCAAAAATCTAAAATAATAAAATACTGGCAGGCCTAATTGCTCTTGATGGTTTCCAGGTTATGGTGGTGTTCCAATGCAACCAGTAAATTCCAGCTGTATCACTGTGGTCCGTGAAACCAATCTTTGTTGTGTTTGCAGCTTTCTGGATGATTGCCACCTGATAATGGTGTCCTCTGAAGCAAAAGGCTCTTGACAACGGGCTGACCATCAAGGGGTGTGACGCCGTTCCACGCACCTGCCCCCACGGGCTGCCGGCACTGTTGAGGGCTGCAGCCACCTTCTCGAAGCTCGGGTCAGGGTTGGCAGCTCTGTCTCCCTCACCTCTTCATGCCTCCACACCTGAGTAAGACAGCTTAGCCATCGACTGTGGCTTCCCCACGAAGGGATCAGCTCTACTCTCTGCCAGATCCTGGGGGGCGACTGGGATTTTCATCCTGGGGTGGGGCTTTTATAGACCTCTCTTGGACACTTGAGATCCTGCCCTGGAAATTCCTGGGCATAACACTTCTTAGTTTCCTGGATGGCCAGCCTGGCTGAGACAACCCATGGTGAGTGTTCAGGCCAATCTTGGAAATTAATTCTGGTTAAATTTTACAAAAGTATCTCATTGCTCTTGTAACAACAAGATAGATTCTTGTTGGAAAAAAGGTTGGGGTACAAGCAGGGGATAGTTGCTTTGAAAGTGGCATAGCTATTGGGGGGAACATGCTACTTTTGTGTCAGTGAAGGCAAAGCCGCTTCCCAGGCCCAGGAAGGGAACGCCTCCATCCCGGAACCTCCCTCCCCATGCAAAGGCCCACAGTGGACAGGGCGCAGAGCTCCCATACGCCACAGGTACCTTAAACTGCACTGATGCTGGTCTGCCAGCCCTTCCAGCTGCTTCTGACCACGACTTGATAGCCATCTCCCCTGACATTACCAAAAAAACCCTAGAAGTTGCGGGAACAGGTGTCTGCTCCTCCTCTCCCTTTGCTCAGTCAACCCACAGCATTGGTGAATGCTGCCCGACTGGGGTGCAGACAGATGGGGCATGTTGGACTGACTGTCAGTGATGGTCTCTCCCAAAGCGTGCAATTTGTTACACAGCAGGAGATGACGAATACACTATTGGTGCTCTGGCTTCAAGCATGCGGCAATGCCTCAGTTTCTGTGGTATAAGGCCTGTTACAGACAAGGAGCAAAAGCTCGGAGAAGCCTAGTGATTGTCTAAGGTCACGCAGCCAAGCCACAGCACTGGGTTGGGACCAAATCCTCCTGACGTCTGTCCCAGTGCACTACACTCCGCCTCGCTTGCTTTTGCTCATCCTCGGTCCTGGGATTCTTCCATGTGCCCCGCCTGTAGCATTTCACGTCTTTCAGCCTATGCTTGGTTTGGGGGGCTTAGGAGACTATGGACACATGGAGCCGCCTCCCTACTAACCCTTCCCAGATGGAGGGGGTCTAGCTTCCTCATCTGTGGAGTGGAAAGGCCTGCTTACACAGTGCGACTGTGGGAAGCGAATGAGCACGGACAGGAAGGCGTTTGGAAACCTGCAGGTCCTGATAGGAACGTTGTCGTGCTATGGAGGGAATGAGGAACTGGCGAGAGGGCTTGGGATGACAAGAGAGCCCATCAGACCCGAGCCCGAGCTGCCTCCTTGTGCCTGAAATCTCAGGTCGAGCCTCCCCTAGACTGTCCTTGGGCACACTGGGCCCCCTGTGGGCAGCCCTCTACTCTACATGAGATACGTGGGGAGCCCCTGCCTCAGGACCCACAAACATTCTCTGGCAGAATGCAAACACTGCACTCACCCCAACCCTGCCATCCCATTCCCCAGACAAGGACACATGAGACCCAAGGGGGTCACTAACTTGCCTAGTCTCACGGAGGTCAGAGTTAGGGGTCCAGGCTGCCATCTGTCTTGCTGCAGAGACCTGGGCTCCTCAGCTGTGCCTTGGCTCTCACCCCAGAGACGCTGAGCACCCTGGGGCTGCGGCCAGGCCAGTGGAGACCCAGAGTCCTTCCCCCAAGGCAGGACCCCAAAGGGACTGAGGCTGGGGGCCCGCAGGCTGACCTCGGAGCAGGCTGGAGGGGGCAGCTCCCGACCACAGGGCTTTGGGTGCATCTTCATCTCTCTGTCACGTGTAATCTCCCCACGGCCCCTGGGCTACTTTAGTTCCTCGGGCCAATGCAGCTGATGGATCTGCCTAAAATGCAGCCATAACCAAGCTGTTTCCCTGTGGCTTTTCCTGCACGTCCACGCTCTTTAGGGGGCAGATAAAGCGCTTGGGAGCATGCAGCCCCTGCCCCTCCCCGGCTGAACCAGGGACGTTCCCTAAATAGGCCTCGCTGGCGTGCAGCTCCACACCGTCAAGGCCTTTGCCATGCCGTGCCCTCTTCCTAGAACACCTTCACCCCCTCCACTCTTTCTTGTCACGTTCCTTATAGTCATTGACAATAGCAACTCTTAGAGTATTTGGTGTCTTTTCTGGGAGATACACACACAGACAAACAACAGTAGTAAGAGTTGTCTTTCCAGGACCAGCAGACGGTGTAGTGATTAAGGTGCTAGACTCCCACATGGTTGACCACAGTTCGGGTCCTGGACCCGGCAGCTTGAAACATGTATGTGCGTGCCCAAAGTCTTGGGAGGAGAATGAAGGGATTGCAGCGTGGCCATCCCCTTGGGGGGTGATTTCTTACTTTCCCACTCATTGTCTGTCTCCATCTCTGGCGAGTGCACACACCATGTAGCAATAACTTAAAATAAAAATGTCTGTTCCCACACAGTTCCCCCAGCCCTGCTCCCAGGGTTCCCCGCTTACTGCGTGCCTATTTCTCTTTTCTTTTCTCCTTTTTTCTTTTCTTTTCTTTTCTTTTTTCTTTTCTCTTTTCTTTTCTCTTCTTTTTTCCTTTCTTTTCTTAATGAGAAGGTGTGTAGAGAGAGAGGTTTTGTTTTGTATCTATTTATTATTATGATTACTTTTTTGGTTTGTTACAGGCATGTGTACTCTCTCGGAGAGAGAAAGAGAAAGCGAGAAAGCAGCTCCCGGTGGGGCGGGGAGGCACCCTCCAGTCTCTTCTCCTCCATTCTCTTCCTCGGACTTTGGGCACACGCACACATGGGTCTGGCGTGAGTTTTTAAGCTGTTAGGTCAGGGACTTGAACCACGAAGCTGACCATGTGGATCCAGCCACCTTAACCATCATGCCACCTGGCTGGCCTGAGAGGTATTCTGGACAGGAATTCTCGCACCCAGCTTCCCAGGAAGCTTGGATTCCAGTGCATGCTACTGTGCCTGACCCATTTTAGGGGTCCACGAGCCAAACCTCCTACTCCTCAGGAGAATCATAGAAAGGAAGGTTTACTTATTAGGCAGTGCCAGGGAAACCGAGGAGGTGGTAGGGGGAGGTGGGGAGGGGTGGGAATCACTACATCTTCACCCTACACTATAGAACAGAATAAATTCCAGATGGATGAAACTATAAAATGCAAAAACAATGAAATCATAAAACATCTAGCATAAAATGCTCGTGACTTTAATCTCTGGATGTGAAGGGCCTCTCTAAACACAGCCATAATGAAAGAAATCATAAAGGGAAAGGTACATGTACTGAAAATTGGAAACTCGTGCCCATCAAGGCGCACCATGAATTAAACAAACACGTGAAGAGCACTCGTGATTCAAACGCCTAAAAAACTTTGTAGGCTGGGGCTAGCAGGTGGAGTAGTGGTTAAAGGCGCTGGATTCCCACATGGCCAACTGTGGTTCGAGTCCCGGACCTGGCACCTGGCTTTCTCACTTTCCCTTTCTGTCTGTGTGTCTCTCTCTCTAGTCAAATGAAAAACTAATAACAAATGGAATTAAATAAATAAATAATTCAAAAAACTTTATAGGAAAAAATGGGAAGCACTTTTGAAAAGAAAATCAATAAAAGGAATATCCTAACTGATTAGGTATATGAAAAAAGCCTTTAATCTCATTATAAAATAGAAGAAGCAATTAAAGCAGGAAGACATTAGATTTCATCCTCCCCTCCCCCTCTTTTTTTGTAATTTGCTTGCTGGAGATAGAGAGAGAGAAAGTGGGAAAGCATCCCCCCAGAGGGTATGATCGCACCATAATCCCTTCTCTTCCATTCTCCTCTCCTCTCAGAATGTGGGCACACACAGGTTCTCAGTGTGTTGCCAAGCTACCGGGTCCGGGACTTGAACTCATAGTCATGTGGGATCCAGCACCTTAACCGCCATGTCACCTGACTGGCCATATTTTTCACCTACTACTTTAGCCAAACTATCACAAAATAGAGAGTCATGCTCAATGAAACTGTGAGATGTGCCCATGCACTCTGCTGAGGAGACTGGGAATAAGGGCCGATTTCCAGAAATCTGTTTCTCAAGATGGGGCCAGCATGTGGCGTGGTGGTTAAGGCTCTGGGCTCTCACATGGTGAACCCAGCTTGAAAATCACGCTGGGCACGTGTGCATGTGTGTGTGTGCCCAAAATCCTGGGAAGAGAGTGGAGGAGGGGGGATTACAGTCTGTCCATTCCCCGTGCGTGGTGATTTCTCACTTTCCCTCTTCACTGTCTCTCTCTGGCAAGCTCACGTGCCCTGTAGCCAAAACTTAGAAAATAAATAAATAAATAAAAAGATGCATCAAAATCTTAAAAATATTTGTCTTGGGGATCTCTCCTAAAAAAGTCTTTTTTTTTTTTAAATAAATAACAGAAAAAAAATCTGAAACAGCTTAAATGTCCAATAATAGGGATTTATAGAAAGAATGGCATATCTGTGTGACAAAATATGACCTGGTTCTTAAAACGTCACACTTCTATTCTTTTAAAGAATGATTTTATTATTATTATTTAACTTGCTATAGGGTATGCGTGCTTGTCAGACAGAGAGAAAGAAAGGGAGAGAGTGAAAGAGAAAGTGAAAAAGTAAACTGCCAGGTCCAGGACTTGAACCATGTCCGCCATGTGGGAGTCCAGCACCTTCGCCACCACACCACTTACTGGCTCATACTTTTAATGATTTAGTGGTAGGGAAGATCAAGATAAAGCTGCATTTTCTTTTTCCTTTTCACTTCCTATTTTTTTCTGGACTATTTACCTTAGCATAAGCATGTGTTACTTTTATAAAGAAAAATAGGGACCAGCAGTTAGCGTAATGGCTATGTCACTGGACTCCCACGTAGTTGACCGCGGTTCAAGTCCCGGACCCAGTGGCTTAAACTCATGCTGGGCGTGTGTGTGTACGTGCCCAAGATCTCAAGAGGAGAATGGAGGACAAGGGGTTGGGGCATGGCCATCCTCCCTTGGGAGTGATTTCTCGCTTTCTGTCTCTCCGTCTCTCTCTGTCTTTCTGGTGAGTGCACGCGCACTATAGGATAAAAACTCTTTAAAAAAATTAAAAAAGAAAGAAAGAAAGAAAGAAAAAGAACAGGCAGACCCTGTGGCCTGGTGGTTAAGGGATGGGATCTACATGGCCAACCAGTTCAAGTCCTGACCCAGCAGTTTGAGAAACACACTGGAGTGCATGTCTGCGTGTGCCCCAAATTCCAAAAAGTGGGAGACACAGAGGAGAAGGGATTGTGGAGTGGCCACACCACATTGGGAGTACTTTCTTCCTTCATCACTCTGTCTCTCTGTCTCACTCTGGCAAGTATACATGACCTCTGGGCAAATTAAAAGAAAAGAAAAATATATTGTATTTTAAAGGTTTTTTGGGGGGTGAGAGAGATTTTTGCTATAGGGCACTTACTGGAGAGATAGAAAGTGAGAAATTATTCCCTGGGGTTATGGCCACACCACAATCCCTTCTGCTCCATTTTCTTCTCAGGATTTTGGACATGTACACATACACACACCTGGTGTGTTTCAAGTCGCTGGGTGCTGGACTCAAACTGTGGTCAATCATGTAAGAGTCCAGCACTTTAACTACTGTGTGCTTGCTGTCCAATAAGAACTTTTTATTTTTTATGTTTTTTAGAAAGATTTTTGCTATAGGGCTTGTGTGCTTGCCAGAGAGACAGAAAGTGATAAATCACCCCCTGGGAGGATGGCCACACTACAATTCCTTCTCCATTCTCCTCTCAGGAACTTGGGCATGCACGCATACAGGCCTGGTGCAAATTTTAAGCCACTGGGTCCAGGGCTCGAACCATGGTCAACTATATGGGGGTCCAGCGATGTAACCATTATGCCATCTGCTGGTCTCCAAGAGTGTTTTTAATTATATGGAAAAATTATCATTATATAATGCCAAATGGAGAAAAGCGGGTAATAAACCTGCATCCATGTGATGTGAGGCGTCACTTATAGACACACAGAGATGATGCAGTAAGCCCTGAATTCGCCCTGGTGCATAGAAAGGGGCGAATGCGTGTGTACAGATGGGCGGTGTTGGGATGGTCACGGCTGCACCTGTGCGCATGGACTACAACCAGTGAGCGTGTCTGGGCTCTGCAGTTAGAGATGATTCTTGCACCCTTTATTTTTTTCACTTTCCCTCGGTTTTCAAATTTCCTACATAGGTCTTATGCTATTATTATTATTAGTTTTACTGTAGAGCACGTGCTCTTACTGGAGAGTTGGAGAGAAAGAGAGAGAGAAGGAAAGTAAGAAATGACTCCCCCGGGGGATGGCCATGCCATCATCCCTTTCCTCCAGTCTCCTCTTGGGATTTTGGGCACACATGCACAAGTACCCAGTGCCCAGTGCCCAGTGTGACTTTCTTTTCTTTTCTTTTCTTTTTTTTAAAATTGTTTTCTTTACTTTTGCTTATTATTATTATTTTAAATTTGATCAAAGAGAGAGTGGGAAAGTGAGAAAACAAGCCACCAGGTCCAGGACTCGAACTGTGGTCAGCCATATGGAAACCCAGTGTCCTAACCACCACACCACCTGCTGGCCCCACCCGGTGTGATTTTCAAGTCCCCAGGTATAGGATTCGAACCACACAATCAGCCAGGTGAGATAGAGCCACCTTAACCTCCACGCCGCCTGCTGGCCAGATCATGTATTATTTTTATTATGTTATAGTCACTATACATTATCATTGTAAGAACAGAGTCTCCACAAGACGTGTTGAACAAAAAGAACTTGGTGTTAAACCCCAAATATTTGTAACTGCCAGTGTTCGGTGTAACTGAAGTTTGACTGTGTCAAATGATTAAAAAATGAAGCCTCATATTCGCTGCATTTAATAGTGTGCTTTCACAGTGATGGCCTCGCGTGACCCCTGGAGCATCCCTGGGAGGTACTGAGAGGAAGGAGAATCAACTGGACCTAGTGGGAAAAGCGAACACACACACCTGTTGTGGCCTTCAGTGAGTCTCAGGCCCGAGGACTCCAATCTCATGAGACCCACACTGCACATTTAGATGAACAGGCCGCAGCACGGCTTTCTAACTCGGCTTCCAGACCCCTCCCCCTTCCCCCCCGTGGGCCGGCAGTCACAGGGGCAGGGAAGGAGAGGGACATCCGCAGTCCCAGGGAGGTGCGGAGGTATGTGCCATCTCCCATTTGGCCTTTGGAGCCTCCAGGCTGCCGTCTCTGAAGACCACACCTGACCAATGAGGCTCCTGCTCCCAACAGACCCACCCTTAGTCCAAGAGTGGGTTTGGCAATGAGGTGGCGTCCCCTTGGAAGGACAAAAGAGAAGACTGTCCTACAAGTGCTTCCAGGGTACCTGCTTCCAGTCGCTGGCTTCCCGTGAGATTTGTATCTGGAGCAGCCAGGATTCACAGGTTCGCAGAGCCTCAGCACGGAAACCCCATTCCCAGATTGCTAGGACTTGACTGTGTCCGTCAGAATGCATGTGCTGGGAACCAGCAGTTAGCGTAATGGCTATGTCACTGGACTCCCACATAGTCGACTGCGGTTCGTGTCCCGGACCTGGTGGCTTAAAACTCACGCCGGGCGCGTGTGCGTGCGTGCCCAAGATCCCGAGAGGAGAATGGAGGAGAAGGGATTGCGGCGTGACCATCACCCCTGGGGAGTGATTTCTTGCTTTCTGTCTCTATGTCCCTCTCTGTCTGTCTGGCGAGCGCACACGCCCTATAGCGAAAAAAAAAAAAAAAACTCTCCAAAAAAAAAAAAAAAAGAATGCATGTGCTGAAATCTGGATGCTGTCATCGTGGTATTAAGAGGGTGCAGACTCAGCCCAGCAGTGGCATTCAGAGGTGACTTTGTGAGGTGACTAGGATATGCGGTGACCTGGGTGGGACCCCCATGAATGTCAGAAGAGGGAGAGAGACCAGAACTGGCACGTGTGCCCGCCCTCTCGCTGTGCATGCCTCCGGACTGGAGTCCCCACCAATAAGGCCCTCAGCCTTGTACCTCCATAATCACGAACTGAATCAATCTTTATTTAGATTTTGCCAGAGGTAACGCACACTCACCAGAGAGACCCAGAGAGAGGGGCAAGGAAACGCACTCCCTGCATAGGGAATGGTCATCCCTTCCCCCCATCTCTTCCAACGTTCAAGATTTGGGGCACACATACACGCATGCGTGTTTTTCCCAAACTGCTGTGTCCAGGACACACTGGGTTGGCCATGTGAGATTCCGTTGCCTTAACCTCCACGCCATGGGCTGGCCCAGCCTTTATTCTTTATAAAGTACGCCCTCTGTGCTATTAGTTATAGCAACTAAAAACTAAAACAAGCTAGACTAAAACACAGGGTGGGAGGAGGGGGCCAGCAGGACGATTCTGGGGGAGTCGCACTAGGCACGCTGGTCATTCACCTGAGGGCCAGGACATGGGCGAGAGTTCAGAAAGAAGTAACAGGACGATGGAAGAACATGTATTGTTTACGGAACTCCAGCTGTGCCGTACATTACCTCGTTTCATTGTCCCATCACCCCTGTGATGGATGTCACGCCCCTTTCCAGATGATGACCCTGTGACTCAGAGAGGTAAGCACCTGTCAGAGACTTGACGAGTAAATGGCAGAGTCGGAATTCAATCCAGATGGTTTTTCCATCCAGTCTAACATCCAGAACTTTCCTAGCGTTTTCCTGGGGCTCGGCAAATGGTATTTTCTCTCTTTCTTTCTCTCTCTCTTTCTCTCTCTTTCTTTCTTTCTTTCTTTCTTTCTGTCTTTCTTTCTTTCTTTCTTTCTCTCTCTCTCTTTCTCTCTCTCTTTCTCTCTTTCTTCCTTTCTTTTTCTTTCTTTTTTTTCTCTCTCTCTTTCCTTTTTTTCCTTTCTTTCTTTCTCTCTCTCTCTTTCTTTTTCTTTCTTTCTTTGACAAAGAGTGTGCGTACTTGCTGGAAAGAGATAGAGAGAGAAAAAAGTGAGAAAGCACCCCCAGGCTTCCTTGTTCTCTGTTCTCCTCTCAGGGTCTGGGGCACACACACACCTAGTGCGTTTTCAGCTGTTGGGCCTGAGCCTCGAACCACGTAGTTGGCCATGTGGGATCCAGCAGCCTCAACCTCACACCTCTGCCTGTCTCACTCTACGGCATTCTCGATGGACATTTGAAACAGGTGGTTTTACTGGGCATCTCCTGAATGCCAGACCCTGGTTCGTGTGCTTTTTTAAAAAATTTTTTTAATTTTTAATTTTTTTTTTGGAGAGGTTTTTGCTATAGGGCACGTGCGCTCGCCAGACAGACAGAGAGAGACATACAGACAGACAGCGAGAAATCACCCCCCCAGGGGGGATGGTCACGCCGCAATCCCTTCTCCTCCATTCTCCTCTCGGGATCTTGGGCACGCACGCACATGCGCCCGGCGTGAGTTTTAAGCCACCGGGTCCGGGACGCGAACCACGGTCGACTACGTGGGAGTCCAGCGACATAGCCATTACGCTAACTGCTGGTTCCCTCATGTGCTTTTTATAGACTATCTCATTCAGACTTCAGAACAGGTGACGGATGTGCAATGTCTTCATTTCACAAGGGAATAGACAGGCTCAGAGGTTTGTCCGAGGTCACGCCGAGCCAAATAAAGTCCTTTGGAAGGAGAGTACCTCACAGCAAGAATGAATCAGGGGCAACCTGGACCCAGGGATCAGGCCTCGGGACCAGAAGGACAGAGTTGGGGTGGGGCTGCTCAGTGAGTGAGCCTCCACTCAGGGGGGCAGCAGAGGTTGAGGGGTCATGGTAATTTTGGACCACCACCGAAGTCTCATCTATATCTGCTATATAGGGTTGTCACAAGGATTAAATGAGATAACGCCCACGCCATGCATGAGACAATATCAACCTTCCCCTTCCCTACTGGTTTCCAGCAGTCAGCTGACACTTGGAGGGTATCTATAAACCAGCCTGGCACCCCACCCTGCCCCACTGCCCTCGACCCAGCACCAGCGTGCTGGAGGAGTGTACGGAATGAGAGCCAGCTTAACTGCCCCCTGGACAACTCACTTGGCCTTTCTGGGCCTCAGTCTGGACCACCAGGGTGGACTAGGAGCAGGAGATGCTGGATCAGACCATTCCTGAAGGCCTCACCATTCCCAACATTCCCACATGCACCCCTCTGCTGGCTGGTTGCACTGCCTTCACTCTGGCACGGAATTTCAGCCGGGGCAGCTGCCCACTGCCCCAGGGCTGTTCCAGAAGGCTGCTCCAGTGGACACCTCCGCCCCCATGCTAGGTGACAGTCCTAGCCTCTCTCCCACACTGCCTGATGGGGACCCTCCCACCCCAGCAGGGGACCGGAGAGTGACTCAGCCCCCACCACTCCCTCCTCAGACTCAACAACCACAACCTTGCTTTGGAAAAAAGAGTGGTTTTCATTTCTTTCCTTTCTCCCTCTCTTTTTTCTTTTTTCCCTTGAAGAGTTCTTACTTGTTCTGTCCCTGGGCAGTCTCTCCCACCAGCCTTTGTGGTCTGGCCCAGAGGTCTTTGGCCAGCAGCCTCTGGCTGCTCCCGGTGGAGGGTCCCGCGATGGGGCCCGCCATGAGGGCCTACTGTGCGTGGGGAAAAGAAGGGCCTCTGGAGGGCCCGGCTGGCCCCTATTATATTGGCTTCCATTAAATGGAAACCAATAGCACATCTATTACACAATAAACCACAGCTATTTCATGGATCAAATTAAGTTTTATTTGGGCAAATTACAACCTTTCCTACAGTCGTGCCTTTGTGAAGCCATTCCTTTTTAATAAAAGCAAGTATTTCTGGGGCTGGCCCTCCATGGTGGGTTGGGGGCTCAGGCTGGAGCTGACAGGAGGGTGGGAGTGCGCAAGCGCACGTGCGTGCACGAGATGGGACTTCTTGGGGCCTCTCTTGTGAGTGGACTGGCTTCCTCCCGCTGGCCTCCCCAGCCTCAGGTTGCCATGGAAGTCTGCAGAGAACTTCTCATTAAACAAGAGAAAAGCAGCAGCGGGCCGCGTGAAGGCATTTCCCGGAATCCGGGAGGAAGCATGAGTCACTGGCCTGCTAAGAGAGCCCTGCGTGGCCGTGGCCGGCCCAGGAGGCCTGGAGTGCAGGCCCAGCAGTCAGGGCTGCGCCAGGCTGGCCGCGTAGACACGCCCACTGCCCGCGCTGACGCAGGCCCCAGGAATGCAAACAAAGCTGGGTGGAGGGGCCTTGCTCAGGCCAGGGCGTTGGGCCAGGCAGGGGCAGCGGGCCCAAGGAGAGGCCTGTGAAGGGGCTTCAGGCTTTGGTCTAGTCCCCCACCCCAAGACTTGGGAGTCCAGGCTGCTGGAAGGCTCCCAGTTCCTGGGGTGACCTGGCCTAGCACTGCCAGCTCTGGCCTCAGGCCCCTTGTAGGGCAGGGACAAGAGCTGCCCCTAGGTCATAGGTTCTCAAAGCTGGTCCCGGACCAGCAGCAGCGGCAGGGCCTGCGAACATGTCAGAAGTGCAGATTCTCGCCCCGACTCCAGACCCAGGGTTGGGGCCAGCAATCTGTGGTCTAGCAGGCGCTCTGGGCCAACCTGGTGCCTGCTGAAGTTTGCCGACTGCTGTACTGGATAATCTGTAAGTCACCTTGGCACCCAGAGCGTCAGTTCTTCATTCCCAAGTTGGAGCCGAGGTTTATGCTGCTGACCCTGCATGCTAAGGACGGGCCCACTGCTTCCCCGGTGCCCGCTCATTTAATCCCAAGCCCACCCTGTGAGGTTGGGTCTTGTGGTCACTCCTTCATTTCCCAGGTGACAGGTGCTGCTTTTTGTCCAGTAGACACAGTTCTGGGACCTTGGAAGTGACGGAAGGTGCTGGGCCTAAAATAGTGTAGGTTTTAAAATTAAGTTTATTTTATTTTTTCCATGATCAAAAACGACAGAGAGTGAGACAAAGAGACAGCAATCCCAACAGAGTCGTCAGGCCAGGGGGCCACTGGAGCCAGTAGTTGTGAGGAACACCTCAATGGTAATGTCCATGAAATTCTGAAGCTGCGTGTGGACCTACTTGAAAATTAAAAACTTCCAGAGTCCCAGTTGCAGGCTCCGCTTTAATACTTCAGTGAGTTTGATCTCCAGCACCTCCTGATTTACATGGCTGAGATCAGAGAAAAGTCCCTTCCGTTTCAGGCAAGAGCAGGGAGAAGACTAATCATTTGAAAATATCCCCCAGAACTTCCTCCACAACTGAGGCCTACCCGCCAGGGAAACTGCTTCACCAGATATTTATTTATTTGTTTGTTTATTTGCTATAGGGTGTATGTGCTCGCCAGAGAGAGAGACAGAGAGACAGAGACAGAGGAAGTGAGAAAGCAAGCCACCAGGTTTGGGACTCAAACCATGGTCAGCCATGGGGGAGTGTCCAGCACCTTAACCAACCCTGCATGCTAAGGACGGGCCCACTGCTTCCCCGGTGCCCGCTCATTTAATCCCAAGCCCACCCTGTGAGGTTGGGTCTTGTGGTCACTCCTTCATTTCCCAGGTGACAGGTGCTGCTTTTTGTCCAGTAGACACAGTTCTGGGACCTTGGAAGTGACGGAAGGTGCTGGGCCTAAAATAGTGTAGGTTTTAAAATTAAGTTTATTTTATTTTTTCCATGATCAAAAACGACAGAGAGTGAGACAAAGAGACAGCAATCCCAACAGAGTCGTCAGGCCAGGGGGCCACTGGAGCCAGTAGTTGTGAGGAACACCTCAATGGTAATGTCCATGAAATTCTGAAGCTGCGTGTGGACCTACTTGAAAATTAAAAACTTCCAGAGTCCCAGTTGCAGGCTCCGCTTTAATACTTCAGTGAGTTTTATCTCCAACACCTCCTGATTTACATGGCTGAGATCAGAGAAAAGTCCCTTCCATTTCAGGCAAGAGCAGGGAGAAGACTAATCATTTGAAAATATCCCCCAGAACTTCCTCCACAACTGAGGCCTACCCGCCAGGGAAACTGCTTCACCAGATATTTATTTATTTGTTTGTTTATTTGCTATAGGGTGTATGTGCTCGCCAGAGAGAGAGACAGAGAGACAGAGACAGAGGAAGTGAGAAAGCTCCCTTCCCACCCCGCTGGGAAGACAGCCACTCCATGACATTTTTCCTCTACTCTCCTCTCGGGTTTTGGCCATGCACACACATGCACCTTCCATGTTTTCCAAGCTGAAGGGTCTGGGACTCAAACTGCAAAGTTGGCCATGTGGGATCCAGCTGCCTTAACCACCAAGCTACTGACTGGCTCTTCTTACAGTCATGGGGGCCCCACCCAGGTCACCACATCAGATCTTTATTTGACCTGAGGGAAGGGCGATTAGACAGCTCCAGCCCCCCTAGCCTTCCTGTCTGTCTCACTTAAGGGGGAGAAGTGGCTAAGAAATGCTTTAGGTCAGTCCAGGGACTCAGGCCAACTGGAAAACTATGATTTAGTGATAAGCGTATAGAACATTTACTGAACAACGTATCACTACCCCACAGGTCTTCAGTATAACCACAGTGCATTATAGCTGAGAGCTGACAGATTCTTTTTTTGGAAAGGTTTTTGCTATAGGGCACGTGCGCTTGTCAGACAGACAGAGAGAGACAGAGAGATACAAAGCGAGAAATCACCGCCCAGGGGGGATGGCAACGCTGCAACCCCCTCTCCTCCATTCTCCTCTTGGGATCTTGGGCACGCACGCACACACATCCAGCGTGAGTTTAAGCCACCGGGTCCGGGACTCGAACCGTGGTCGACTACGTGGGAGTCCAGCAACATAACCATTATGCTAACTGCTGGTCCCACAAACAGATTCTTTTTAAGAAGGAGTTCTTAGGGAAATACAAAGATAATTATGGAAAGGAAAAAAGAGGAAATTATAGGAAACTCAAGATTTTGGCACTTACAGCCATAGCAAACCTTTAAACACAGCCTAGCTCCTAGCAAAAGCTCACTCTCCAAGTCGAATTACTTCCTTTGCTCTGACCCAGTATACGACGCCTGACTTGTAACAAAAAATTAAGAGGCGCACTAAAAGTAAAGGGAAAACAGTGTGAAGAAACAAAGTAAGCATTCGAATCACACAGATTTTAGAATTGACCAGACTGGGGTTTATAAATAACTATGACTACCATTTTAAGGGCACTGGAAAAAGTAGATAATATGCAAAAACACATGAATAATGTAAGCAGAGAAATGGAAACTCTTAGAAAAACTAAAAAGTAAGTGTGAGAAATCGAAAACCGTAAATGAAATGGAGGGTTTCTTTGATGGGTCAAAGAAAGAATCAGTGAGTGTAAAGATACGTCAACAGAAACTTCCCAAACTGAAATGCAAAGAGAGAAAAAAAAAAAAGAGAGAGAGAACAGGATATCCAAGAACTGCAGGGCAATTACAGAAGGTCTAATATATGCACAATCTAATACCCGAGCAGAATAAAGAAAGGAAGAAATATTTGAAGTAAAAATGGCTGAAAATTTTCCAAAAATGAGTGATAGACACCAAATCGCAGATGTAGGAAGTCCAAAGAACAATAAGCAAGGTAAATATTGGGTTGTCAGGAAAGTCATGATGCATTTTTGCATAAAAGAAAAAAGTCATGACTTTTCCTGACAACCTACTACCATAAAATCGATACCTAAGCATTTCATGTCCAAGCTACAGAGCACGAAAGACAAAGACAACATGTTGAAAGAAGCCAGAGGAAAAATACACCTTGCTCACGGAGGAACAATGTAAGAATTGCACCAGAACCATATAAACAAGGAGAGAATGCACTTGCTAAAGTACTGAAATAATAATAATATCAACAATAATAACAACCTAGAATTCCCCCTCCAGTGAAATCGTCCTTCAGAGTGAAAGAGGGTCCAGCCTAGGCGTGCCCTCTGTGTCTGTACTGGCAGGCGGTGCTAGAAGCTCCCTGATGCACTGCAGGTTGGAATCCTGGCTGGTTGACCTGAAATGCACCAGGTGTGTGAGTATATACCCCGAATCCTCACGAGCTGGGGGTGCTGAAGGAAGGGGACTGAAGTGTGATCAGACTCTATATCAAGGGTGCCTCTGCCTCTCCTGCTCCTCTCTCTCTCTTGCACACATGTGCTCTCTCTCATGAAATTTATAATTAAAAAATTAAATGGGAACCAGCAGTTAGCGTAATGGCTATATCGCTGGACTCCCATGTAGTTGACCGCGGTTCGCGTCCTGGACCCGGTGGCTTAAAACTCACGCCAGGCGCATGTGCGTGCGTGCCCAAGATCCCGAGAGGAGAATGGAGGAGAAGGGATTGTGGCGTGACCATCCCCCCTGGGGGGTGATTTCTCGTTTTCTGTCTCTCTCTGTCTCTCTCTGTCTGTCTGGTGAGCACACGTGCCTTATAGCGAAAAACCTCTCAAAAAAAAATTAAATGAAAGAGAAATAAAGATTTTTCTCAGACAAATAAAAATTGAGAGTATTCATAACTTGTAGACCTGCCTTCCAAGAAATGTTAAAAGAGGTTTTTCAGAGAGAGTGAAAAATTATGAAGGTCAGAAACTTGGCTCTACATAAAAAAAGAAATCGGAGAATGCATAATGAAGATAAAATAAAAATTTTCTGGGGCTGGCAGGTGGTATGGTGGTTAAGGGTGTTGGACTCCCACGTGGTCGACCACAGTTAAGTCCCAGACCTGAGGGCTTGTTTTCTCACTTTCCCTCTCTCCCTCTCCCTTTCTCTCACTCTCTGACTCTGCCCCCTCTGATCACATGAAAATAAATGAATAAATAAATGAAATAAAACAGCTCTTAAAATTTTTTTTCTTATTCTTTTTAAATTTTTTTATAGGAGACTTTTTCAGGGCTGGCAGGTGGTGTGGTGGTTAAGGGTACTGGACTCTCACATGGCCAACCGCGGTTCAAGTCCTGGACTTGGCAGCTTGTTTTCTTGCTTTTCTTCTCTCTCTCTCTCTCTCCCTTCTGTCCCTCTCTAGTTAAATTTAAATAAATAAATAAATTTAAAATAATTCTTTTTTTTTTTTTTTTTTTTTTTGGGGGGGGTTTTTTTTTTAGGTGTTTGGCTCACCAGAAAGACAGAGAGAGACAGAAAGTGAGAAATCACCCCCGCTGGGAGCGATGGCCATGCCGCAATTCCTTCTCCTCCATTTTCCTCTCGGGATCTTGGACATGCACACACACACACATGTCCAGCGTGAGTTTAAGCCACCGGGTCCTAGACTGGAAATGTAGTCGACTACATGAGAGTCCAGCAGCATAGCCTTGTGCCAACTGCTGGTTCCAAATTAAAATAATTCCTAAAAAAAACCCTCAGATTTTTACTATAGGGTATGTGCACTCACTGGAGAGACAGACAAAGATGAAGAGACAGAAAGCAAGAAATCAACCACCATAGGGGATGGCCATACTGCAATTCCTTCTCCTCCATTCTTCTCGAGATTTTGGGCACACATACACATGCACCCAGCATGAGTTTCAAGACTCAGAGTTCAGAATTCAAACCACGGTCAGCCATGTAGAGTCCAGGGGGATGGCCATGCTGCAATCCCTTCTCCTTCATTCTCCTCTTGGGATTTTGGGCACACACATACACACCCACCCCTGGTGTGTTTTATGCTGCCGGGACTGGAATTTGAACCACGGTTGACTACATGGGAGTGAGGTAACTATTATGCTATCTGATAGTCCCCAAATTTTCTTACTTTTGACACCAGCAAGTGACATGGTGGCTAAAGTGTTGGACTCCCACATGACCAACCATAGTTTGAGTCCCGAACCTGGCAGCTTGAAAATCATGCTGACATGTGTATGTAAATGCTCAAAATCCCAAGAAGAGAATGGAGGAGAAGGGATTGTGGCATGGCCATGCCCCCTAGGGGGTGATTTCTCACTTTCCCTTTCTCTTTGTCTCTCTGTGGTAAGCACATACACCCTGTGGCAAAAACCTAAAACAATTTTTTTCTTATTCTTAATTGATTGAACAAGTTATTATTTGTGTAAATTAATATTGTATAAGCAGTGTTATAAAAGATGAAAGGGAGGGGACCAGCAGTTGGTGTAATGGCCATGTCACTGGACTCCCATGTAGTCCACTGCAGTTCGAGTCCCGGACCCGGTGGCTTAAACTCACGCCCAGCATGTGTGCATATGTGCCCAAGATCCTGAGAGGAAAATGGAGGAGAAGGGATTGCGGCGTGGCCATCCCTCCGGGGGGGGATCTCTTGCTTTCTGTCTCTCTGTCTCTCTCTCTCTTTCTGGTGAATGCATGCACCCTATAGCAAAAACCTCTCCCCCCTCAAAAAAAAAAAAAGATGAAAGGGAGGATTGGAATACTCTGCTGTAAGGTACCATGAGAAATATGACAATACATACAATTACATATTGAGAGTGTACTTAGATTAGCTGTAAATGTATATTGCAATCTCTAGGGAAATTAAAATTTAAAAAGTTTTACATGCTAAGAGAGGAAAAGAAATAGAATCATATTAAAATCACAGAAGCACAGAAAGAAAGGAAGATTTTAAAAATGAAACAGGCATAAGGAATAGAAAACAGTTATAAGCATGGCAGATAATAATTCAACTATATGGCTAATCATCCTAGGTCCAGCCTTGGTGACTTGCTGATCTGCAGGTCTGGAATCTGACTTAACGTTCAGATCCTGATCAACCTGAAAGACACCGCATGTGTGCATGTGCATACACACACATACCCAAGATCCTATTAGCTAGAGGACTTGGGGAAAATGATTGCAGTGAGACAAGACCCTGTTAGGGGTCTCTCTCTCTCTCTTTCTCAGGAAAGTAATTTAAAATTTTAAAATATTTAAATAATCACCTTAAATACAAATGAACAAGTATACAAATTAAAAGACAGACTGTCAGAGAGATTAAAACAACAAAAACTACCTGTTGTCTATAAGAAGCCCACTTTAAATATAAAGGCACAGATAAATTTAAAGTAGAGTACCACTCATAATTAAAGCGAGGAACAAAGTAGGAATATAAGAGAATTTCCTCCACTTGAAAAAAAGATAAAGAATATAAAACCTTACAGACAACTTAATAGTGAAAAGCTAGATATTTTCCAATCTAAGGTTAGAGATGAACTAACGATGGGGACCAGCAGATGGCATAATGGCTTCGTCATGGGTCTCCCATGTAGTCGACCGTGGTTCGAGTCCCAGACCTGGTGGCTTAAGCTCATGCCAGGCACATGTGCGTGCATGCCCAAGATCCTGAGAGGCGAATGAAGGAGAAGGGATTGTGACTTGGCCATCCACACACCCTCCTGGTGGGAGGAGGTGATTTCTCACTTTCTGTCTCTGTCTTTCTGGTGAGCTGCCCTACAGCAAAAACCTCTCCAAAAAAAAAGAAGAAAGAAGGAAAGAAAGAAAAAGAAAATCTTTGGAAACTAGTAAGTGATTATACCAAGGTTGCAGGATACATGATTTTTTTTTTTTTTGGAGAGGTTTTTGCTATAGGGCGCGTGCGCTCGCCAGACAGACAGAGAGAGACATAGAGACAGAAAGCGAGAAATCACCCCTCAGGGGGGATGGTCACGCCACAATTAATTCTCCTCCATTCTCCTCTTGGGATCTTGGGCACGCACGCACACGCGCCCGGTGTGAGTTTTAAGCCACCGGG
>NW_006159876.1:2380742-2381068 GCF_000334495.1 Tupaia belangeri chinensis | reverse complement strand
CCAGCGACATAGCCATTACGCTAACTGCTGGTTCCCTAGAATACAAGATTAATGTACAGAAGTCAGCTGCTTACCTACATAACTAGAATTTGAAAAAAAAAAATTATTTATTTAATTAATTTATTATTACTTTTTAAAAAAAGATTTGCTATAGGGCACATGTGCTCACGAGAGAGAGAGAGAAAGCAAATCACCAGATCCAGGACTCAAACCATGCTGGCTGCATGGAAGTCAAGCATCTCAACCACCGTGCCACCTACTGGCCCAGAATTTGAAATTTTAAATTACAAACACACACACACACACACACACACACACACACACAC
>NW_006159876.1:2361022-2380413 GCF_000334495.1 Tupaia belangeri chinensis | reverse complement strand
GCTCCCGCCCCCCCGGGGGGGCCTTCCTTTGGAGGCCAGCACCTCAGCGGTTGGCCCCCGACGCCCGTGACGCCCGAGCTCTGGCGCACGGTGGCCACAGCACCATGTGTAGTTGTCACGGGACCTGGGGACCTTCCAGTGCGCTGCTGGCATTCGTCAGCACTGCTCGGGAGGGGCTCTGTGGTGGAGAAGCCCCCTGAGTCCCTCAAGGACAAGAACGAGATGAAGGACGGCGGCCCCGTGAGCAGCCCGCCGGCACCTGCAGAGGTGGCAGTGAAGACGTCCCTGAGACAGAAGGTGGTGGACGGGCTGAAGCACTACTACCATGGCTTCCACCTGCTCTGGATCGACACCAAGATCGCCGCCCGCTCGCTCTGGAGGATTCTCAAGGGCCACACCCTGACCCGCCGGGAGCACAGGCAGTTTGTCCGGGTCTGCGCTGACCTCTTCCGCCTGGTGCCGCTCCTCATCTTCGTGGTAGTACCATTCATGGAGTTCCTGCTGCCCCTTGCTGTGAAGCTCTTTCCCAACATGTTGCCATCCACCTTTGAGACCCAGTCCATCAAGGAGGAGAGGTTGAAAAAGAAGCTGCGTGCCAAACTGGAGCTGGCCAAGTTTCTCCAGGACACCATTGAGGAAATGGCCTTGAAGAATAAGGCAGCCCAGGGCAGTGCTGCCAAAGATTTTTCTGTATTTTTCCAGAAGATCCGAGCATCAGGGGAAAGCCCTAGCAATGAGGAAATCATGCGTTTTTCCAAATTATTTGAGGATGAGCTGACTCTGGATAACCTCACTCGGCCGCAGCTAGTGGCGCTATGTAAGCTATTAGGGCTCCAGGCCATGGGTACCAACAGTTTCTTGCGTTTTCAGCTTACCATGAGGCTAAGGTCCATAAAGGCTGATGACAAGCTGATTGCTGAGGAAGGGGTAGACAGCCTGAACATCAAGGAATTACAGTCAGCTTGTTGGGCTCGAGGAATGAGGGCCTGTGGTGTCACAGAAGACTGTCTGAGGGACCAGCTGAAGCAGTGGCTGGACCTGCACCTGCATCAGGAGATCCCTACATCCCTGCTCATATTGTCCAGAGCCATGTACCTCCCAGATACCCTCTCACCAGCTGACCAGCTGAAATCCACATTGAAGACCCTTCCAGACAGTGTGGTGAAGAAAGCCCAGGTGAAAGTGGCTGAGGTTGAGGGTGAGAAGTTAGACAACAGGGTGAAACTGGAGGCCACACTGCAGGAAGAGGAGGCCATCCAAGAGGAGTACCGGGAGAAGGAACTGCGGAAACTTTCCCAAGTGACAAAAGAAGCAGCAGACTGGCAGCCAGAAGTGCATAAGGAAGTCCTGAAGGAAGAGGAAATAACCAAGGAAGAAATTGACATACTCAGTAATGTGTGTTCTAAACTGAAGGAGAAGAAGAAACCCCTAACTAAAGAAAAGGAGGAACTGGAACTGCTGAAGGAGGACATCCTAGACTATAGTGAGGACTTAGAAGAAATCAAGAAGACACCTTCAAAGGCTGGTAAGGAAAAATATGTAGAAGAATCTAAAGCCAGCAAAAGACTGAACAAGAGAGTTCAGCAGATGATTGGGCAGATAGACAACTTGATTTTGCAGCTGGAGACAGATAGGAGGGCTGGCAAGCTGGACTTGGCAGAGGGCTCACCTACTAGGGAGACTGTTATCAGTATCACCGAGCTCATCAGCAGCATGAAGCAAATCAAGCACATTCCAGAGAACAAGCTAGTCAGCTTGGCCTCAACACTAGATGAAAATAAGGATGGTAAGGTCAACTTCGACAAACTTATCAAAGTGGTTGAGCTGGTATACAAAGAAGATGTTCACATCCTTACCAGTCACGTGACTGAGATCGTGGCAATGCTGAAGAAGGAGGAGAAGGTGCAAGAGAGGGAGAAAGCTAAGGAAAAGGAGAAGAGGAGTCTGCAGAAGTGAAGAATTAGGGCTGGCTCCAGTTTCAGGCACATTAATGGTCCTGTGTCTGCCTCCCATCTCCTGCATCAGTTGCTATGGTAATGACTGTTTTAACATTTGCTTTGAGGTGATCCTTAGTGATGCATTTAATATTTTTTTCTTCTGGAATAAGTCAGAAATTTCCATTAAAAAAAAGAAATGGAGAGAGATTCCATATTCGTTTACAGGAAAATTAAATATAAAGATGTCAATTCTTGAGGCCAGCAGGTCGCATGGTGGTTAGGGCACTGGACTCCCACATGGCCAACCACAGTTTGAGTCGCAAACCAGGTGGCTTTCTCTCTCTCTTCTCTTTCTTTGCTGAGTGCATGTGCATTATAGCAAATTAAAATAATAAATAAATAAATTTTAAAAAGATGTCCGTTCTTCCTAACTTGGTCTATAAATTGAACACAACCCCAATTAAATCTCAGCAAGGCCTCTCGATGGTGGTGCCACTGCTTGAAAGGCTAGAAGCTACATGAGATGCTCAAGTTCTGTTCCCAGGTCAGCCTGCACATAGCAGGTACGGTTTTGCATGCCTGTAAGCCTAGTTCATTGGGAAGCCAGGACAGGAGAATCACAACAGGTTAAGACTGTCAAAAATACTTATCTCTGTCTCTCTTTCATAAAAGGAAAAAAAAAAAAACAAACAAGTTATTTCATGGACACTGACAGATTAGCCAACACAATTATTGACAAAGAGAAAATAATGCTGGAAGATTGATGCTACTTGACTTCAAAACTTTCCATAAAGCTACAGTAATCAAAATAGTATGGTACTGATGAAAGAAAAGATGAAAGGTTAGTGGAACAGAATTGAGAAATAGACCCACATAAATACAGTTAACTTTGTTGTTTTGTTTTTGCCATAGGGCACATATGCTCACCAGCAAGAGACGGGGGGGGGGGTGGGGGGGTGGAAATCACCCCCCACAAGGCGGGGGATGGTGGTGACCATAGTGCAATTCTTTTCTCCATTCTCCTCCTGGGACCTTGGGTATGCATGCATATACACCCAGTGTGTTTTTCAAGTTGCCAGGTCCAGGACTCAGACCTGCAGTCAGCCATGTGGGGTCTAGCCACCTGGATCTAGCCACCACCCCACTTGGCTGACCCTCAGTCAACATTTTTTTTCTTTGTGGTTAGAGGATATGTGTGCTTGCCAGAGAGAGGCAGAGGAACAGAGAGAGGAGAAGGCATTCCCTCACTTCCAACTGGGAATGGTTATGCCATAATCCCTTCTTGTCCATCTCTTCTCCTTTTGGGATTTTTGGTATGCATGCACTTACCCAATGTATTTCTCAAGCCACTAGGTCCAGAACTTGAAGTATGTAGTCAGCCATGTGGAATTCAGCCATCTCAACCACTAAGCAACAGGGCTGGCTCAGTCAACTGTTTTTGATAATGGAGCAGAGGCATTTCAATGGGAGAAGAGATAGTCTTTTTAACAAATAGTGCTAGATACAGACCTTTACACCTTTCATAAGAATGAAATCATAGACCTAAATAGAAAACATAAACTATAAAATTTCTAGATGATAATTTAGGAGAAAATCTAGGTAACTGAGATAGGCAATGAATTTTCAGATACAACACCAAAATATGACCTATGAATAAGAAAAAGGATGTTGGAGTTTATTAAAATTAAAAACTACTCTGCAAAAGACACTGTTAATGAAAAAAGCAAGCTAGGGACTGGGAGAAAATATTTACAAAACACTTGATATTCAAATGTACAAAAAAAATCTTTTTTTTTTATTTTTTATTTATTTTTTTATCATCATATCTTCTTCATATTACATTGGATTACATATAACTTTACTGTGTATTATATTGTTTCTTCAAAAGGGAATGCCATGCACGTCAGTCAGTACAGAGACATTAATCTCCCCACTTCAACATTCCATATCTTTTCTGTTTTCCCCAATCATTATCTTTATTATTCTAATTATTTTTATAAAACAGTCAATTGCTATTTCTCGTTTTGCTTGTAAAAATACTTTGCCCATCATGAAACACTTCTCAGACCAATCCAGTTGAGAATTCTATACATGTCATCATCAACAGTTAATAACCCCTATCTGTTTCTCACTAACGTCCTGTCTCTCTATTGTTCACTTGCTATCTTTCTCTATCCTCTTCTCTTCACTTACCCCATTCCACACTGTCCTATTCTCATTAAGTACCTTCACTGTGTTTATGTCCTCCGAATTTTTGCTCTCTATTATAGAGTGCGGATAGTCGGTATATATTGAGTGGATACATACAATATCTTTCTTTCATAGCCTGGCTTACTTCACTCAGCAATAGATCCTCCATATCTGACCATTTTCTATCAAATTCCAGGGTCTTGTTATTTTTTATGGCTGAGTAGTATTCCATAGAGTATATATACCACACTTTTCCAATCCATTCATCAGTTTGTGGACATTTAGGTTGGTTCCATGTCTTGGCAATTGTGAATAATGCTGCAATAAACATGGATGTGCAAGCACTTTTCTGACTGAGCGTTCTCCTGTCTTTTGGGTAAATACCCAGAAGTGGGATTGCTGGATCAAATGGTAGTTCTATTTGTAGATCTTTGAGGAACCTCCATATTGTTCTCCACAGTGGTTGAACTAGTTTACATTCCCACCAACAGTGTAGGAGGGTTCCCTTTTCACCACATCCCCGCCAACACTTATCACTTTTTATATTCTTAATCTTTGCCATTCTGACAGGGGTTAGGTGGTATCTCATTGTGGTTTTTATCTGCATCTCCCTTATGATGAGGGATGTTGAACATTTCCTCATATGCTTTTTGGCTGTTCGTATGTCTTCCTTAGAGAGACTTTTGTTCAGCTCACTTTCCCATCTTTTAATCGGGTTAATCATTTTTTTTCGCATAAGGCACTTGAGTTCCCTATGTATTCTCGTTATCAGTCCCTTGTCTGAGGCATATTTAACAAAAATATTTTCCCATTCTGAGGGTTGTCGGTTCACACTTGTTACTGTGTCCTTTGCTGTGCAGAAACTTCTTAGTCTAATATAGTCCCACTTGTCTATGGGCTGGGGACGACGGCGCAGGAGCGGGTGGCCGGGGTGGAAGAAGGCACTAGCGGGGCTGAGGAGGGGGCGGCTCCCCGGAAGAAGCCAAGAAATGGCGGCCAGCAGCGCGCGCCCACCCCGCACTAATCCACAGGAGGACCTACAAAAAAAATCTTAAAGCTCAACAAGAAGCAAAAACTTTACAAAGAGGCAAAGAGGGCCAGCAGGTGGCATAGAGGTTAAGGAGCTGGATCCCACATGGCTGACTTTGTGGTTCAAAGCCTGGACCCAGCTACTTGAAAATCATGCCAAACGTGTGCATGTGTGCTCAAAGTCCTGAGAGGATGATGGAGGAGAAGGGATTGAGGCATGGCAATCTCCCCCAGGGGGTGATTTCTCACTTTCTCATTGTCTCTCCATCTCTGTATGGTGAGTACACTTGTCCTATAACAAAAACTAAAAAACTAAAAAAGAAAAAGGCAAAAAGACACCTCACTGGGAAGATACATATATGGCAAATATACATATAAAAATATATTTACTATAATTTGTCAACTATGGAATTGCTACTCTGAGATATCATTACATGCCTATTAGAATGACTAAAATCCAAACAACTGACAATACCAAATGCTGACAAAGATGTGGAGCAACAGGAATGCTCTCAATTGCCGCATAATTATATAGCCACTTTGGAAGACACTTTGAGAGTTTCTTACAAAGTTAAACATAGTCTTCTCATACACCCAATAGTCAGACTCCTAGGTATTTGTCCAATTGAGTTGAAAACAAGTATTCACAACAACTGCCACATAGTTTAGTTTAGTTTATGGAACAGATTTGTCTATAATTGTTAAAAAGTGGAAGCAAGCAAGATGTTCTTCAGACGGTGAATGGATAAACCGTGTACATCCCTACACTGGAATATTATATAGTAATAAAAAGACATGAACTATCAAACAATGAACATGCACTGAGAAAGCTCAAATGAATATTACTAAGTGAAAGAAGCCAATATGGAAAGGCTATATGTTGTATGATTCCGACTGTATGATATTCTCAAAAAAGGTAAAACTAATGAGATAGTAACATGGTTAGTGGTAGGGAAGTATGAATGAATAGGCCAAGCACAGGGAACTTTTAGGCCAGTGAAACTGTTCTGCGTATTACAGTACTCTAATACATAACATTATGTTTTTGTCAAAATTCGTAGACCGGTACCACACAAAGAGTGAATCCTCCTGTAAACTCTGGACTTTAGTTAATATCTTGATACATATTGTATCCACATGGATTCCTTAACTGTAACAAATGTACCACATCTATGCAAGATATTAACATGGGGGGAAAATGGCATATTGAAACTCTTATTATCTACTCATCTTTTCTCTAAATGTAAAACTGTTCTCTTTTTTTTTTTTTTGAGAGGTTTTTGCCTTAGAGTGAATGCATTCGCCAGAGAGAGAGACAGAGACAGTGAGAAAAAAAGTGAGAAATCACCCCCTCCCCCCAGGTAGGATGACCACACCACAATCCCTTCTCCTTCATTCTCCTCTGGGAATCTTGAGCACACATGCACATACACCCGGCACATTTCAAGCTGCCAATCTGGGACTTGAACTGTGGTTGGCCATGTGGGAGTCCAGTGACATAATTGCTACACCACCTGCTGGCCTATAAAACTGTTCTTAAAGTTTATGGGACCAGCAGATGGCATAATGGTTATGTCACTAGACTCCTATGTAGTTGACTATGGTTCAAGTCCTGGATCTAGTGGACTTAAAATTCACTCCAGATGTCTGTGTATGTGTGCTCAAGATCCCAAGAGGAGAATGGAGGAGAAATGATGCAGTGTGGCCATCTCCCCTGGGGAGTGATTTCTCACTTTCTGTCTCACTGTCTCTCTCTGTCTCTTTGGCAAGCACATGCACCCTACAGCAAAGCTCTTTAAGGGGGAAAAATAAAGAATAAAGTTTATTAATTAAGAAAACAAAACCCAGCAGTACAGCTCTTCAGAACTCCACAGACTTAGACGATACCTAAAGTCCACAGTTGGCATCTAGGCAACATCTGGAGGATAGGCATTTGATGTCTGTTCCCCAGAGACGAAATCATTGTTCAGAGCACAGGGCTTCTTGACTCTGACAGCATGTGATGCAGTCTTAACTATTACCTACCTGCTACGTGAGCTTGGCCCAGTTAGCTTCTCTGAGCCTCAGGTCTCTCAATGCAGAGTGGGGACATAGTAATAGATAGTAATAGCAACTATTTATTTAATTTTATTTATTAGTATTTTAAAATTTGCTGTCATGCATGTGTGCTCACCAGAGAGAGACAGAGAGAGGAAAATGAAAAATCAAGCCACCAGTTCTGGGAGTCACACAGCAGGAGGCCATGTGGGAGTCCAGTACCCCAATCACCACACCACCTGCTTGCCTCAATAGTGACTGTATTATGTGTAGGATGTTACAAGGATGAAATAACACATTTCCATGGAAAGTGCTTCAAATACTCCCTGGCTAGAAGTAAGGCCTCAATAAACATTCCCTGGGACCAGCAGTTAGCGTAATGGCTATGTCGCTGGACTCCCATGTAGTCGACCGCGATTCATGTCCTGGACCCGGTGGTTTAAAACTCACGCCGGGCGCATGTGCGTGCGTGCCCAAGATCCCGAGAGGAGAATGGAGGAAAAGGGATTGCGGCGTGGCCATCCCCCCTAAGGGGTGATTTCTCACTTTCTATCTCTCTGTCTCTCTGTCTGGCGAGTGCATGCGCCCTATAGCAAAAACCTCTCAAAAAAATAAAATAAAAATAAATAAATAAATAAATAAACATTCCCTGTTCGAGTCAGTAAGAAAGACGAGTGAACTGAGTCACAGCTGTGCACCATCCCCGGGCTCACTGGTGACTCCAGCTCGAGCACTGTCCGTGAGACTCTGACATGTCGTTGTGTGTAGGACAGGAGCCACCAGCGCCCCGTTGATGGGAATGCAATGTGAGGCAGGCTTAGCTGAGAGGTGATTCTGAGACGGGACACTAGAGGTAGGTCCTAAAGGATGTGGCCAGTTCCAAGCTCAGAGGTATCTCGTACATTCCTGAGGTCTGGCGCTATTCTCCTTTCATTGATGAGGAAACTGAGGCACAGAGGCACAGCTGGGGTTTAAATGGAGGTCTGTTGTTAGTCTGTTGCTAAGTGAGAAAAGACACTGAGTATATGTGTGTGTGTGTGTGTGTGTGTGTGATTGCAATATGATGGTAGGAATATTGGCAACTTACTTTTCCATTTTTTTCTCAGTATTTCTAATTTTATTTCAGAAGGATAATGGGGGAAAAAGAAAAAATATATTGCCAAAGGCTTAGAGAATTCAGGTCGGGCTGGGCTGTGTGCCTGAGAACTTCACTTTCTTAGAGGTCCTGCAGGAGAGCAGGAGCCTACCTGATTCTATACACCCAAGATGCAACCTGAACAGGGCAATATCATTTCCCGACCCCCTTGTTCTCTATTCTGTGCTCTGATGAGTTTTGAGAAGTGTCCCCTTCTTATTTATGTAATTAATTAATTTACAAAGGGTGTGTACACTTGCCAGAGAGAGGGACCGAGAGACAGAAGAAGAAGGAGAAAGCGTCTCCCAATGAGGCCTAGTCACACCGTAACCCCTTCTTCTCCATTTCTCCATCCTGCCCATATTTAGGGCATGTACACACATGTGCCTGGCAGGATTTTTAAGCCATCAAGGGATCTGAACTACAGTCAGCCATGTGGGATGTGGCTCCCTTAACTACTGTGCTACCAGGCCTGCCCTCGTTTGATTTTTATTGCTGCTGCTTTTTTTTTCTATTTTCTTTCTCTCTCTTTCTTTCTTTTTTTTAAAAATAATTTAGTTTATTATTATTATTATTATTTGCCATAGGGCAGGTGTGCTCACCAGAGACAGACAGACAGAGAGAGGGAAAGTGAGAAAGCAAGCTGCCAGGTCCAGGACTCACGCCGTGATCAGCCATGTGGGAGTCCAGCACCCCAACTACCACACCACCTGCCGGCCACTCTCTCTTTTCTGTTTTCTTTCTTCCTCCTACTCTCCATCTTTCTTTTCACCAGAAACTAAGAATAATGAACAAACATTGCTTAATTGTTCCAGCGCTGCTTATAAATGTTGAATCATTAGGTTGTTGGGGTGTGGATGGAGAGGTAGAAGACTCATCTCTAAAAACACACCCTCTTTCTTTCTTGTTTACATAGGACTTTGTCCTAAAGGCTCCTCGGAGGCCAAAGAACAAGCACACAAACAGAAGCAGGTCAGAGCCACTCTGCTCTCTGCTTCTCTCCCAGCTGGTCCCTGGGTGAAGCCCCAAGACAAAAGTCTCAGGGGCACCAGAAAGCAGAGCCAGCAAACCCTGGGAGGAGGCTTGGCGCAGGGCCAGTGTCGAGAAGCCATGGAAGTGAGTAGCCAGGTCCCCTACCAGGCCTGGGACACTGCCCCCCGTGACTCAGTGCACTTTCTCCTCAGAGATGGAGGCCTCAGTGCCCCTGTCTATGAAATGGGGCTGATGTGAAAATCCACTGAGCCTACACATGCCAGTGGCTGGAGGGAGGACCAGGCTTAGGGCAGGAGCTGGGCAAGTGTGGGCTGCACTCAGTCTGTGAGGAGGAGCTTGGGCTCAGGGGAAAGAAAGGTTTGCAGGTGAGAAGGCCCATGTTTGCAGAAACTCTTGTTCTGTTCTTGGCTTGGGAAGCTTGTGCCTTTGCGAATCATTTCTTCCTGCAGTGTTGGTGTGATTTTCCCACCTCATTTCGAAGTCACATAAAGCCTTCATGTCACTTCCTGTTTCCCTCTAGGCTGGCTTCCAGCAGCCACCTGCCTGTGCCATCAAGGCAGGACAGTGGTGAGCGGGCTGCAGGTAGTGTCCCCTCCAGAAACAAGGCCCTACTGGGGCTTGCCAGGCTCAAAGGACCTGGTGGCAGGCAGTGGGAAGAACTCTTGACTGAGGCCTGAACACCTCACCGTCCTGCTGTAAAACCGCCTGTGCTAACTCAGACATCGGCTTCACCCTGAGAAATGGGACATCCGGCCTCGGTCCACGAAGGGCCTCATCAGCTCTGTGGTGTTCAGGGAAGGCCCACGGCTGGAGGAAGGTCTGCAGGGAGCTGAAACCTCTCCCTTGAGGTCCCTTCTCGAACTGGGCACTATTCCCTGACAGGGTTCGAGGCAGGGGCAGCTACCAGTTAACACAGACCAGATGAGGGCCTTTCCGCAGACATGCGCAGCGGTGTGTGGCCATCCTCCTCGGAGGCCCTGGGGATATCTGAAACTCCATGGAGTTTGACTTCGAAGGCTAGAGCGGGAAGCACAGCTTCATTATGAGCGCACACGCCATCTCCCCAAGGGAGGAGTAGGGACCGACCTCGGAACATAGCAGGCGAGTTTCAGGCCCCAGGCTCTGCGGAGAGAACTTTTGCCTCCTGATATTTTGGACCGTTTTTGCTCGACCAGAGTAGAGGGAGGGCTCATTATTATGATTTCTTTTTAATTTTATTTTAAGAGTTAGATTTTTGCTACAGGGCATGTGCACTTGCTGGAGAGACAGAGAGACAGAAAGTGAGAAATCACCCCCTCCCTGCAACCCTCCCCCAGCAGAGATGACCATGCCACAGTCCCTTCTCCTCAATCTCCTCTTGGGATTTTGGGCAAACATACAAAGGCGCCTGGTATGAATTTAAAGCCTCGGGGTCTGGGACTCAAACCATGGTTGGCATTGTGGGCGTCCAGTGACGTAACCACTACGCCATCTGGTGGAGAAGATGGATGTCGTGGTAGGTGGGGCATTCGGAGCCTTGCGAGCCCTCACCCCTCTCTGTAGCCATATCCCCTGCCAATGGCTCTGCAAAGCCCTCCTGCCCTGGGCTGATCCAGGCCTGGGCTGCTGATCCAGGCCTGGGCTCAGGCCCACACCTCGCTTGAGCGATAGGGTAGTGGCTGGGATGTTGGCAGAAGCTTGAAAAGCCCTTGTATGTTTCCTCTGTGCTCTTCCTCTTCTGCCATTGTCGTGAACTTGCTGGGCTAGCATGCAAAAGGACTAGATGTCACCTCTGAACGAAGTCACCTCTGCCACTCAAGCTGTGGCCATCACAAGTCAACTAGCTGACCACCTCCGCAATGGGAGACCCCAGCCTGGATCAGCCAAACCCCACAAACTTGAAATGTGCCAAATGAACATTTGGGGTTATTTGTTGTGCGGTGTTATCATGGTAATTGAGGACAAGTGCAGAAGGGATGCAGGCACAGAAGGGATGCAGGTGCAGACAGGGATGCAGGCGCAGAAGGGATGCAGGTGCAGACAGGGATGCAGGTGCAGAAGGGATGCAGGCACAGAAGGGATGCAGGCGCAGAAAGGATGCAGGCGCAGAAGGGATGCAGGCGCAGAAGGGATGCAGTCGCAGAAGGGATGCAGGTGCAGACGGGATGCAGGTGCAGAAGGAATGCAGGGATGCAGATGCAGACAGGGATGCAGGCACAGACAGGGATGCAGGCGCAGACAGGGATGCAGGCACAGAAGGAATGCAGGCGCAGAAGGGATGCAGGCGCAGAAGAGATGTAGGCACAGACAGGGATGCAGGTGCAGAAGGGATGTAGGAGCAGAAGGCATGCAGGCGCAGAAGGATGCAGACGCAGATGCAGCTGACTTGACTGTAGATCCCAGGTGATCAGGCTCTGAAGCAACTTGCATGAATCAGGAAAGGAACAGTGAATTCTGGGCCTTGCAGCCAGGGAGCGCACTCTAGGGCAGTTAAGAGCAGAGCCAGATCCTGAGGAAGGAAGAGGCACCCCAGGCAGATGAAACAGGCCAGGCATGAGGTCTCCCACACATGGCGAGTGTCAGGTTAGCTGGTGCAGGAAGGCCATGTGGAAAGTGAGGTTGACTGCTTGAGCAAAGAACCTGTCTGTGCTGAGCCCTGAATGCCAAGCTTAGAAGCGTGGGGTTTCTAAGTGGGCGATGGAGAGCCACTGAAGGCTGATAAGCTGTAAGCGAGGGTTGACCTTTGTTGTTTTATTGGCCCACCTATTGAGGTGCCAGTTCCTGTGTGTTGGGTCCATTCTTTGTGCTCCAGCCCCATCTCCCTGTCCTGATTCTGACCTTCTTGGTTAGGTGCTTGCTCATCCTCAGAGGAACTCCAGAGCTCCCCCGTGGTCCTTCCCCCAGATGAACAGTCAGACCTCTGTATCCCCAGAGCTTGCCCTAGCAAGAAAGTCAAGGAACCTCCTTCTGGAGCTCCTCCAGGACGAGGCTTTGTGGCTGGGGAGGCTGTGACCTTTGGAGCCTGAGACTCCGGGTTGCAAAGTCATGCCACAGGCATTGGTGCTGTGACCCTGGGAGCCCCTTCCCTCTCAGAGCCCTCCTATCCCCCCATTGCCTGGAACCCCCACTGGCCCTCTAGGGCAGGTATCCTTGAACCATAGAGGCTCAGAGGGGAGGGGTGACCTCCCCACGGCTCAAATGTGGCCCAGGCAGGATGGGATCCACTTTGTCCAGGTGCCACATCCTTCTGGGACCCCTTCCTAAAACCCTGTGGCTAGGGTGGTGCATTTTCAACAAAGGCGGCTGCCAGCCATCTCTCCCTGAGCACGTGGGCTGCTCCCCACAGCAGCTGGAGGGGCTGCTTGAAACTGGACATGTCATGCTCCCTCCCCTTGGACATGGACATGCCACGAGACTTTTCTGATGGCCTGTGCCCATTCCAGGCCTGCCGTAAATGGCCCAGGGCCTTCTGCGCACTCTCTCTCTCTCTCTTGGAAGTCAGCTGCCATGAACAGAAACCTGGGTAGACCAGACAGTGTAGTCGGTCACATGAAATACAGAGCCTTAACCACCTGTTCTTTTTTAAAAAACTTACCAGAAGGTTCATGCACACACCAGAGATATTGAGAGAGGGAGAGGACAAAGTTCCCCCCATGGAAATCACTCATTGTAATTCGTTGTCCTCGATCTCTCCTTCCTTTCAGGATTTTGGGCATACATGCACCAAACATGTTTCTCAAGCTGCCAGACCCAGGATTCGAACCTTGTGGTTGGCCATCTGGGATCCAGCCACCTTAATCACCAGGCCACAGGCTGACCTGTATTTCCTTTTTTCAAAAAAAATTTATTTATTTATTTAAAAAATATGTTTTTAGGGACCAGCAGTTTGCATAATGGCTATGTCGCTGAACTCCCATGTAGTAGACTGCGGTTCAAGTCCCAGACCAGGTGGCTTAAACTCATGCTGGGCGCGTGTGCGTGCGTGCCCAAGATTCCGAGAGGAGAATGGAGGAGAACGGATTGCAGCGTGGCCATCCCCCCTGGGGGGTGATTTCTCGCTTTCTGTCTCTCTGTCTCTCTCTGTCTTTCTGGCGAGCGCATGCTCCCTATAGCAAAAAGCTCTCCAAAAAAAAATAAATTTTTTTTTTTTTAAATTTCAAGAAAGGCAGTTTTAGCTTTAATAAGTCAAAGTCAAAAATAGTTAAGAGACCTTTGCTTGATACTTAAAGCCAGGAAACGAGTTAAGATTCTGTTCGAATAGTAGGTACATGAACCTGTCCACAACTCCGAGAGAAGACAAAACTCCCTAACACTGGAAAACAAAGCATAGACAATCAGTAATTTTCTAGTCAAAAGGCATAACATTCTGTTTCACCAGTTCAAACTCATGTACTTTATCTTCTGTTGTGCTTCGATCTTTCTGTTTCAATTCTGGAAGATAACGTTCCACTCTGGACTTGTCCTTATCATTAAGTTGGCCATTTTCTCTGTTGTTTTAGAACTCTTATTTCTGTGTGTCTGACTTTAGTTTTCCTGGGATAGCACTCCCTTCAGAACTTCTTGGAGAGCTGGTCTGGTGTTGTAAATTCTTTCAAGTTTTGTTTATCTGAGAATGTCCTTGTCTTCTCTTCCTGTGTGAAGGATAATCTTGCCGGATATAGTATTCTCGGTTGAAATCGTTTTTCACTCAACACTTTGAAAATATTTTCCCATTCTTTCCTCGCTTGCATTGTTTCCGATGAGCGGTCCGCTGTTAGCCTGATGGGATATCCTTTGTAGGTAACTTGACATTTCTCTCTCGCCAGTCTGAGTATCTTGTCTTTGTCTGTGGTTTTGGTCAATCTGGCTATAATGTGTCTTGAAGAAGATCTTCTTGGGTTGATCCTATTTGGGGTCCTTTGTATTTCTTGAGTCTGGATCTTTGAGTGCCTCTCTAGGTTTGGGACATTTTCTTCCAGGATTTCATGGAATAGATTGGCAATACCCTTATGGGTCTCTTCACCTTCTGGGATACCGATTATCTAGGTGTTTGGATGTTTAATGGTATCTAGTATTTCTTGTATATTATTCTCATTTTTTGGACTATTTTCTCAGTCTTTGTGGTGGATTTTACTAGTCCAACAATTCTGTCTTCTACATCTGAGATTTTATTTTCTGTATGATCTAGTCTACTTTTAATACTTTCAAAGGAGGTTTTGACTTCCAGTATTATAGTCTTCATCTCCAACGATTCCTTTTGATTCTTTTTTATGATGTGTATTTCCTCTTTCAGCTCTTGCAAGAACTTCCTCACCTCCTGGGACTCATCGGCTTTTTTCTTCTGGTGTTCTTTGTCTCTCTTCTCTTCCATCTCTGCTAGCTTTGTCACTATGAATACTCTCAATTCTCTATCAGACATTTTCATGAGTTCCATTGTACTGTCTGTGAATGAAGAGGAGTTTTTTTTTTCCCTTGGGGGAGAGGTATTTTCTTCGTTTTGCATATTTCTTGCGCCCCTGCAGTGATTTCTAGTCATCTGATGGGTTGTTTCTCCCTAATTTCTAGAAGATCAATCTAATCAATCAGAGGCGCACAGGAGGAGGTGGTCTGCGAACTCTTAGGCATTGCGTTTTTCTCCAGGGGCTCTGCTAGGGCAGATTCTCAGCAGAACATCTTCATTGCTCTTGTCTCTGAATCACTGGATCTCAGCTCTCATGGCAGACTCAGTCTTCTTCTCCCTATGTCCACCTCCTCTGTCTCTCCATCAGGCTCCACGAGGGGTGGCCCTGGTCTTAATCGGCAAGGCCCGACACAAGTCCTGCCTCTTCCCTGGTGCTCGCTTCCTTCATGACATCGAGCTCCCTCAGCCTTCATCCTCTGGCTTTGGTCCCCTGAGGCAGGGCCTCTCAGAAGTCAAGAGAGGCCTCAGGCGACTCTTTTTCTTTTTTTCTTTATTATTATTTAGGTTTCTGCTACAGGACTTGTGTGATTGCCAGAGAGAAGCAGAGAGAGAGAGAGAGGAAAAGTGAAATCACCTTCTGCGGGGGTGGCCGTACCATAATCCCTTCTCCTCCATTTTCTCTCAAGAATTTGGGCATGCATGCACACGTGTGATTTTCCAAGCCTCTGGGTTCAGGACTCAAACTGCTGAGTCGGTCATGTGGGAATTCAGCACCTTAACTACCTGCTAGTCCTTATCTTTTTTCCTTTTTTAGACTACCTGTATTTTTCAAAAAGGAAGAAATGCCAAAACACTACACAAAATATCTATATATGTATTTCTTTTAACTTTTCATTTTGAAATAATTTCCAACTACAGAAAAGTGATCAGAATAGTAGAGAATTTCACCCAGGTTTCCCAATATCACCTCTCTCTACCCTCCTTTTTCTCTCTCCCTACGCACGTGCCCACACACGTGCTTATATATCCATGTAGAAGGTATACATATTTTTTCTGCAGAAGTTTAGAGTAAACTGAAGATGACATATCCCTTTACCCCAAGTGCTTCAGTGGGCACTTCTTAATAACTTGGACATCCTTTAACATAACAACAGTACAATGATCAAAACCAGGACATTTAACAAGGTTTATTACAGCTTTCCCCTTCAGGAGTCAGCCAACGTTTCTGTAAAGAACCGGATATTCTCAGCTTTGAGATGCAGTCTCATCTCTGCCCCTGTAGTGCAAAAGTAGCTGTTAACAGGCAAAACTGAACAAGCATGGACATGTTCCAATAAAACTTTATCGACAAAAAAACGGCAGAGGTTAGAGTGGCCCTGAGGTTCGCCAGGTCCTGAAGGTTCATTTCTTTTCAAATAATTATTTTATCTAATTTTATTTATTTATTTTAGTTTGACCAGAGAGAGGCAGAGCTAGAGAAAGAGAGAAAGGGAAAGGGAGAAAGCAAACCACCAGGTCCAGGACTTGAACTACTGTTGGCCATGTGAGAGTCCAGTGCCCTTAACTACCACGTCACCTGCCGGCCCTGATTTTCTTTTTTCTTTTTATAAAGAATTATTTGTTTTAATTAAATTAATTAATTAATTATTTTTTAAAGGGAGATTTTTGTTATAGAGCATGTGTGGTTGCCGGAGAGACAGATAGAGAAAGAAAGTGAGAAATCAGCCGCTGGGGGGATGGCCACGCTGCAATTCCTTCTCCTCCATTGCCCTCTCGGGATCTTGGGCACGCACGCACATGCTCCCAGCATGAGTTTCAAGTCTCTGAGTCTGAGGCTTAAATCGCAGTCAGGCATATGGGACTTCAGTGACATAATCATTACGCCATCTACTGGTCCCTATTACTATTATTTTAAAAATTTGCTGTAGGGCTCATGTACTCATCAGAGAGAGAGAAAAAGAGAGAGAGAGAGATCAAGCCACCAGATCCGGACTCAAATCACAGTCGACCATGTGGGAGTCCAGCACCTTAACCAGCACACCACCTGCTCGCCTCTGAGGGTTCATTTTCAAATTTGGCCAGTGGTCCCAATATTATCCTTTTAAGGTAAAGTTTTTTTCCCCTTTGATCTCTATAGATTTTAAATGTTTACTTTGAACAGCTTAATGCTCTTCATCCTCCAAAATAACTGCTACTCAGGAGGCGGTCACAGAGTTTAGGACATTTATGCTGCAGCCTGGGGGCGGCCTGGCCTAGAGATGGCCCTGGGTCTCGCCTGTGTCTCCTTCGCCCAGCCCTGAATGCAGCTCCGAGATGGTCCGCATGACCTCATCTGAAGCTGCTGTAAGGGTCTTGGTGAAGGGGACCCCTGCACCGATGACTCTGCTGGCCCCCTGTGACCTGAAGACCTCTCCTCAAGGACAGGAGCTGGGTCCTGTTTCTCACTGAGCCGAACCCCAAGGCCTGGCCCAGAGGGCTGGGTCCTCCTCGATATGTGGCCTGGAGCAAGTCATATCTCCCCTGGGAGTTCCCTTCCCTGCTCCTTGCGGGGCTCACTGGGCTGGAAAGGGAAGCAGCTGGCTCGGCCAGGGGCATGTTCTGGAGGTCAGTCTGGGTCTCCTGTCCAATCAAGGACTGGATTCTCTGGTGGCCACAGAGTGGCCCTGTGAGGGTAGGAGAGGAGGGGAAGTAACCAGAGGACTCTTGCCTCGCTGCTGCCCAGGGCCCTTGCCCATTCCTAGTATAGGGTATAGAGCCCCCGGCCTGTGCTCTCCTTTTCCCACCTCTGCGAGTGTCCCAGCCAAGGGCAGTAGGCGTGTCATCCTCCTGGGACCCTCTGCATGGGGAAAGGGATTGGAGAGATCTAAAAAAGACTATACACACACACATATACACACACATATATATACACAAAATGTACATGTTAAAGAAACAATTTTTTTTAGAGAGAGATTTTTGCTATAGGACATGTGTTTACCAGAGACACAGAGAGAGATAGAAAGTGAGAAATCATCCCCTAAGGGTGATGGCCACACCACAGTCTCTTTTCCTCCATTCTCCTCTTGGGATTATGGGCACACATGCAAACATGCCCGATGTGAGTTTTAAGCCACCAGGTCCAGGTCTCGAACCTCAATCAACCATGTGGAAGCCCAGCAACATAACCATTACGCCATCTGCTGGTCCCAAGAAACAATTATGCTGACGCTTGTTAAAATGGTGAGGACAACGACTTTCAGGCCTGACGTGATGAGTCCAGACCATTGCAACAGGAAAGAGGGCGTCAGCTCTGAAAACAGCACAGCCTGCTGGGGATTTACGGCCAACAGGCAGAGTGAGGGGTCGGTGGATAGAAACTTGCTAGGGGGAGCTATCACGGGGAGCGGAGTTCTAGCTGAACTTTGCACAGGATTCTTGCTGAAACTGGGCTAGGCGGGCTGAAGACAAGGCGGCTGGATGGGGCCAAGTTGAAAAGAAGACTCAGAGTTCAGTCGAGAAGGGACTTTGTCACGTGCTGTGGGATCCAGGGGGTAACAAACAAACCCTTTCTCAAGGTGAGAAAAATGTAGAGTCAGAGAAATACGGGCTCATTGGCCCCAGGCCTGCTTTAGGCCACCTGGAGGCCCAGCCCCAAGGTCCTGGCCACGTCTGTCTCTGCCCACAGTATGGATAAAGGGTTCTGGGCTTCAGCCTGGCTTGCCACTGACTCATTGCTGTGTGGCCCTGGTTAATTCCGGCCCATCACTGGTCCTCTCAGAGTGGCCCAGAGCCATGGAGAGTGCTCTGGCCAAGCCTGGGGAACTCAGGGAGCTGGGTGGTCCAGGCTGGGACAGGCTGGGCACTAATTAGCTGGGAGCTCCTCTGGAATGTTAAGTACCCAGCCCTGGAATGCAGCTCCCTCTGCAGACCAGGGCCCTGGTCCTGGCCCTGGAGCAGGCCCTCCAGTGGAGCTGAAGACCAGGGTGTGAATACTGGGGCCCCGCTCACCAGCCCCACTACCAGGAAGATGTCTCTCTGGTCTCTCCCTATGGTCTCCCTCAACTTAGAGCTCACTGTGTCTCAGAGCTTTGCATGCATGGAAGGGAGCTTCTGGGGGAGGTGGCTGTGAGCCCTGCCTCCAGGTTCTCATGCCCAGTGTGACCCACTTGCTCTGTTGAGGTGTGGGCTGGACCCAGCGACTGGCTTCTCCCAAATCCGTGGAATGTAGCCACAGGCCGGGATGTGACTCCTGAGATGGGGCTACAAAGAGACTATGGTGGCCCTTGACTCAGGCCCCTTCTGGCTCTCTCTGAGGGAAGCCAATGCCAGGTTGTGAGCAGCCAGTGGAGCACCCTACCTGGCAGGGGCCTGAAGGAGGTCTCCAGTCAACAGCCACGAGGCCAGCCAGGTCAGGCAGGAAGTGAGGCTGCAGCCCAGCCCATGAGAGATGGGACCCTGTCAGCAAGCACACCAGTGAGCCGAGAGCAGGTCCACCCCAGGTGAGCTGGCAGAGGGCTGCAGTCCTGGTCACACTGTATCACCGAGAGGGGACCGTGACACAGAAGCCAGCCAAGCTGCACCCAGATTTCTGTCCCATAAGTGGTGACATGGCTAGTGTTTGTTGTCTTAAGTTGCTGACTTTGGGGGGCAAGGTATTCCTTTCCAATTGATCACTGATATGGCTCCTATTGGTCACGTGCTTGAGGGGACCTGGGCTCTCTCCTGTCACTCT
>NW_006159876.1:2357962-2360805 GCF_000334495.1 Tupaia belangeri chinensis | reverse complement strand
GAGGTCAGCCCATATCATAGACGTGGAAAGTGAGGCCAGATGGAGCCAGGTCCAGGCTCTTGGACCTCAGTCCCCGTGGGAAAGGAGACATCTCACCTCAGACTAGACCAGGCGTTTCAACAGCTTCGTCTCCCTGAGCGTCACATTGGCCAGATGAGGAAGCTGAGGCCCAGAGGGGACTCTGACTTGCTCAAAGTCCTACCGAGTGTTAGCTGCAAGGCCGTGGCTGGGGCCTAGGTCCCGAGTTCGGGGCTCAGGGTCTATATTGCACAGCAGGCGGCCTCCCCAACCTCATCCAGCTCAGACCAAGTCCTGTGAAGGGGGGACCAAAGTGGGGACCTGGCAATGCTCAGGTTGGCTGCCTGGTTTCCTCAGGATTTGAGCCATGGTAGTGCCTCACACAGGGGACTTTGCTCCCTGGTCTTTGGGGTCCAAGAACGTTTTTCTCCTTTATTCATGACATGTGAGAGACACTTGGAGAGAGAGCTGAGTGCCCGCTACAGGTCATACCACGGTCCCCTCCTCCAGTCCTGCGGGTCACTGGGACCTGGAGCCTGCGTGCACATGCCCACTGGGTTTCGGGCTGACCAGGCTGAGGATTCGGCCTGCAGTCACCACGCGGGGCAGACTTTCCTGAGCAGCGCTTTACCGCCGTGCCATGAAACTGGCCCTTAGGCCCGAGACCTGGAGCCAAGACCCAGCCATGCCAGGAGCCTACATGGTCTTGGGCTGAAGGGAGGGAGCTCACGGCTCCTGCTTCTCAGTGGTCAACCCCAGGGCCTCCCAGGCTCAGGACACAGCCTGTTCTCAGCCACCCCACATGGAGGAGCTGCACGTCCCTGCCAGGACGAGATAGGCAGAGGGCGTCCCGTGGGGTGGGCCCAGACAGTTTGGTGCCCTGCTGTCTCTACCTCCAGCTGCACCTGGGACTCACAGGTTTGGGGGCCTTGACCTGGGCAGAAAGATGAGCAATAGAAGCAACCTTCCTGCACTCACCACACGCAAACACAGTCAAAGCCAGGTGTGCCCCGAAACTCCCCATCCTTCTGACTGCATGTAGAGCGCCCATGAAGGGCAGGACCATGCGGTTCCTGCTGGGCCTCGGCCCAGAAAGGCAAGTATGACCCTTTTCCTGTTCCCATCTCAGAAAGCTTTTGGGACAAGAGCACATCCCTGCAAAGACAGGCACTGCTCCCTGCTTTAAGGCCAAGACCCCCCCAGCAGTCCAGCCGGGAGGCCACAGGCTCTGAGCCAGGAAGGACGGAAAGGGCTGTCTGGCCTGCCCTCGGCTCCCAGGCCCCAGCCTGCCAGTTCACACCCAAGACTTGGACTGGGGAGGGGGCCGACCAAGGTCACTGGGGAGGGGGCCAGACCAAGGTCACAGAGCCTGGGAGGGCCAGATCCAGGATCAGAACAAAGGTTTCCTGACTCAGGCCCGGCCAGTGGTTCCTTACCGAAACCCTCCAGAGTTTCTGATTTTGCAGATCTGGGCAGGGCCTGAGAACGGGCCTTCCTGCAAGGTTCAGGTGGTCCTGATGCCGCTGGCCAGGAACCAGGGCTCTAGTCTGTCTCCCACATCATTCTGCAGATGGTTCCCCAGAGCCCACCAAGGGCAGTCTGCAGATCTGCCCCCAAGCCAGGGCCTATCAAGGCACTGGTTCCTGGAGGAGAGGGATTGTGCGCATAAGAGAAGCGAAGAGCAGCACCCCGCCTTGATGATCCCGGCAGCCCTTTACCAAGCAGCTCGTCATGGCCCACCCATGAACTACCGACGTCTGTGATGCGTCCCAACATTATACACAAACATTTTGCAGGGACCAGCAGTTAGTGTAATGGCTATGTCGCTGGACTCCCATGTAGTCAACCGTGGTTCGAGTCCTGGACCCAGTGGCTTAAACTCACACCAGGCGTGTGTGCGTGCGTGCCCAAGATCCCGAGAGGAGAATGGAGGAGAAGGGATTGTGGCATGGACATCCCCTCTGGGGAGTGATTTCTCGCTTTCTGTCTCTCTGTCTCTTTCTGGTGAGCACATGTGCCCTATAACAAAACCCTATCAAAAAAAAAAAAAACATTTTGGGATAAATTAATCTTTTTAATCATAACCATACTGAAACTATTTTAATTTGTTCAGGTAAATTGAGTACTATACATGGGGATATTTTTGTTAGAAAAACTACCCATAAGAAGCCAATAGGAGAGGCAGCAGATGGTATGGTGGTTAAGGTGTTGGACTCCCACATGGTCGACTGGGTGGTTTGAGTCCCGGATCTGGCAGCTGGAAACTCACGCTGGGCCTGCCTGCGTGCTTGCCCTAAAATCCAGGAGGAGAGTGGAGGAGAAGAGACTGGGTGTGGCCATCCCCCCTCAGGGGTGATTTCTCACTTTGCCTCTCACTGTCTCGCTCCTGCCAGGGCACACATTCTACGGCAAAAATCTTTTCAAAAGAGAGAAAGAGAGAGAGAGAGAGAGAGAGGCCAATCGGAAGGGAAATAATGATCTCTGTAATGTTTTCTGTGTGAGTGAACACTGGGGCTGGTTTTAGCCATCCCTGTATTTTGCATTTTGAGCACTGACATTCTAGGCTAAAAATGGTGTTTTGGACACTGGGTAATTGATAGACCTACTGATACAGATTCATTCATGAAAGAGAAAACAAAATCTTTTTTTTTTTTTTTTGAGAGAGGTTTTTGCCATTGGGCGCATGCGCTCGCCAGACAGACAGAGAGAGACATAGAGACAGAAAGTGAGAAATCACCCCCCGGGGGGATGGTCACACCGCAATCCCTTCTCCTCCATTCTCCTCTCGGGATCTTGGGCACGCACGCACATCCGCCTGGCCGGAG
>NW_006159876.1:2355772-2357943 GCF_000334495.1 Tupaia belangeri chinensis | reverse complement strand
AGCGTTATGCTAACTGCTGGTCCCTTTTTTTTTTTTTTTGATAGCGTGTTCCTGTGCATGAGAGAGACAGAGAAGCAGACAGAAAGCGCCTCCCAGGTCTCATGCTGAGACTCTCCCCCAGCCTCCAGCTTCGCAGGGTCCTGGCGCCCGCGCACACCTGGCATATTTTTCAGGCTGCCCCGGGATCTGGACCGAGGTTGCCCCCAGGGCTGGGACTTACACTGCGGGGGACCTTGTGGGATCTGGCTCCCGTAACTCCTAGGCTACAGGGCTGGCCCTTGACACTTTTCTTGCACCAAGATAAACTCGGGCCTACTGCCTGTTTTTGTACGGCCTGCCGGCACAGACACTTTCTTTTAAATTACATTTTTAAATGGTTGGAAAAAAGTAAATAAAGTATCATATTTTGTGAATCATGACAATTACGTCGTATTTAAATTACACTGTTACAGATAGAATTTTATTGGGAATGAAGACATAGTCATTCATTGATGCAGTTTTTTAAGTTGCCAAGTATACATGCACTTGTCAGAGAAAGACAGAGAAAGAGACAGTGGGAGGAAGCAGCCCCAACGGTCGATCACTCCCTTCCCTTCCAGCTCTCCGACCCGGTGGGAGTTTGGGGATGCACACACACGTGCCCACTGAGCTTTTCGAGCAACCAAGGCTGGGTTTTGAACTGTATTCAGCCATATTGGATCCGGCTTCCCTTAACCACTGGGGTACGGGGCTGGCCCCATTTAGGCATTTTCTATGACCGCTTCCATAGTGGCAGCCAGACATGCCAAGAAAATGTGTTCCATGAGGCCTGAAATATTTACTGCCTGGCTCCGAGGAGCAAAGCCCGCCAGCCCTGTTCTATGGTACTACGGTGTTTGGTTTTGGTCTAGTTGGGCAAATGGGCAGCTCATTCAGGACTGCACTGCCCACCTTCCGTGCGACTATGCCTGTCAGCAGGCTGTGGGCAGGCGTGGTGCTCCCTGAGACAGCCCGTGTCCCCTCTGTCCCCTTCCTTCTGCCGCAATGTGGATGTGGAGGGGGGCCAAACTGGCAACCGCAAGGTGGAAGTGCAGTGCGGGGGCAGGAACCTGGGCTGATGGCGCTGCGGAGCAGGCTCGCTGCCCCAGCCCTGGCCTGCCAGCCCACGCCCACCCAGCCTTGGATGGGCCCAGGACCGCGGGGCCAGTGGACTCTGACCCAAACGCCTTCCCTCCCGCTGGCAATAAGCTCCTTGAGGGTGAGGGCAGGGCCTGGCCTGTTTGGGATCCGTCTGCCCCTGGTTAGCAGGTGCCCTGTGGCAGCGCCTCCTTGTCCCGTGCCTCTTCCATGAAAGATCAGTACCACTCTCACGGACTGTCGCCAAGTTTAATGTGTGTGAGACACCTGGCCCTGTGCTGGCACGACGCGCTGAATAAAGGGGACGCTGAGCCTTCCCCACCCACTGCTGTGGCCGTTGCTCCTCTCCTGTGACACAGTGCCACTCCCCTCAGGACCTCTGTGCTCCCCTCTGCCCCTTTCCGTAGCACCCCCATCCTCACAGCCAGCTAGAGCTGCCCTGGCACCTCTCCCTCCAGGGAGTCCAAAGGTCACAGTGAAAGGAGGGAGGCATGCTAAGTCCAGGTACCTCTTGAGAACCCCCAGGTACAGTACCCACGCTTGGTACCCTGAGGTCCCAGCGTGGGAAAGCGTGGCTCTGTCACCCGAGCACCAGGTAAGGTAGCTGGCTCGTGTTTAGGGGCCTCATGGGACCCACAGGGTGTGTCCTGAATCCCAGGAGCCATACTCAGGATTAAAAGGTCACGTGACAGGTCTTCACTGCACTTTGAGTCCTTGCAAAGTCCTGCCTTCTCGCCTCCAAGGCTCTGCCCTGGTTCCTTCCACCTGGAACATGCTACCTGTCTCCCTCCCACCCCCAGCCTGGCCTGTCCAGGCCCCATTTCCCTTTCAGGTGCCGCTTCCACCAGGAAGCCTTCCCTGACTATAGCCTGCACTGTGGTACTGCCTGGTCGCTGCTGGCTGTCTGCTGTTTTGTTTGGTTTCTCCCAGGGCGTCCTTCTCCTCGGTCGCTGCTGAGTCCCCAGGCCTAGCCCAGAAAGAGGTACACAAGAGGCGCCTAATAACCGCCGGCAGGCTGCACCGCCGAGCCAAGGCGAAGGCGAAGGCGAGCACAG
>NW_006159876.1:2354289-2354599 GCF_000334495.1 Tupaia belangeri chinensis | reverse complement strand
GTGGCTCGTGAGTCCCCGGGCCTAGCCAAGAAAGAGGTACACAAGAGGCGCCTAATACCCGCCGGCAGGCTGCACCGCCGAGCCAAGGCGAAGGCGAAGGCGAGCACAGCGGCCGGGGAGGGCGGCCGGGCAGGGCAGGCGCGGCGGGGCCTCCCCGCGTCCTCTCAGACCCTTCCCTGCCCAACAGGGCGCCACCGGCCTGTCCCACACCCTCTCTGCCGCCTGCCCAGTGACCTAATTATTGTTTTTTCTTCCAGCCCCGCGGAGGGGAAAACAGAAATTCCTGGTGGATGACACAGGCCGGCGGCCG
>NW_006159876.1:2345622-2354146 GCF_000334495.1 Tupaia belangeri chinensis | reverse complement strand
GGGCAGCGCGTGGGAGGCTGCGGGGGGCGCGGGGCGGGGCGCTGGATTCCGAGGAGGCTCCTCCGAGGGCGCAGCTGCAGCGGCCGCGGGGCCCCCAGGGGACGCCGGCAGGGCACTCCTTCCCGATTCCAGACCCTGCCTGGCTCTTGGGAAGAGCTCTGGGCTCTGAGCCAGGCGGCCAGCAGCCCGAGGGGTTTATCTGCCACTCCCCACTCCCCGCTCCCCGGCCTAGCCGCTGCAAGGAGACTCCGTTCCATCCGAGGAATGGGCTCGCGGTGCGAGGGGCCACCGAGGTGCAGGGCTCAGCCCTCTTCCCCTGGCCTAGCAGCTAAGTTAGCTTAGACTCAGGAGCGGCAGGCAGCCGTCCAGCCCTTCTGCCATCGTGCGCCTACTGTGTGCGAGGCAAGGGGGCTAGCAGTTGAGCTGAGTGGTGAGTGACGCAGATGAACCCCGCAATCGGGGGAGGACAAACTGCGGCCGGCTAAGATCGTGTTGCAGAGGGTGCTGGGCCTTATGGAGACAAGGGGGTAAGGGAAAGGCATTGTGGGAGTGGAGTTGTTCTCATTTAGACTCAGTGGCCCTGGAACAGCGGTCCCAACCTTCCTGCACCGGGGACACGCCTCCTGGAAGACTATCCGTCCTTGGACTTGGGGGGAGGCTTGCACCCCATTCCCACCGCTGCCACGTTGCAATGTACAGTGAAACCACCCACAGCACGGGTCACGCTCTCGTGAGAATTCCACACCACTGATCACAGGAGGCAAGTCCTGCGGCCATGCCAGCTCTGGGGAGCAGAAACACAGAGGAGGCCTTGCTCCCCCGCCCTGTGGCAGCCAGGCAGACCAGCCCCAACAGGCCACCCGCCAGCACCAGTCCACAGCCCCGTCCTAGAAGGAAGGTCTTCCTGGGCACGAGTAAGGTGTGCTAGCCACTGAGGCCACTATCTAAGGGAAGGCTTGTTGGCCAGAGCAAACAGCAGGTGCAAAGGCCCTGGCTGTACTGTGATCCTGCCTGCCCCGCCTTGTGTTGGGAGAATTACCTCTCTGCTCCGAGGATCCCAGAGCAGAAGATGGCTCCTCCTCCCCCAACATCCAGGGAGGAGGCATGAGCAGATCTGGAGTCAGACAGACCTCACTGTAAATTCTGGCCCTGCTACTCACGGGCTGTGTGACCTTGCACAAGCCACTTAACCTCTCTGAGCAGCAGCCCCTGAATCTATCACGTGCAAACAATGTGTGTTCCTTCAAGGTTTGTGTGAGCATTCCAGGAAGTTGAATGTTGAAGCTGAAACATTCCGTCCTTGGACTTGGGTTCCTCGGAAGGCCTGTTTGTCCGTTAGAAAATTGAGTCTCTCTGACTTGCATCCTGGTGGTGGTGGAACCAGGAATGGAACCAGTAGTGGAACCAGGAGAGTTTGGACAAGCTCTGGGAGACAGGTCCCAGCGGGGGGCTGCATTACTCACGCTCTGGGACTCAGAGCGCTGTTTGCAGGAGGAGGGAGAAGTGGCCAGAGCCCTCCCTACCCACTCACATTGACCATCCAAGTCTGAGCTGGGCGTTCAGCAGAGGAGGGACATCCAGCAAGCTCAGGGCAGGGCAAAGCTGTCACGTGGGGAGCTCTCCCCATCTCCCCTGACTGCCCCCTCACTAAACTTGCCCTTCCTTAAGAAAAGGCAGGAGAGGAGGACCAGCAGGTGGCGTGGTGGTTGAGGCACTGGACAGTCCCACGTGGACAACCATGGTTCGAGACCTGGACCTAGTGGCTTGCTTTCTCACTTTCTCTCTCTCTTTCTCTCTCTCTCTCTCTCTCTCTCTCTCTCTGTGTGTCTCTAGTCAAATTTTAAAAATAAATACTTTTTTTTTTTAAAAGAAAAGACAGGAGGGCAGTAACTTTGCTTCATACCCTAGGGAGGATCGTGGTCTTTAAAGATACTCTCTCATCTGACATATGGCAAAGCCGAAGCCCAGAGAGGACAGAACCTTATCAGAGGCCACACAGCAGTCCTGGGCCCTGAGAATTGAGGCCAGCAGACCCTCGATCTAGGGCTGTTTCTCCACTGTGCTTCATGGCCTAGTTACAGGTGGAAAACAGAGGTCCAGAACCACAGTGGGAGTCAGAAAAGGTTTTCTGGGCCAAGCAGCCATGGGAGTGGAATGTATTCTAGACAGGGACGAGGGAAGCAGGAACCTTCCAGGTCCCCTCAAATAGCTCTTATCTTAAAAAAAAAAAAAAAAAAAAAAAAAAAAAAGAACTATTTATTTAATTTAATAAATCATTATTATTGTTATTGAATTTCCTCTAGGATATGTACACTCATAAGAGAGAAAGGAAGAGAAAGCGAACTGCCACATCCAGGACTCGAACCACAGTCAGCCATGTGGAAGTCCAGTGCCTTAGCCATCATGCCACCGGTGGCCCCAGCCTCTTAGTCCAGCCATTTCTGAGGATGATCTATGAGTCCCCACAAGGGAACAGGCGTTTGGGGCGCTCTGGACATCAGCTCCCAGTCCTCACTCAGGAAACCTAACTCCCCTCTGTAGGGGAAGGGCCGGCCCAGCTGGGCCCGGCTGCCTGTTGGTGCCTTGTCTGTCTGGATTCCCTGAGAGCTGCTGTGATGGCCGCCCCACAGCAGCGCTGGGAGGCCACCGCGGCCAGGCTGGGCACCCCCTCTTCCCTGCCTAGGGCTCTGGATCAGCGCCTGGCTGGGGCTCTGTCGTAGGTCTCCGATGTCAGCAGCAGGTCCTGGCCTGCAGTGTTTGCCAGTGGCTTCAAGGGGTTGCTTTCTGCTTGTGAATTCTCTCTTTCAATAGATATTTCTGGAGCGCTCACTGGGTGCCGGGGGTGGGGGCAGGGCAGCAAACACAGCAGCGATGGCCACCTTCAGAGGGCACGTCCAGGGCGGGTCTAAGCAGGACAGGAGTCTACACAAGTTACAGGGTCAGGTGGAGGTGAAAAGTGAGGGACAGTGCACATCGGGGTGCTTTCTAGATGGGGTGACCGAGCAGAGGCCACATGATGTGTGTGGGTGCCTCCTGATGTCTTGGGCAGGACTGGTCCAGAAGAGCGGCCACAGGTGTCAAGGCACGGGGCAGGAGCGTGCCTGGCACTTCTGGGGGTAGTGAGGAATACCATGTGGCTGGGGCGAGTGGGAGAGACGCCGGGTGGGAAGTGAGGCTGGAGAGGGGGTCCAGACCAGCTGCCCCTTATCCTGTCTGCCTCTGTCTGCCCCTTCCCCGGCAGCCTCCGCACCCCAGGGCAGATTATGGAGCAGGCTGGGGAAGTCGCCTCTGCTTCCCTGCCTCTGGCTCCCTGTGCCCTCAACCCCCCTCCAGCGGAACTGGCCTCCCCTGAAAGGCCACTGGACTGAGAAATCTCTGGATCCCGGGGCAGGCTCACCGCAGAGCAGGCTGAGCCCCCTGCAGGCGTGCTCTGAGACCATCCCCCAAAGGACAAGGACCGGCAGTGCGTGTCCAGAGACAGCCGCCAGGTGTTGGTGAGGGCCGTGAGTTCACGGGGCCCCAGAGTGGAAGCAACCCGAATGCCCGTCCATGCAACCATGGCTAAATGAGGCCTGGTATTGTGCATGGCACCAAAAAAGAAACCACTGATAGATACCGCCAGGGGATGAGTCTGAAGCTTTGCTGAGTGAAAGAAGCCAGGTGCGGAAGAATGGGCCCTGGGTGTTCCATTCGTGTGACGTCCATAGTGACGAAGGGGGAAGGTTGGGGAGAGAGGTCTGGGCAATGGTCAGCGTTTGTGGGTGCCGATGGGGCAGGGGTCGAGGAGACTTGCTAGCATGTTCGAAATGTGCTCTATCTCGATCTGGTCCGCGTGTCATGATTGTATACACACAGCTCAAGGAAGATGTGCATTATGAAAATCGCACGTGGAATTCTTCTGTTTTTAAGAGGGATTTTTGCTATAGGGCATGTGTGTTTGCTGGGAAGGCAGAGAGAGACATAGAAAGTGAGAAATCACCCCCTGAGGGGATGTCCACACTGCAGTCTGAGGTGCCGAGGCTGGACCCGGGCAGCAGTCCCTTCTCCTCCATTTTCCATGTGGGTTTTGAGCACGCATGCACACACGCTTGGTGCGAGTTTCAAGCCTCCGTGTCCAGAACTTGACTGGCAGTTGCTCATATAGGAGTCCATGACCTTAACCACCTTCTGACCCCTACACATGGATTAAAAAATCTTTTTAATTGCCAGAGGCTACATGTGCTCTCTCTCTAGAGAGAGACAGAGAAACAGAGTGGGAGAAAGCACCCTGACAGGACGCGATCACGCCACGGCGGCCCCTCTCCATCTCTCCGTCCTGCTGGAGTTTGAGAACACACACATGCTCAGGCGTCTTTGAAGCCACCGGGGCCTGGACTTGAACTGCCATCAGTCGTGTGGAGTCTTTTTTTCTTTTTTTGGAGAGGTTTAGCTATAGGTCACGTGCGCTCACCAGAAAGAGAGACAGGAAGCGAGAAATCAGCCCCCAGGGGGGATGGCCACACCACAATCCCTTCTCCTCCATTCTCCTCTCGGGATCTTGGGCATGCACGCACATGCGCCAGGTGTGAATTTAAGCTACTGAGTCTGGGACTCGAACCGTGGTCGGCTACCTGGGAGTTCAGCGACATAGCCATTACGCTAACTGCTGGTCCCAGTCGTGTGGAATCTGACCCTTTAACACTAGGCTACATGACTGGTCCTCAACATTTTTTGCATCAATATAAACTCATACTTCAATCCCATTTTCCATTCATCTTTTCTGTGTGTGTGTGTGTGTGTGTACACACATGTATATGTACACACACACACATATATAAGGTTTTTGCCATAGGGCTCATGTGCTCGCTGGAGAGACAGAGACAGTGAGAGGCAAAGTGAGAGTGAGAAATCACCGGGGGGCGTGGCCGTGCCTCAATCCTGTCTCCTCAGTCCTCTCAGGATTCTGGACACACACGTGTTCCCAGCATGACTGTCAAGCCTCTGGGCCTGGGGCTCGGGTCATGGTGGGCCACGCGGGCGTCCAGTGCTTTAACCACCACACCACCTGCTGGTCCCTTCCATGAACATTTTTTTTAAAAAAATTAGTATTGTTTTTTAAGTTTACTGTAGGGTGCGTGCCCGGGGAAGGGGACGGAGAGGGAAAGTGAGCAAATGTCCCCAGGGGGATGGCCATGCTGTAATCCTGGCTCCATCCTCCTGTCAGGATTTTGGGCATGTACCCACACGCCTGGTGTGATTTTCAAGCCACCGGGGTTCAGGACTTACACGGCAGAACTGGCCCTGTGGGATCCGGCCACCCTAACCTCCACGCCACCTGCTGGGTCCCTCCATGGACTTTTTGAAGCCCCCTTGCATGTAAAAGGTCACTAAACTTGGTCTGAGATTTGTGCACGTTGTACCACCTGAATGTCAGGGGCGTGGCAGTGCCCGTCCTCTGGCAAAGCACCGTGGAGGCTGCAGGGTTGCGGTATCGAGACCATAAGAATGTTAGAGTGCAATAAAAAGGTTTTTATTTTATTTTTTAGAAGAAAAAGCCTAGTGGGGCATGTAGGTAGTGTGGTAGTTAGAGCACTGGATTCCCACATGGTGGACCATGGTTCAAGTCCCGGATCTGGCGGCTTGCTTTCTCACCCTCTCTGTCTCTCTCTGGTCAACTGGGAACATGTGTGTGTCCAGAATCCTGAGGACTGAGGACACAGGATTGAGGCATGGCCATGCCCCCTGGCAATTTCTCACTCTCGCTTTGCCTCTCACTGTCTCTGTCTCTCCAGTGAGCACATGAGCCCTATGGCAAAAACCTTATATATGTGTGTGTGTGTGCATATATATATGTGTGTACACACACACACACACACACACACAGAAAAGATGAATGGAAAATGGAATTAAAGTATGAGTTTATATTGATGCAAAAAATGTTGAGGACCAGTCATGTAGCCTAGTGTTAAAGGGTCAGATTCCACACGACTGGGATCAGCAGTTGGCGTAATGGCTATGTCGCGGTTCAAGTCCCGGACCCGATGACTTAAACTGACAACGGGCGCGTGTGCGTGCGTGCCCAAGATCTCCAGAGGAGAATGGAGGAGAAAGGATTGTGGCATGGCCATCCCCCCTAGGGGGTGATTTCTCGCTTTCTGTCTCTCTGTCTCTCTCTTTTTCCGGCAAGCGCACGCGCCCCATAGCAAAAACCCCTCAAAAAAAGAAAAAAAAAAGATTCCACACGACTGATTGAGAACGTGGGCCTGTTGTCTCAAAATAGGTGCGTGAGAACACTGATCCCCAGCCCGCTCTGGGAGAGGAGTGCTGCCCCCCACTGGCCAGGCCCTGCCTGCATCCTGCACCAGCTGTCCGCAGCAGCTCTTGTCCGGTCCTTTTTTTTTTGGCTTAGTTTTTCTGTAATTTGGTATTGTGATGAGAAAATTATAGTCTTCATCAGTATTTAATGCAGCAGCATTCGGGCCCCCACGCCTAGGGGCCAGCCCCCCCTTTTGCAATGGGACGGGATTCCCCAGAGAGGAGCTGCAGGGCAAGCAGGGTTCATCCAAGCCCTACGCCCACTTCCTGTGGCCCAAAGTGCCCCTAGGAGCAAGTGGCTGGGGACAGCTGTGCCACCCTGCCCTTCCGGCCAGCCCAAAGTCACCGTCCTAAGCCCAGGGTGGGGAAGGACCTCCCCCAGGCCACTGGGAGGTCCGCAGGGAGCCTGGCAGGCGGGGTGTGGAGGGTGAGAGGCTGAAGGCCGGTGGCCTGGGTGCCCACCAGGCCCTGCTCCCGCTTACCCTCCTGCCTGGCGGGCGAGGAGCGGCCCCTCCCCTCTGTAGCTAGTGGGGCGGTCCTTTCATGAACTCTGGGGGCTTCTCTGCTGGGGAGGCCACTGCCCACAGCCGGATCCCTGGAGTCCCCGCCCCTTTTGGCCACTCCTCTCACCCCACACAGCTTTCCCTCTGCCCCCCCACCCCTGTTTGCCACTCTCCTCATCCTGGTTGGATTAGAGCTGTGCTAGGTGTGAGGTGGGTGTGGCCCCGCTTAGTCCCCTCCCCCTCCCTGCCTTCAGGTGTCCTCAGTGTCACCTCCTCAGAGCGCTTCCCTGCTGCCCACCTCTAGCCACTGGTTCCCAGTCACAGCCGCTGGTCCCCTAAGCTAAGCCTGGTCACTTGCAGTTGAGGGTGCAGCGGCCTGGCCTGGGAGCTCCTGAGGGTGGGAGGTGGGCAGTTCATTCACTGGGGCGCTACTGCCTGGCCCCCCGGTGCACCGCAGACCCGCAGGAGAGCTTGAGTGGCCGAGGCAGAGCTGTGGGCTCCTAGACGACGGGGTGCCCGCGAAGGGCGGAAGGGCACTTCTGGGGTGTGCGTGAGCACCCTGGGGCTGCCCTGGGGGAGCCGGCCAGGCTGATTCTCAGGAGAGGCAGGAGGCTCCTGGCAGGGCCTGGGCTCTCTGCGGACGGCGCCCAGGCCTCTCCTCTGTGAGCTGAGCGAGCCCTGGGTGGGAGCCCGACTGTGGGGATCTGTGGGGCCCGAGTGAGTCTGCAGATGCAGGGAGCTGGGTGCCCACTCTCCTCCAGGAGGACAGGGCCCAGGACCCTCCCTGAGGCACAGCAGGCCTGGCTGGGATTCTCAGAGCCTCCCTCTCCAGGAGGCCTTAGACAGGGCCGGCCTGCCCCGGGTCACACAGCAGGGCAGAGGCAGGCTGTCGCCATGGTCCAGACTGCCCAGCTCCAGGTCCCCACCCCCTGTGGTTGAACCAGAGGCCCAGTGTCCCCGCACAGGCCTAGGGAGCAGGGGCACTTGTGCCTGGGTGCATTCTCTGGCAGGGCCTGCAGCCGGCACCTGCTCACCTACACCACCAGGCCCCTGTGGGGTTCGCTCAGAAATGCCCGTCTCTGTGCCCTGTCCAGCTGTCTCCAACCCCTCCCCTACGAGACTGGCTCTTCCCTGGGCAGGGTCTTGTCCTTCAGACGGGAGACCCCTCACCTGTGGGCACTGACCCTCACCCCGGGTCATCCCAACTCCCATGATCGCCTCCTCCTCCAGGCCAGGCCTCTCTGTAGACCTGGGGAGCCTGGCCTGCCTCGGTGTGGCCCCCTCTTCCTGGAAGCTCCTCGTGGCCATGGGCCACGTTATACTCGCTCCGACGGCCCCTGCACCATCACAGCTCCTGCAGACGGGGGCTCTGGTGCACGTGTGGAGGTGACTCGGTATTGTCTGAAGGGATCCAGGATGAGGTTCCAGGCCTCCTGGTACCCACCCCCTAACGTCCCAGAAGCCATGGTGGTCTAGAATCTCCTGAAAGACAGGCGGCACCCTCTTCATGGAGAGAGCCGGGAGGTTAGCTTTCCTGCTCCTGGGCCGCAGCCTGGGCGATGTCAAGCCCTGACTGCAGGCAGGGCGGGGAGGGATCCACCAGCCGTCCCAGCCTGGGGTGCTTCTACCCAAGGGGCCAGACCCTGGGAGGAACTGACCTCTGGAGACAGGCTTGGGCGAGGGCTGTGCAACGGCAGGCACATTTGGGGGGGGGGGTGTTGGCAGCG